>NC_133619.1:345917562-346245062 GCF_048593235.1 Sminthopsis crassicaudata | reverse complement strand
GCAATGAGCCTAAACTACCAGGACATTGTCCTGAGTCAGGCCCAGCTCCAAATACTCCCTTACCAAAGAATATTCTTTATCCCATTTTCCTGCTTCAATGTCTAAAGGTCTGCCATTACCAACTCATCCCTCTGGGGTAAAATTTCTTTCTTCAAATTCCTTTTTTTGAAATGACATTCCTCTCTGGAAAAGGGAACACATTAAGACTGTAACATTTTATGAATAAATAGATCAAATCTCTTTCTTCTAGGCATATGAAAACTAGGGATGTTGAGGGGAAATAAACAAATTTGTCTCTTTCACCATTTAGTCAAATCCCCACCATTATGAATATAATATATACATATTATTAATATATATGTATATGTGTGTATTCAGAAACATACAAGTACACACACTATCTATATAAATATATTTGTTTATATTCATGAGAAGAAAGAATATGTTAATATACATTTACATATACACATATGTATGTATATATTTTTAAACATTTGTCCTTTTTTCCATGACTCTCTGATCTTACTCTTCTTTGGATAAACTCATCTACTTTAAAAGAAGGAAAAAAAGATCCTGCACAATCAATCAAGTCTACCAAAGGGATTGTTCATCCAACTCTGAGAAACTCAAATATGTTCCTGATTAAAAAGTCCCTAACAGAGAGGGAAGGAAGAAGCAGAGAACTCAATGTGAGTCAGCCAATGTCATTCTGGAATGGGCTGTGATTTTATGGTGTTTCATTGTAAATGCTGTGACTGTATAAGTAAAGCAGAACAGCCCCTTGGGGGCTGAGTCCTACATTTGAGGTTCTCCTTGCCCAGAAAATAACCTCAATGAAAATTTAATCTTCCAGGACAAAAAAAAAAAAATCTGTTTTGAGTAAGCTCTTCTTTCATTTTCTTTCAGACAAGTTTAGCTTTATCTACAATATGCACTTCATTTTCTGTCATTCAGAAATGTAGCAATGAAATATTGTTTAGAAAATTATATCCTAGAAATTTCAGTGTGCCTGGTGCGTGAAGCATTTATATAATTGCTACTTCATAAAAGTTTGATAAATGAGATATAAAATATATGGCTACTTCTCCAGAAGAATACATGGGGCAGCATTCCAATTGTTATTTTGTATAAAGAAGAATATACCTAAGGAGTGTCATAAGGGATTCATTAACAATAAACATTATTTAAACATCAACAATGATCAGATTTGAACTGGAGCATCACAAAAGTTATCTTAAGCCAAAAAGGAGTGGAAAAGTTCTGGACTAGGAAGCTTTCATAAGATCTGGACACGGATGAAGCTTCACAATTCTGAGGCTTTGGCTAAATGTTAATTTTGATGTGCCTCAGTTGTGCTGCATTAAATGGAGAAATGAAGACACCTCTTAGAGATATTGTATGACTAATGAGGGTCTCACAAAAGAGTTAGATTCACAGATTTGGGATATAGAGGTCCTAGCCTCCAGTATGCCCAGACTACATTTATTTAAGCAAAGAAGCTCACAATATACTTTTACATTTTCCAAATTTGATTAATTTGAAGAGCAGAAAAGTTTTCCATCTTTGATCAAACTTTAACATCTAAGAAGTATATATACATATGTGTGTATATATGCAATATATACATATGTAAATGAAAACATACATATATGTGTGCTTGTATATATACATGTATCTTTGATTTGATATAATGTGTTTAAATTATGTAGATACAAATTACATATACATTGTGTATTCACGTGTACATATAAATCCCTACATATGCACAAATGTGAATTGCTTATATTTCAAATCTGTAAACCTAATTTGCATTATTTTGACAACTGATTATATTTATTACCTTCCCCATTTGAATCTAATGTCTAAATTCCCTCTGCCTTCTCTACACTGAGAAAAATCCTTTTCCCTTAGCTTAATCTCAGGGAACACTCAGCCCTAGATAGGTGCCCCTCAGCCATCTTCTGAATCTTTCTATTGTAATTGCAGACTAGCTTATTTCTTACTTTTTGACACATCCTCAAGGCAGAGAAGTGTAGAAGAAAAAGATCAGGAGTCAGCGAACCTGTATTGAAATACAGAAGGATAAAATTTGGGTAACATTGTGTTTCAATTCCTTCAACTTCCAACTCTTTAAAATGAATCTTCTTTAGTGATATGCAAGAGCTCATGATTGGAAGACTTTACCTCTTCTATAAACTACTGTGTTTCCTGGAATATTAATGAGTAATTCTAGGCAGGCAGGCAAAAATCTCAAGTGAATTGTGCAAGAACAAAATGAGATAATGAAAGTATAGGTATTTTGAAAAGCAAAAAAGATATAAAAAGTGTAATGGTGATTAACATTAGTAATTATCATATAAACATAATATTTCATGTATCCAAGATAATTCCTCTAGTTGTTTCAACTATCCTCAATGTTACTAAGATTAGTAACCTAAGCTCTTTTAACATTCATGCAAAGAAACTTCTGTACTTTATTTTGTCTCATAGCAATACCCTTCTAGCCTTCGTTTATAACCTATCTATTCCTGTTTCACACAGTCCAAACAAGTTTGTTGATCCAATTTTCCAGTCCACAGTATATTAGAAAGAATAATAAGAGAAGGAAAAAAATGAATATAAATATAAAATGATAGATCTCTACTTGAAACTGAGAGAGAATATAGAACATGTTTAAAAAACAATTAAAAGAAGTCATAAAGCATAATATACTGACACTATTTAGCATGGGGAACATAGATCAATTATTAGAAGATAGGGAAGTATGCAGTTTATTTTTCTATTTTAAAAAGAGTGAAGCTAATTTGAAAGTGACTAGAGTTCTGGATTAGGAGATAGAAGAACTGAAATCAAATCCCTTCTCAGACACTTACTAGCAAGCTGACCATGGCATGGGCAAATCACATAATCTATTTTTCTCAGCTATAAAATGGAGGGTAGGGGGAGAATGCTTACATTTCTTGCCTCACAAGGTTGCATAAAACATTATGTAAATGTTTGTTGTTATTTTAAATAGTTTAAAAATATTTAAAAGATTAGAGAATTTAAAAGGATAAACTTCAAATACCTGAAATATTGATTTAAGTGGAATCTTTCATTTTCTAGCAATACTGGATAAACAGGGTGAGACTGTCTTAGAAGAGGCAACTTGAAATAGTGAATAGAGAATAATGTGCTTGGAATCAGATAGACATGAATTCAAATCTATCTCTAATACAAGCTTCATGAGCTTGGACAAAGCACCTAACTTCTGCGTTCTTAGGCAACTCTTTAATGCTTATTTTTATTCATTATCATTCATAGATACCTTGTGATCTGAGGACACACACACACATGCATGCATGTACCATTCAACAACCTGATGTCAAAAGCGCAGACTCACTATGTACTGTATTAATATTATTTTATTAGAGATTTATTTTGCATCCTCTTTTGGCTTCTCTTTGTAACAGGCATTTGACATAGAGTCACTTTACTGCAGAAGTGGCATTTGTTGCTTCCAAAGTGACCCTTTTGCAGAGAAATCAAGAAAATTACCTTTCACAATCTGTTAGCTATCATACTCCTGTTACACAATTCATTCTGGTTTGTATGCAATCATTGTTCAATTTGTCCTGATTATGTTATTAGTGTTGAAAGATGGTTCCCATTAGTGATGTAGGCTTTCACATTCTCCCAGAATAAAATATGAAATTACAGGTAGTAGCTTTCAGTTCCTTAGGCATATTATTTGCCAAAGGTAACCCTTTGCTATGTTTATCCTGTTTAACGTGCTCTCTTGCTATTTACTCTGTGCACTTGCAGACAGGAGATGCTCCTTCACTGTGGACCATACTTAAGACTGTACTGTCATACATTTTAATCTTTATTAGAGAAGTGTCTCAAAAGAAAGTAGGATTAGAAAAATTATTTCATGTAAAAGAGGTATAAAACGAGTGGCTTTTACTATGGATAGGGAAAATGTTGGGGGGGGGGATACTTAAATCTCATCATATCTGAATTGGTTTAAAGGAGAATACCCACATTCAATTGAGAATAGAAGTTTATCTTATGGAATGGGGAGGTAGAAGGGGTAAGACAAGAGAAAAGGCATGATAAATGGAAGGGCAAATTAAAGGAGATAAAGGTCAGAAGCAAAACAGATTTTTGAGGAGGAACAAGTTAAAAAGAGAGAGAAAAAATAAACAGAAGAAAATAGGATGAAGGGAAGTATACAATTACAAATAATAATTATTAATATAAGTGGAATTAATTCATCCATAAAATGGAAGTAGATAGCAGAGTGGATTAAAAAACAAACTCTGACAATGTGTTGTTTACCAAAAAACCACACTTGAATCAGAGGGACACACACAGAGTATAGATAAGGGACTGAAGCAGAATCAATTATGCTTCAGCCAAAGTAAAAATAACAGGGTTACCAATTGTTATTTTAGACAAAGCAAAAGCAAAAATAGATATAATTAAGAGATGAGCAGGGAAACTATTTCTTGCAAATGGGCATCATAGACAACGAAATGATATTAATGCTAAACATATGTGCACCAAATCATATAATATCCAAATTCTTAAAGAAAAATTAAATAAATTATATGTATATGTATCTAAAATCAAAAGCAAACATTACCTGTAATTGGATAAGCCAGATAACACTCCAATAAGATCAGACATAAAGCAAGGATATTCATTATCACGCTCATCATTCAATATTTAATTAGAAATGCTAACTACAGCAATAAGACAAAAAATGAAGGATATATAGGAAACAAAGGAAAATAAAATTGTTAACTCTTTGCAAATGATATAATGGTATACTTAGAGAACCTTAGAGAATGAACAAAAAAGCTAGTTGAGACAATTAACAACTTCAACAATGTTATAGAATATAAAACGTTGTTGCTGTCATCTGATTCTTCATAACTTCATTTGGGGTTTTCTTGGCAAAAATACTGCAGTGATTTGTCATTTCCTTTTCTAGTTCATTTTACAGATGAGAAACTGAGGTAAAGAGGTTTAAGTGATTTGCCTATGGTCGCCCAGATAATAAGTTAATGGGGACATATTTGAACTCAGAAAGATGAGTCTTCCTGACTTAAGACCTGGCACTCTATCCTCTTCCCTCCTTAGGTACTCCAGGATATGAAATAAACCCACATAAATCATCATCATTATAAAGTATTTGGGAGTCTCCCTGCCAAGATAAACCCAGGGTCCATATAAATGCAGTTACAGAAAATTTTCATGCAAATAAGGACAGATCTAAATAATTGAAGAAATATTAATTGCTCATGGGTAAGCTAAACTAATATAATAGAAATTACAATCCTACTTAAATTAACTTACTTATTTAGTACCATACCAATCAAACTACCAAAAAATATTTTTAGTAGAAGAAAAAATAGAATTCATCTAGAAAAGCAAGAGGTCAAGAATATCAAGGGAATCAATGAAAAAAATAAAGGAAGGCACTCTAAAAGTTCCATATTTCAAATTATAATACAAAATAATAATCATCAATACAATCTGGAACTGGCTAAGAAAAAGTGGTGATTTAGTGAAATAAATTGGGTACACAAATACATAGTAAATGACATAGTAATCTAGTGTTTGATAAGCTCAAAAGATCTGAATTTTGGGGACTAGGACTTGCTATTTCATAAAAATTGACAAAAGCAATTTGACAAAAACTAAATATAGATCAACATCTAACACTGTCTACCAATATAAGGTCAATATAGAAATGATTTAGACATAGTGATATTACAAACAAATTAGAGGGACATGGAAAATTTTGCCTATTAACCATGAATAAGAGAAGAATTTATGACCAAACATAATATAGAGAAGATCATATAAAATAAAATAGACAATTTTAAATTGGTTTGCACGTGTAAAACCAATATTGTCAATATTAAAGGGAAAACAAGAAACTGGAAAGAAAATATTTACAGCAAGTTTCTCTGATCAAGACTTCATTTTTCAAATATGCAGAGAACTGAATCAAATTTGTAAAAAATTAAGAGCTACTTTTTAGTTGATAAGTGGTCAAAGAATATGAAGAGGCAGTTTTCAGAAGAAGAAATAAAAGCTATCATTAATCACATGAAAAATATTCTAAATCACTATTAATTAGAGAAATGCAAATTAAAACAACCTAGGTACCAAATCAAACCTAGCAGATTGACTAGCATGACAGAAAAAAAGAAAAGGACAAATGTTGAAGGGGTTGTACTGTTGATAAAGTTATAAAATTGTCTAGCCATTCTGGAGAACAATTTAGAACTATGCCCAAAGGGAGATTGAACCAATTATACCACTGCTCACGACCTATATGTACAAATATATTTATAGCAACTCTTATTGTGAAGGCAAAGAATCAAAACTCAAAGGCCTGTTTCCTTTGGGGAATGGATGAAAAAGTTGTTTTCTGTGATGGAATACTATATATGATATATGTATAATGGATTCAGAAAAAAAAAAACTGGAAAGAATTGTATGAACTGAATGGAAGTGAAGTGAGCAGAACCAGGAGTACACAATAATAGTAATATTTTAAGAGGTTCAACTGTGAATGATTTAGCACTCTGATCAATACAATGATCCAAAATAATTCTAAAAGACCTGTGTTGAAATATATTATCTAACTCTAGAAAGAAAACTGATGAACTCTGAGTGCAGATTGAAGCATACTTTTTTCACTTTCTTTTTTAATTGTTTTGCTTTAATTATTTTGATTGACTTTTTTGCAACGTGGCTAATATGGAAATATGTTTTACATGACTTGAGATATTACTTGCCTTCTCAACAGGTAAGGAAGGGAAGGGCGGGATGAAAGGAATGAATTTGGAATGCAAAAAAATTTTTAAAGGAATGTTATAAGTAAATACAATATACTAGGTTTTTTTATTTTATTTTTTTACTAGGTTATTTTTAAAAAGTGTTTTCTGTATACTGAGTACCACATAGATAATGGGAATGGAAAGAGAAAAAGAAACAAACTTTTCTTAAAGAGTCCACATCCTACTGACAAAAAAAGGCTTTAATATTCACTTCTTCTAAGAAAGATCATTTCTTTATTTAGATCACCCATACTTACAACCTTCCATCGTTCAAACTCAGTTAGTTAGGCATGTTTACTTGCTATTTACCATGCTTCACTGTGTTAAGTGCTGGAGATCTAGTAAGATTAAATGCATTCTCTGTTTTCAAGGAGATCATAATCTGATGAGGAAGACAACAAGCAAACAAATATGTACAAACAAGTCAGATGCAGGACAAATAGAAAATAAAAGGAGGGGAAAGAACTAGAATGAAGAAAGGTTGAGAAAAAACTTCTGCAGAAGATGGGATTCCACTTGGGATTTAAAGGAAGCCAAGGACACCAGTAAATAGAGATGAGGAGGGAGAATATTTAAGATATGGGGGACTGTCAAAGAAAAAGCCCAAAACTGATAGATGAAGGTTCTTATTAATGGAAAATAAAGGAAGCCAGTGTCACTAGCCTGAAAAATATATGAAGGGAAGTAATGTATAAAAAGACAAGAAATGTGCAGGTAAGGTAAGGGGAAGGGAGGTTATGAAGAACTTAGAATACCAAACAAAGAATTTTTTATTTGATTTGGGAAATGATAGGGGGTCATTGTAGTTTATCATGAAGAGGAGTGACATAGTATGACTTTTACATTAAGAAAATGTTTTAAAACTCTCTGGTGGAGGAATAGTAAGGAAAGAACTAAGGCAGGCAGACTCACCAGCAGGGCATTCCAAAAGACCCAGTGGGGGGACAATGAGGGCCTGTATACACTAAGGTGGTGCTTTGACAACAGACGGAAATGGGGTAGTTCAAGCGACAGTGAAAAATCAAGAATGACACCTGTATTTGAAAGCCTATAGAACTGGGAGGAAGGTGTTGCCCTCAACCACCTCAGAGAAATTGGTTAGGAGAGGGAGGTATTACATTTCATAAATCTTGAGTTTAAGACTATTGAATATCCAGTTTAAGGTTCCTGAAAGGCACTTGGGAATTTGAGACTGGAGGTCAGAAGAGGGTTAGTGAAGGATAGAAAGATTTGAGAATCATCAGCATAGAGGTGGTGATTAAATTCATCAGAACTGACTGAATTACTATTGTGATGTGGGAGCCACTTGCCAGTGGCTGCTGGAGGTCTAATTCAGACCTGTAGAATGGATCTCTTCATGTGAGAGGATGATGACGATGATACAAGGAGACTGAGAGGCAGTTACATTGTTTGACCTCTCTCCTCTTCCCTCTTGCCCCCAATTTATTTCATTCCCAATCTGCAAAGGAACATTTGCAAAGGCTGCTTTGCAAATTCTTTCAAGTTTATGATTCACAGCTGTGGAGGCTCTCAGAGAATTGACCTGCCTCTTCACTTGGGTATGGTCCTTAACAACTTACCAAATAAAATTGTCTAAGAGAGCCTAAGTCAGAACCCTAATCTGGCCACTGGACCCAGATGGCTCTGGAGGGGAAAATGAGACTGATGATCTTACACATCCTTCCCCCATTCAAATCTAATTCACTTGCATGTCATAGCATCCACTCTCTGATGTCATGTCCTATTCCAGAACAAAGGACAAACAACAATAACACTCTTGCTGATTTCTCCTCCTTATTTACCATTCACATAGCATGCCTCTTTGGTGATGTCAACATCCAGATTTCCATACTTTAACCAGCTTTGTCAGAGAAACATAGCTTTAAAACATGCAAGGTTTGACAGGGACAGACATATTGTACCTTTTCTCAGCTAAGTGTTTCATGTAATCTCTGAATCTGTAAGGCCAAAATAAGAAAAAACACTGAATCTTTATGTGATCATAATATAGAAAGTTAGCCTAATATTCCTATACTAACTCTGTTTCTTCTACCACCACAATAAGTTCCTTATCAACTTTGGGATGACTCCTACCTAAAACTGCTCTCCTGATAGTTATCTACCTTGGGGTAGGTACACTTCTATCTCTGACCTTCAATCTTCAATTGTCTATTGGATATCTCAAAGACACAAATCTTTAAGATATTCAAAACATTTGAAACTCTTCCCTCCCCTGAATTCCACTATGATAATTAAGGTTATCACCATCCTCACAATTCCTAGGCTCAGAAACTAGACGTTCTCAACTTCTCACTTTCTCATCCCATGCCCATATCTAATTAGTTGTCAAGTTCTATAATTTCTACCTGAGTAATATCTCTCACATATGGCTCCTTGCATTCTCTGATCCTGTCCCTGCCATGGTTCAGGTCTTTACTAGCTCACCCCTAGACTATTACAAGAGATTTATGGTTGATCTCTTTGCTTCAAGTCTCTCCTCATTCTAATTCATCTCCCAGTTAGCTGTTAAACTGATAATCCTAAATTACAGACCTGACTATATCACTTCCCTATTCAACCTACTCCACTGGCTCCCTATTGCATCCAAGATCAAATATAAACCCCTCTAGTTGACTTTGAAAACTCTTCATAAGCTGGCCTTCTTACCTTTCTAGTCTTCTTATACTTTCCTCTCCCTACACCACTGGCCTTCTGCTGTTCTGCTGTTTTCACTGACTATCCCTCATGCTATAAAAGCTCTCCTTTTTAATCTCTACTCCTACTTTCCTTGGTTTCCTTCAAGTCTCAGTTAAAATCTTAACTTTTATAGGAAGCCTTTCGTATTACCTTCCCTCTGAGATTATCTCAAATTCAACTTCTGTATTTGTGTGTGTGACTATATCTATATGTATATAAGTGAATATATGTAAATAAAATTATATATGTGTGTGTGTATTTGTGTTTTCTCCATTAGATTGTGAGCTCCTTGACAGCAGGAACAATTTTTTCTCTTTCTTTGTATTTCAGGACTTTGCATAGTGCCTGATTTGCATAGTGCATGATGCATAGTAGATGCTTGATAAATGCTTGTTCACTTACTGAACACAATCTTCTCTACGAAGAAGGCTTTTCTTGCACAGATATAGACATCAACTCTTTGCTCTCTTCAGTGAAATGAACATTTCCTCTTCAAATTTATTTCTTTCTAAGAATTAAGCCTTTTTTATATCACATTTGGATGTATCCCCTATTTCTAGAAGAGGCAGAATGGTACCATGAAAATCACCAGATTTGTACACAGAAGGCCTAAGTTTGAAGTATGAGTCTATCATTTGTTATAGGATAAGTCCCTAAACTTTTCTGTATCTCAGTTTTTTATAGAACTGAGGCCTAGGATTAATAGTTTTACCATAAATCATAATATAATGATAGAGGTAGGTTTTTTAACCCAGTTCCTTTTGATTCCAAATCCAATACTATTGGGAGCAGAACATATTTTAGTCTGGATCAAATATAGCATGTGTTAAGGGGAATGGTGAAGTACTTTAGACATGAATTGTGGAATATTTTGAATGCCAGGTTAAAGAGTTGGATATGGATTGCTAAGGAAGACTCAGTTCTCTTGTATTCCTCATAGGCTACTTAAACTTTCTCTACTCACATCCCCTTTTCACCTCAGAAATGTTTACTTGAGCCCCGACATATAGGTATACAAAACAGGTATAGAAATAAAACATTTACTGATAATACATCATAATTTAATGATCCCCACACTTACAAGACCCTTATATGGGTTTAAGAAGCTAGATCTTATACTACTAATCTCAGGATTGTTTTTTTTTAATTTCTTTTCAGTTGACTGACAGGCTGCCATCAGGGTCCATACTTATCTCTTCCCTTTAATACCTCAGCTTTTCTCATATAACCCTGATTTCTATGAAGTGCAATGAAGAACTAGGGTGCTTTCTCACTGGTGGCTGGGGGTAACTGGCTGAAGTGTTCTGTGGCTGAAGACAAAAAAAAAATCCCTATTCCATGAGCTGCCTAAACCAATTATGTGGGCATGAACAGCTGCTCACAAGGCCAACCTGTCTATTTGCTCCTGGCTGTTTTGTCTGTGCCTTTTACTCCCTTTTTGCCTGGTCGGCACTTCTTTGGCTTCTTACTCTAATCACAATTGATGGCTATTGACTGGCAGTGACACAGCAGAGAACCTTGAAGGTGAAGGGGAGAAGAATTTCTTGACATTCTGACATACCTGCCCAGGCAAAGTGACATGAAGAGCTGAAATGAGTATCCTTGTAACTTCAAACTCACAATCCTGCCACTGAGGATGTCATTCCCATCTCCCTTCTGCCTTCCCCAATGCTACCTAGCTTTCAAGGCTTAGCTTGTATTCTACATCTCCATAAAGCCTTTGCTAACCACTTTATTAGTCCTCTCTCCCTCTCCCCCAATAAAACAAAAACAAAAAACAAAAACCCTCCTACAGCACTTAGCATTCAGTTTTCTCTCCTCCTCAGTAATTGAACCCCAAGTGTGGTCTGCTCAATATTCCCCCTTCCTTCTTTTCTTCTCCTACTAGGGAAAAGTAGCTTTATCAATAGCTATTTCTCAGCATTTCTGGTGTCTTTATTACTCATTGATCCAGATATACTTGTCCCAAGTGCCAGACTATATAATTATATATATTTATGTATATATCTACACAAATTCATAAGAAGAAAAAGCATAACATAGAATTCGCTGAGTGTCAAATGAATCATAAAGACAATAGGAGCTATAGAAGTTCAGAGGAGGACCCATCATATGAGCATCATGGAGTGCTAAGAAGAAAGAAAGAGAATGACATGAGCAAAAGAACAGTAAAATACACAGTCATAGTTCAGTGAAAAATATTAGAGATTTTCCTAGAATGGAGAGCTATTGTAAGGTAATATTGGGTTGGAGTATGTTGTCTCCCTAATAGACAGTGAATATCCTAATATTAAGGTGGGGAACATTTGCTAAAGCTGTGACAGGCATGAAGTACAAGAGCTTACTATTGCTCCTCAAGATAGTGGAAATAATGAGGATGAAAAATTAGTAGTGCCATGATCACAAATACATTGGATATATTTGTCAGTGTAGGATCAATATTGAACATTTCAGCACCAGTCATTCTCAAAAAAACATAGGAAGTATGTGGGTGGATTGTGGCCAACATATGGCTCATGTGCCTTACAATTTGTTTGTTGATATTTTCCCATAGAGTTTGCTATGCCTATATATTCTATTTGTTTTTAAGTTTAGTTCATAATTAGTGAACTATGCTTTTGCTCTTCTCTTTATTCCAGCTTTTGGCAGTCCTATCTTTTCTCTTATTGATTTCCTATATTGAAAAGTTTTCATGGCAAATATTTTCAATGAATTCATTCAGGTTCCCTTTTTTGGATCCATGCCTGTTCTCAAAAATGATCTAGGGAATTATAATTTAGGAAATAAGCGTTAGCAGAGACTAAGAGAGTGAAATACCCCTTCCATGTTCTTCCTATCCATGCTAGATGACATCTCTAGGACAAATGTTCAATAATAAGTGTAGCTAATAGAAGAAAGGTTATAATGATCTAATAAATTTAATTGATGAAAATATGACAATGATGACAATGGTACTGTTGTATTTTTCTTCTTTAGGCATATCTATTCAACACTCAAGAGGCTTTTGTTGAAATAGCAACACAGCCATATTTCTTTTTTTGTTCTTCAAAGTCAAAGTTATAACTTTTAAGAGCATTTTTCCAATTATATTGATAATATATGTAAGAAATTCCAATTATATTGAGTAGTATTTTCTATATATATATATATATCAATATTATCAATAAAGGTAATAGAGAATGATTTGTAAAGAAAATAAAGTTTAGGATATAGTTAAGCTCCTTACTTATTATGCAATATATTTAGTTCTTATGATGTAAAGTCTTTCCCTATAAAGAAAGCTATCATTTATATCAACATAAAAAGTCCAGGCTTATTCATAGCATCTCAGGTCTGTAGATTTCTTGAGTGTCAAAAGCTTTTCAACCTTTACTTTTTCTATGGCCAGATACTATAATTGTTCTAAGAAAAGTTTTGCTCTGTTTTGTTTTTTTCCTAAAACTGCTAATCCTGACTGATCGTAAGGACTCTGAGTGACATATTGGGAAGTACTGGACTTGAATTCAAAAGAATCAGATTCAACAATTCCCTCTGCTACTTCGTTCTGTGTGACCTTAGATAAGTCATTTAACCACTCTCAACTTCAGTTTCTTCAGGTATAAAGTGGGTAGCTTAGATTAGATGATCTCTGAAGCCTCTTCCAGCCCTAATAGGAAAAAAAAAAATTTCTCCTTCCTAATGTAAATTTATGAGGAGAAAGATCAAATCAAATCAAAGTCAGAAACAAATCAAAAAAAGATAGAAACTTTTTACAATATTTGAGCTATGAAAATGACAGCTTCTATTTGGGGAGAGGCCCAGGTCAATCATCCTACATTGCTCCTTTGATTTTATTTCTGAGGTCCCAGATTTCATTGCCATGCCATTTGGGTACCTTTTTCCCCCAACCCAGCTTTTCATATTCCTTTTTATATGTTTTCTTCCCCTGCAGAGGGCTTGAAACTCTGAAAAGGTGTGCTTGAATCAGAGCACTCAAGGCTAATTACCAATTTGATGTCATACTTAGATGATATGGTAATGTGATGGTTCTCCTCATAACTGGTGCTTGCTGAATGTATGGTGGTGAGGTAATTGTAGGCAAAGATTGACAGGCTGAGGGAGAGAGGTCAGGGTCACTTGGCTGCAGGACCAGGAGGAGAGAGGCTGGAGACTCTGAACTCCAGAATCTAGGATACATCTTTGGCAAGCCGCATGTCAGCCTGCCTGCCTCTTTCACTTCTCTCCCTAAAGACTAAGGAGTTTGAGTGATCCTAACTCTGACTGATCATGAGGTCCTCCAGGGAGCTAGCCTGGACATTATAGTCCCCTACTAAAATGTAAGCTACTTTTTAAAAGGCTAAAAATATCTCACCCAGAATCACAACTTATATATGTCAGAGGCAAGACTTGAATCCAAATCTTCTTGCCTCAAAGATCAACCCTCTGTAAACTATGCCATTCTTTCTTACACCAAAACAAAATCCCTCCAAGTTTTTGTTGCAAAAACTACAGTCAGTTTGGCACACTGACATGAGCTCTTCATGCTCTAGCCAATTATATACAATTAAAAAGTGTTGAACAATTTCTAATTTGTAATGGAAGAGATTATTTTCTCTAAGCATTTCCTATATGAATGAAATCATAGATGCAGTCCCACCCTCAAAAAATTGGGTTGGGGAGAATCCACATATATTTTAAAATAAAACCTTTAGAAAATAATCCCGTTTTAATTTAATTTTACAATTTAAATTTATAATTTTATATTTAATTTTTAAATGACAGTTTTATCTAACTAATCTTTTTATTCAATGTCATCTCAATTTAATTACTAAAAATTATCTTACTAAGAAAAATATAAACAAATATAAATTTAATAATTATATAAATATCATATACATGTAATAATATAGAATAAATAAGCATAATATAAAATATAAACAAAGTTCATTTGGCAAAACAAAACATCAGGAACTTCAAAAAAATCAGGGAAAGATGTAAAGTAAGTAGATTCAGCAGTATCAGACCCTAAATTATAAGGAAAAAGCATTGTTGAAGCATGAAGTAGATAATTTCAGTTATTTTAAATGAAGTTTTTCTTGTATAAATAAAAACCTATGTAGCCAAGAATAGAAGGAATGAAAAAAATTGGGGGAAAACTTTCATAGAGAATCTCTCAGACAGGATGTGATTAGGCTAGAATATTGCTGTGGTGGAGGAAATGATGAGATGGTTGATTTAGAAAAACATAGAAACACTTGGATTTATTAAGGAAGATGATATTCATCTTCAAAGAAGAAGATGACAGGTGGAAACAAACATAATACAGTGTAACATATATGTGTATGAGTGCATACTTATAGATATCTATGCATATGTTTACATATCCATACTTAATTATAGTCTTCTTTGGGAGTAGGAGGTAGAAAGGAGGGTAAGTAAAAAGGGCATAAAAGAGAACACAAGAAAACCAAACAGGAAACAAAGAAAATATGGGCAGCTTTAAAAACAGTGTGTAGCATTTGTTATATGAGTTTTCTTAAAATGGAATTTTATTATTTTATATTTAATTCTTCTATGTCCTGTTATAGATATGGCAATATTTTTACTTTTTTCTCATTTTGTATTTAAGTTTAAAATAAATTTTAAAAATTTATACACCAAAAAATCCATAAGCTACTTAAGGGCAAGGACTATGTTTTGTTGTTGTTGTTGTTGTTGTTGGAGGTTTTTTTGGTGTGTGTTTGTTTTGCTTGTATTTGTATTCTTAGTGCTCAGTACTATGGACATGCTTAATAAAGTCTTGTTGATTGCCAGATGAATCACCTCAAAATCTAATTGTAATGATTTCACTTTTGAAGATATACTTCACATTTAATTTATAAGTCTCTTCTTAATAATTCTTTTGATATTCTGTACAAGGGAAAGGTTAAAACAATTCCATCAAGAAGATTTCTCCTTCTTTTCTCTCTGTCTTCTTTAGCTTTTCTCCAGCTATGAGAGTCAGCAGTCCCTTCAGCATCTCCAAGCTCTCTCTCTGAAAAGTATTTCTAAACTGAAAGTGAAAACAATCATTTCCATAACTTTCATTTGGTCTTTAAAGCTATAAGAATAATAGTTTCACATAGAAAGTGGTGCTTTAGCTGAGTTTTGGGGTTATTTTAAATTTAATATTTTATTCTGCACTCTATTATGTTATGGAATGCTTGTTTTATTTTTCATCTTACTCAAAGAAAAATGATATACCACCCTCTAACAAACATTTATAGTGGTAGTTGATTAAACTATTACATAAAGCAATGATACCAACTTTTATGTTACCTCTAACTAAAATAATAGATCATTTTTACATAGCACACTGAGGTTTATAAAATGCTTCACCTATAAAATCTCATTTGATTTTTACAACTATGTCAAATAGGTGATAAATTTATCTCCATTTTGCAAATGAAGAAATTGAGGTTGAGGGAGACTATTTAGTCTCCTATTTAGTTATTTGAATTGCCCAGGAATCAGTTCAATTCAAACATTCATTATCTTTTATATGCCAGGTACTGTACTTATTACTGGTGATACAAGTAAAGAAAAAAAAAGAAAAGAAAGAAAAAGTTCCTATTTTCAAGTAGCTTGAGATTTAATGGGAGAAAGACACAAAAAGAAGCTTCAAAGGTGAGAAGGTACTAGAGGAAATTATGAATGGTTCCTGGAGTTCAAACCAAGCAGAAATGCATATGTAAATGGAGAGTTAACTGCAAAGGCTAGATTCCAATCCTCTATGAAAGAAAACTTTGGTAGGAGTTTAGTATTTTTATTTTGTTCAACACTTACCAATTATATTGTAATGTGGTTCAGGCTACAAAGGAGTATTACAGCCTGTGGGCTGCAAGTTGACACCTCTGATGTATAGTACACAAATGTAGACACACACACACACACACACACACACATTCTACCCTGAGTGTGCTCTTCTCCCATTCACATATTCCCTGAGATCATATTCCAATCACTTATTTCACATCCACCAAAAACTGTTGATAATTTCCCATATGCTGATTCCTAATGGGAACTGGCATTGGGGATTAAACTCAGTGCTGCAGAATCTCTTTCATCATTTACAGAAGTCTAGTATACCTGCCTCTGCTCCTTGCATACAGAGTCCCCCCCCCCCCGCCCCCCCAGTCAAAACTCATTCACTTTGAACCTGGAATTGACTCTGATCACCCTTATCCAAAGATTCAAAATAAATCCTCAAATTGCCTGGAGATATGCACCCAACCTCATTCAGTCCTAATCACTCTCCCTCCCTAACTCTTAACACTTCATTCAGATTAACACCAACTCTCTCTCCATTTCTCTATCATCTAACACTAACTAACCACTCTTTCCCTCCACATGAGCCCCCAAAACAAACAAGTCTTCTTCCCATTTTGCATCTTCAAACTGCTTTACACTTTGACAAAAAGATCCTGATAGCCTTCCTAACACAACCACCATTCCTCAAATTACTATTGTTAGGAGTACTCTGATGTACTCTTAAATGTCTTGGTGTACTTAGGGAAGGAAAGAAAGAAAACTAAGGGTAAGGGGGAGTTCTCCTGGATTTGGTACACAATTAATACCTTTTTGAAAGTTTATCAATTAACACAAATTTTCAGAGGAACTTGCATGGAAGTTGTTACTCACATATCAATCAGTTAGTCAAGCAACATTATTGACTGATCCACAAATTTGTGATGAAACTCTGTGCTAAGGTAATCAAGAACATAAAAGGAGGTGCCAAGAATCTTGTCCTCAAGAAGTTGAATATAGTTGAGGAGAGAAAATCAATAACTAAGAATCTTACAATTGATAGTAAGTTCGAAGCATTTTTCATATACATTATCACATTTGATCCTCTCTAGAACCCTGAAGTTTTTTTTTTTGTTTTTTTGTTTTGTTTTGGTTTGGTTTTGTTTTTATTTTTGTTTTTGTTTTAAGCAAGCATCTAAAAGAACAAAAGAATATCTTGAATGCTATTGGAATTCAGATTAAAGAGATTGAAGCAATAGGGGAAGAAAACATGGAGAGATGAGACTTAAGCTAAGACCTAAAAGATAGGTAGTATTTTGTAAAATGTATAAAAGGGGAAGGCCTTCAGGTGGTGGAAACAGCATGAAAAAGATTATATAAGATAGAAAGAAACAGATGGAAAAGAAGATGGATGAGGACATAATGAAGACTTGGTAGTTATACTTTTCAAATAATTTTTATATCATTTGATCCTTACAATGACCCTGAAGTAGGATAAGTTTAGAGTGGAAGAGACTTTATAGATCATCTAGAAAACTCTCCTTTGCCTCACTCACATTACAGATACAGATGTGGAAACTGAGGTCAAGAAAGGTCAAGTGGTTTTCCCAAGATCATATATATATATATATATATATATATATAAAATGGCTGAGTCCTGGTTCTCCGATTTCAAATCCAACGTTCTTCCCACCATGCAGGTTCCTAATTAGGACATGTGTTATTCACATTTTATAGATGAGGAAACCTAGGGTGAGAAAGATAAAACAATCAGCTAATGTCACTTACTATTAGTGTCAGAATCAAGAATAGAATATAGGTCTTTTGGTATAGCATTTTTACCCTTTATACCTTTTATACACAAAAGACTGCTCCAACCACAGATAGGTTGAGGCTCACTGATCTAACTAAGAACTTTGGCAGAGTGGGTGGGTGGGGGTGGCTGGGGAATTCCATATGTGAGAGAATGAAGGCAAAAATGTTTTGAAATCTATTAAATGATATGCACATGTGATGTCTTATTAATATGTTTAGTATCCTTAATAACATTAATTATAGGTTTAGCATGATGGCAGGGATTCTTTAAAAAGAGGTAAAATGCCCAGCATTTTATTAGCCCTTTTGGTGGCGACAGTACATTTCTTTTTTTTTCCCTCGAGGCTGGAGTTAAGTGACTTGCGCAGGGTCACACAGCTAGGAAGTGTTAAGTGTCTGAGACCAGATTTCAACTCGGGTCCTCCTGAATTCAGGGCTGGTGCTCTATCCACTGCACCACCTAGCTGTCCCTCAACAATACATTTCAATCATGTTATAATACTTACCCAAACACTATTGTATAATTAGCTCACTTATGTCTGTTTACAGAATTTTTAAAAATAGAAATCCATGAACAGAGCCACTAGATAGATACTAATTGCCACATTTTACTCTCTATCTCACAAATGAGGAGTACAATTTCTTTCTCTTTTCCCAACCCTCTTCCTTGAATACAGCTATGAGGAGACTATGGCCATACTATCTTTTTCCTTTATCTTAACCATTTCTCCTAGTTTTTCCCCCATCTAGAAGGTCTATAAATATTCAAAGAATAGTGACATTTAGATGCCCTACAATTTAAAGACCTATTTAAAATTAAGCATGCTTAATAAAAAGCCTTTATGAGGTATTCCAAACTCCTGTAAAATACAATCACTGAGTGACTTGGCAAGCTGGCTTATTTGCAGCTTCATAAACAGGGACGTAGCTGGGTATTTTAGCCACGCTGGGCTCTGACTCTATTACTCCTCATAAATTTGAATTGGACACTTGGAACACTGTTTTTATGTGTGTATCAGAAGGCATGAGAGCTCAGTAATGAATGCATTATAAAAATTATATTCTGAGAGAAGAAAAATCTCTGAGTCTAAAAGAATAACAATCTGGGACAGGCTTTAGAAAACATCCATAGATTTGGTTCAGGGATTTGGAGAAAGCAAGTCTTCTACCCACACTCATTTTTTTTTTTTTACATTTTCACTCTCTTGGTACTAAAGTATGGTAATGTTTGCTGTTCAGTCATTTCAATCAATGCAAATGTGACCCCATTTGGGATTTTCTTGGCAAAGATATTGGATTGATTTATCACATTCTTCTCCAAATCATTTAGAGTAAACTGAGGCAAATTGGGTTAAGTTATTTGCCCAGGGGCACATAGCTAGTAACTGTCTGAGACCAGATTTTAATTCAAGTCTTCTTGACTCCAGATCTGGCATTCTACTCATAATGCCACTTAGCTGCCTGATAGTAAAGGGTACCTGCACACCGCTTCTTATACTACCACCAAGACTGACTACCACCAAGACTATATGAGAGAGTATGGAAGTGAACTTTACCATCTGTCTACTATATATGTTCACATTAGCTTTTAAACTGAAATTCACTCAGAGGACAAGTTAGTAGTCATCACTGGGACCATTTTTTCATGCTTGTAATGCAGATTATTTGAATTATAGAATGTTTGAGCTAGAAGGGGTCTTTGATATCTAGCCTAGCCTTTTCATTGTGGAGATGAGAAAATTGAGTTTCTGGAAAGGAAGTGATTTACCCATTTCACAGATAGTTAATGCAGAGCCAGGATCAGGACCCAGATATTTTAATCCCTGACCCACTTTAGTTTTACTTCCCCACACTGGATATTTCACCACATACTAACTCAAAGAACTAAAACCAAAGTACATCATAAGCTAAATTGTGAAAGTTTTATAAGTTAAATCCTATTTTAAATGCACTAAGTAAGGTTTTTGATATTCATTATGATTCTATGGTTAATCCTTTAGAGGTAAAAAAAAAATCACCTCCAACCAATTTATTTTTGTTGTAAGTCTAGCGCAGCACTTCATACTTCAGAGACTCTCAATATATTCTTTGAATTAACTGATTGATTTTTATATGTCAGGCTTGCTTAAAGTGAGATATGCCTGTGCTTTATTTGGAATTTTGTTATGACTACTTGTCTTAGACGGCTATAGTCATCACATTATTCATATGTTTCAACTTAAAGCACCAGTGACTGGAGTGCATTCATTATAGCCAGATCCTTTTGATACTTTTCTATGCACTAGAATTCATGGCTTTAAATATCATTTGAGAAGATGATGGGCCTATTTTCTGTAACCACATGCTGATTATTAGTTGGAGATGAGTAAAAGGTTATAGTAATTTCCCCCTCATCAAATAAAGCAAGTATATATCCAAGTTTACTAATAGTGTTTTATAGTTGTTTCCATATTTGCTTGTGGGAGCTCTCCCTAGTTCTGAAATATCCTGAGAGTACAACCTTACTTAGTATTGACATCATAGGACTTTAGAATTTTAGAGATACACATTATCTGTTTCAATCCCCATACTTTACAGATGAGTTGAATGAAATCTAGAAATGTGAAATGACTTGCTCAGATAAAAACAAAACCTTAAAAGTTCTTATTAAGCAACTACCATGTGGCAAGCCTATCTATACTAGATGTTATATAACATACAAGAAAGGTAAAATTATGCCCTCAGGGACAACTACCTATGGTAAAAAAGACATAGTAAATTATTAGGAAAAATGCAAGATGACAATTTGTAACCAAGAGGAAATTTAATACAATTAATTGACAAAATATTAGGTACACAAAATATGGATGGCCAGACAAGGGAGAATCAGTATTAATGGGATTTTTTTGGGGAAAAACCTTCTGTAAGAAGCTAGGACTTGAGAAAGACCTTGAAGAATGTATAGGATTTGAACAGGTAGAAAGGCATTTTGGAAGGAGAGAGATATTTTACATTGATCTAATAACTCATGAAAAATAGTAATTGTAAAATAACTATGACCATAGTGAACCTGAAAATCTTTAAATATGTGAATCACAAATGCTTTAGCAAATGAAGTTGAATATCCCTCTTATGAAAAAAGACACTATAAAATGGCTAAGACAGTTAATAAAGGAGTTGTGGGATTTAGAGTTCAGAGAGACCCTAGAAAAGTCTCCTTTTTTGTGCTATTCCCTCCTTGAAATGGTGGGATGGTAAACCTTAATGTATCGAATGGCATTTGGCAAAACACTTAAACATTCATATTCTGAGTTCATAATAATGTATTTCTAAAATAGTTTTGGTGTATTTAAAATCTTATTGTACTTGTCCAGTACTCAACAGAGAAAATCTCTAAATAAATTGAGACTCTTATTTCATTCTGCTCCTAACAAAGAACACATTTTATATAATATACAAAACAAACACTCAATATTAACAATGAGCAATGAACAATCAGGGCTATAATTTTCAGACCTAGCAGTCCAGCCAAATTCAAGTCAATATAAGCAATATAAACTCTTCAAAGTGATATTATAAAAGTAAAAAAAAAATCCATCAACATCTTTATTTATCACACACTACCCAACTCTTTGATAGATGTTAGGAAAACAAAAAAAGGTATCAGATACTCTCCCTTCCCTCTAAAAACTTTTATTCCATTTGGGGAAAATAAGATTAAAAAAAAATAAGTAGAAAATTCACTACAACTACATATGAGCACCAAAACAAATGGTAGAAAACTATAATCACTTTAAGCATTTGGAGAAGGAAATAATAGGAAAATTTTATGGAGAAGTCATGGCTTATAATGCCTTAAAATCTATGCAGATATTGAATAGCTAAAAGAGAAAAAAGAAATACCAAAGTGGGGAACCACCATAAGCAAAGATAGAAAGGTGGGAATGTTTTGTTTTTAAGAAGAATAATGATGAGATTATTTGTTAAACAGTAGGAAATCAATTTGGAATTAGGGGAGATCTATTTGTGACATGTTTTTAACTGATGTTTTTTATCTGTATCACTTTACAATTCATTTTGTGTCATGTGAGATGAATTGACAGATCCATAGATTTTATAGTGGTAATGAGATACCTGAATTAGATTTGGGCAGCGACAAACATTTCTAGGATTGTTTTTTTTTTTTTTTTTTTTTTTGTTATTGTTGGGGTTTTTTTGTTTTTTTTTGGCTTAACAACTTTTAAACCCCAAAACCCATTTTAATACAAAACAGTCAGGGTAATTATTTCTGAAATATTGCAACATATCAATAACAAATTCCCTGGACCCTGGTAGCTAAGCTTTATGGAAAGATAAATGTTTCCATCTTTGATTCTTTAATATTTAGTGAGTTACTGGCTTAGGAGAATTCTAGTTAACAAAGCTGCCATTTCTCTGTGTATGCTCTATGTGCTTGGATAACTAAACCTACCCAGAGACTACTAGTAGAAACTGATTTATAGGAGATAGTTTACATGGGTAAGGAACCATTACTCATTGCTTCTTCCCAAATCTGCTTGCTCTCTTTTTTCCCTATTTCTATCAGTGGGCCAATCATTCTTCTAGTCATCATAGCTTCCAAATCCTAGTGCCATTTTTAAAAAATTCCTCACTCCATCTTTATCATCCCAGATTAATTGATCACCAAGTCCTATATAGCTTCATTTATAATTTCACTACCAAACTTCTTCACATTCTCATTGCCATATTGTAATCCAAGTCTTATCTTCTCACACCCAAATTACTGCAACATCTACCTAGTTCATCCCCTCTCCCTAATTTCTCTCCTCTCAGTTTGACACACATGATCACAATAATCTTTGTAAAACTTTTAATACACTACAACTTTGTTTAAAAATTCTTCAATGTATTTCTGTGATGAATAAAATCAACTTTAATTTTTCATTTAAAGACATCCTTAATCTGATACCGATCAACTTTTACAAAATTATCTTTAATATTTTCAACTTGAATTGAATGGTCTAATATGGACATTCCTGAGCTTTTGTTCACACCATTCCCCTAGCCTAAAATGCTCTTCCTTCTCATAATGTAATGCCAGAGAAACTGAGGCAAGACAAAGATTGGTTTGTAATCTTTTAATGTGGAGAGTTTTTTAAGCTATCTGACTAAATGGAACTCATGTACAATAAACATTTGGCACTGAGAAACTGAGGCAGGGAACTTTTCTGGCTAACTAAGATTTGCAAACAGAATAACCCGTGTATACAATCTTATGGGGGAAACAAAGGCAGATAAGGGGAATGAGGACACTGGGTGAGTGAACAAGCCATAATTCCAGAAAAGGATCATAACTTAATTTTGACAGGAGAAGGGTCAAGATAAGAAGGTCGAGGGCAGGAGACAATGAGGTGAGGAGCAATACTCAAATGGAGGGAATTATCCTTGCAAGGATTGAGATAATGCATTTGGATTTTATGACTCAATGGCATGCCAAGGATTTTCCTGACTCAATTTTCCCAGTCCTAATGGCAAGGAAGGGGGGTGGCCATAATAATTTTATTCAGGGCATAACAATTCAGGGGAGGACAATTCAGGACATAATAATAACATAAATTCTATCCATAATTCAAAGTAGATCTTAAATTCTCCCACCTCCATAAAATCTTTCCCTAATAACTTCAAATTCATAATGGCTTCTCCCTTCTCTAGAACACCTAAGTAAGAGATTTACTATTTCATATTGGCACTTTCCAAAAACAAACACACACACAAAAATCACAGCACATAGATAGTCACCTTATACTTTCACCTAAGGCCAGATTCAAATTAAGAAATATCCTGAGACATCATGTCTTGTTGGCTGAACTTCTGGCTTCTAGTTCTTTGTATCTTCAGTTCCCAAACCTTTACCACATTTGGCAGAGACCATTATTATAATCAGCCCAACTTCTCTAAAAATATATTGACTGACCCTTAAGGTTACTAATATTAAAAGAAAGATAAAGTCGAGATGGAATTTTGGCCATGAATTATCTAAAAAACAAAAAAAGATTTAAGTATTAGCTCAAAGTATTTTCTTAATGTTATCCATTACCTACTATTGAGTGAATTGATCACCCTCTAAACTGTAAGACTTATAAATAAATAAGCATAGGCAAGAAGAAGAACAACACTTCAATTAACTATATATTTCCTTACTTTTCTTTCATTGTCATACATTACAGAACTATTTGGGAGATAAACTTTCTTACTCTGCCATTTCTCCTATACTAATCTTTAAGGTGTGCATTTCCTCAAATATCAAAACTTACATGTTACATAAATATCATTTTTGCCTTTGTTAAACAAAAAAAAAAGTTGGGTTTTTAAAAATGGCTTTCTAACAACCAGGAAAATCAACCAATAAGCATTTATCTGGTACCTATTATGTGCCAAAGATTTTGTTAAATGCAAGAGGACACAAAGAAAGGGGAAAAATGGTTCCTTCCCTCAAGAAGCTTACATTCTAATCAAGAAGACATCATATAAATAAATAGATATATTCCAAATATAGAGTAGCTAGAAGGTATCTTTATGGGGGTAGACTGTAACAGTTGAGTATATGGGGAAAAGCCTCCTGTAGAAAAGGCATTTAATTTGATTCTTAAAGAAAGCTAAAGAGCCTAAGAGTCAGAAGTGAGCTAAACCAACTTAAACTGATCATTACCATTGAGTGATAAAGGGGAGCTTGATGCCACGAGCAGGCTATAACATTTTATAAATAAGAAACTACAAAAGAAAACAAATGTTAAGGATGCTGTCATTGCATGCTCCAAAATTGAGGGTTAGACACATGTCAGAAACAAGGAATAACTGACACAATCTGAATATAAGTCCCCTAGGACACTGAATGAACTTTCTTAGGAAGAATTTATAAGAAAATATGGGCAAAAAGAGGTACATAGGAAGGGCAGACATACATAGATTACAATTGGCATTGTTGGAGATAGTTCACATACCTATTGGATTCACAGATTTGTTGGA
Source organism: Sminthopsis crassicaudata (assembly GCF_048593235.1). Classification (NCBI taxonomy): domain Eukaryota; kingdom Metazoa; phylum Chordata; class Mammalia; order Dasyuromorphia; family Dasyuridae; genus Sminthopsis; species Sminthopsis crassicaudata. The sequence continues at coordinate 346,219,941 of NC_133619.1, read as the reverse complement.
ATTTTAGAAAATAGAATAGAGAATAGAATTGATCACAAATAATAAAAAAAAATTCTGCAATATCCACAATCTGGACAAAAATGTCTGACATAACTGATGATGGATGGTACCTATCCCCATTCTCCTAGCATCAAAAATTGCCCTCTGTAAATAGTCATAACTAATGCTCATATTCTCTGAAAAAAAAAAAAACCTTTGTCTTTTGAATGCAGGAACACCAGGACATGTATGTTTCATGGCATTTAAATCCCTTATTTTACTTTGAGTGTTATTCAGAGATTTTGACTTTGGCTGATGATGGTCCCTTGGTTTCAACTTGAACCTTCTCTTTATCATTCATTCAATTCTTTCATTTTAGTCTTAATGTTACAGAATGGCACTGCCTTTCAAATGTTGGCTTATTGCTATAGCTTCTAAAGACTCATAGGATTCTAGAGTTTAAAACCAGCTGAAACCTCAGAGGTCATTTTATTAAGTGAGGAAACTGCAGCCTAAACAAATTAAATGATTTCCTCATGGTTACCTAAGTAGGACATAGCAAAACCAGGATTCAAATCCACATCCTGTGATTGTAAATCCTCTGTTTTTATTTCTGGTACTCCTTTCCCTATGCTCAAAGTAGTCATCATTTCCTCACCACTGGCAAGTTCCACCCTTTCCTAAGATTAACAACTTTTGCTAATCCAATCACTTGCTGCTATTTAATGGGTTCATAATATTATAGAAATAAAACTAAATGAGACCTTAGAGATTATCCAGTTTGTAATGGGAGGTAACAAGTCAAAAGCCACAATCCTCTCTGACAACAATGCAACCTTTATACTCTTGCTAGCTCAATAAATAAAATCCTTCTTTTTCAACTTCAAAACTGTGGCCTTTTATTTCCTTTCTAAGCCTAATAGTTCTTAGTTTAGTTTCAAGGCAAAAAAGATCAACACCACTGTTGTCTATGAAATTTCATAGTTGTCCTGACCCAAATATAGATTCTACACATTTCCCTAAACTCAAGGTTATGAATCATGTGCCTCTAGGGAAATGCCCATTCAAATTCAATAATTAAATTCAGCAAACATTTATTAAATATCTACTTATTTATTAAGTAGGTAATTCAGCACACTAAGCATTGGGGATCCAAAATTATAAGGAACACAATACTGTTCTCATAAGTTCAAAAATATTTTATACAAAAAGTAACCACTACCAACTACCAACAATAAGAAAAAATATTGAGATTTGTCTTAGTGTACCATTTAAAGGAAACAAAGCATAAGTGTTGGCAAAGGACCTTGATAAAATTCTCTTCTCAAACCCAGGTACTCATCAGGAGTTATTCATATGTCTGAATCAATTCCCATGCTCAGAAACTTATGGTTCTTATCAATAAATAATAAATTTAATGAAGCATTTGAATTTCACTTTAATAAGCCATCAACATTAAAATAAAACCTGGTTGGCAGGAGCCTTTTATTCCCTATAAGGTTTATGTTGTCCCTGCTTACGATGACTACTGCAAAAAGGGCCACTTCCTATCTATGATTCAGTGCATAAGAAACTGAATCAGTCAGAACAAAAAGCTGTCTAAGTTGAGAAGGCAATATGGGACAATACTAAAAGAACTGAACTGAGATTCCAGATGACTAGGTTCCAGATTCAGTTTCAAACATTTACTAAGTATGTTATCTTGGTTAAGTGACTTCAGTTTGTTGTTACCGAGTTATTTTTCAGTTGTGTCCAATTCTTTGTGACCCTAGCAAAGATATTTCATTGCTTTAATATTTCCTTCTCCATCTAATTTTATAGATGAGGAAACCGAGGCAAACTGGGTTAAATGACTTACCCAGGGTCATAGAGTTAAGAAGTGTCTGAGGCCAGATTTTAACTCAGGAAAATGTCTTTCTAACTCCAGGCTTGGTACTCTCTCCATTGTATCACCAAGCTACTTAACTCCAGTATTCCTTCTGTTAAAAAAGGTACAGAGTCGATTTTAGATTTATAAACCCATTTTAGCTCTAACATTCCCTATTGTAGCATTGACCCTATATTTAATTGAAAAGTATGCAGATGCTATATGATGTCATATGAAGAATATGAGTAAGTTCCTTGATTAAAATATATATATATATGTGTATTATATATACATACATATATATATATATATATATATATATATATATATATATATATATATATATATATTTCCTCTAGCCAATCACAGTGCCTCAAATGCCACCATTAGTGATTTTTCTCTATGTCCTTCCCTGATGTCTCTTTTAAAATGCAAATCTCCCAAGAAGCTAACACATTGTTCCCAAAACAACTCAGTAAAAAAGAATTTATTAGCTCTCACTTTATTTCCCTGACAGGAAGGACTTGGGCTTACAGGATAAAATCTTATAGGACCAGGTCCCAGAAAGGTTGTCGAACTGAAAGAAGAGAAAGAGGAGGTAAGAGATGATCAAAACTTCACCAACCTGACATTATTCTTTAGGGCTAGCACTGATGTCAAGAATTCAAATACAGTCTGCAGAAAATATACCCCGAAGTAGCTCTTTTCCTGGAAAATGAACAAATGTCAAGTTTGCACAAGGTTGGAGAATCACTATGGAAACCTGTGGCTGGCCTTGTTTGCCTTTTCAAAAAGCCAGTGTTTCTCATCTTTAGTGAGACCTCCTCCTGACCTCCTAGCTGGGAAGCCTGCCCTCTCTGTCACTAAAAGGCTGTGATTTATCAGTTGAATCAATACTTTTGTATATAAAGGAATAATGGGGGTCATTGAAGAACCCTGTTGACATGGCAAGCAATGACCATAACCAAGATGTTTTCTGTAGATACCACCCCCTGAGATGTGTCTACTGAAAGACCCAGGGGAAGGAAGAATTGGAAAGAACTTAAGGCCTGTGCTATGCTGAGATTAAGAGAGGTGATCATCATTTTAGTATAATTTCAGAGAAGTTTCTCAGCAAGAAATATTTCAGCCCCAGGGTCTTGGCTACCTCTAAGAATCAGGGTTTAGCAATTTCTTTGTGCTTAGCTTTCCCCTGGACTAAGCTTTGCCCCTGAGAAGGGGAACACACTAAGTCCCTTGGACCCTTAGAGGAACAAACCCCACAACATTTTGAAATTAAAATGTCCTGATGTTATACTTAGAGAACCCCAAAGACTCTGCTAAAAAGCTATTAGAAATAATTCAGAATTTTAGCAAAGTTGCAGGATACAAAATAAATCCACATAAATCCTCAGCATTTTTATATATCACCAACACAATCCAACAGCAAGAGATGCAAAGAGAAATTCCATTCAAAATAACCGTCGATAGTATTTGGGAATCCATCTACCAAAGAAAAGTCAGGAATTATATGAGGAAAATTACAAAACACTTGCCACAAAAATAAAGTCAGATTTAAATAATTGGAAAGACATTCAGTGCTCTTGGAGAGGCCAAGCGAATATAATAAAGATGACAATACTCCCTAAACTAATCTATTTAGTTAGTGCTATACCAATCAGACTCCCAAGAAACTATTTTAATGACCTAGAAAAAATAACAACAAAATTCATATGGAAGAATAAAAGGTCGAGAATTGCAAGGGAACTAATGAAAAAAAAAGTCAGATGAAGGTGGTCTAGGTGTACCTGATCTAAAGCTATATTACATAGCAGCAGTCACCAAAACCATTTGGTATTGGCTAAGAAATAGACCAGTCGATCAGTGGAACAGATTAGGTACAAAGGACAAAAAAGGGTACATCTATAGCAATCTAGTGTTTGACAAACCCAAAGATACCAACATTAGGGATAAAAATTCATTATTTGAAAAAAACTATTGGGAAAACTGGAAATTACTGTGGCAGAAATTAGATATGGATCCACACTTAACACTATATACCAAGATAAGATCAAAATGGGTCCATGATTTTGCCATAAAGAATAAGATCATAAATAGATTAGAGGAACAGAGGATAGTCTCTTTGGGATACAGGCCCTGGAGAGATACTACTGGATCCAAGGGTATGCACAGTTTGATAGCCCTTTGGGCATAATTCTAAATTGCTCTCCAGAATGTTTGGATCCGTTCACAGCACCAACAATGTGTCAGTATTCCAGTTTTCCCACATCCCCTCCAAAATTTATCATTATCTTTTCCTGTCATCTTAGCCAATCCAAGAGGTACATAGTGGTACCTCAGAGTTGTCTTTATTTGCATTTCTCTGGTCAGTAGTGATTTAGACCATTTTTTCATATGAATATAAATAGTTTTAATTTCTTTACATCTCCTTTGATTATCAATTGGAAAATGGCTTGAATTCTTATAAATTTGAGTCAGTTCTTTTTATATCTTAGAAATAAGGCCTTTATCAGAACCTTTGGATGTAATTTTTTCCCAATTTATTGCTTCCTTTCTGATTTTGTCTGCATTGTTTTTGTTTGTCCAAAACCTTTTTAAATTTAATATAGTCAAATTTATCCATTTTTGTATTACATAGTGTACTCTAGTTCTTCTTTGGCCACAAATTCCTTCCCTCTCCACAGATCTGAGAGGTAGACTATTGTTTATTCTTCTAATTTGCTTATAGTAATACACTTTATGTCTAAATCATGAACCCATTTTGACTTATCTTTAACTTACAGATTTTCAAAGGAATTTATATCAAAAGAATTTACAGGCTATTGAAAATGATTGGACCCATCTTTGAGATGTATTTCAAGACCTTGTATATCATGTAGCTAGGTATAAAGTCATGATGTATTTCATTTCCATTTTAGAATACCTATAATCAATATTTTTATGAGACTTCATGATTTTTTCATTGACAATAAGCTGCTAGCATAAAACAACTCTAGATTTTTTTTTATGGGGTGGATATTTTACATTTTGTCTAAAATATCCAGACCTGAAAGACTCACTTGGACTAATTCCAGCAACATAAATATAGCCTTGAATGAAAAAGTAAATTTCATTTTTTCTAGTTTTCAGTACTTCAGTCTGTGGACTTACCCATTACAAGTGTTTTCCTCAAGGCAATTGTCAACTGCTTCTCCTCCTCCTCCGCCTTCTCCTTTTCCTCTCTCTCTCTCTCCTTCTTCTCCTTCTCTTTCTTCTTTTTCTCCTTCCTCTTCTCCTTCTCCCTCTCAGTCTTTCCTTCTTCTCCTTCTTTTTGTTCATATTCTCCTTGTCTTATTCTTGTTGTTGTTGTTGTTGTTCCTATTCTTGTTCTTCTTCTTCTTGTTCTTGTTTTTCTCCTTCTCCTCCTTCTTCCTTTTCTTCTTCCTATTCTTCTTCCTCATCCTCCTCATTTTCCTTATCCTCCTCCTCCTCAACCTTCTTGTCTTCTTTATCATCATTCTCCTCCTCCTCCTCCTCTTCCTCCTCCTCCTCCTCCTTCTCCTTCCCCTTCTCCTTCCCCTTCCCCTCCTCCTCCTCCTCCTCCTCCTCCTCCTCCTCCTCCTCCTCCTCCTCCTTCTCCTCCTCCTCCTCCTCCTCCTCCTCCTTCTTCTTCTGCTGCTGTTGCTGCTGTTGCTACTTCCTCCTTTCCTTTTTCTTCTTCCTTCTCTCCTCCTCCTTCTTTCTTCTTCTTCCTGTCCTCACTGTTCTTCAAACCCTGAGAAGTTCTTTGCACAAAAAGAGGACCCAACTGTTGAATATCCCCCAGGTCTTTGCTTATTTTATTAGGAGTAATAAAGCTGTTTCACTGTAAAATTTTGGCATTGTTTTTTGGACATATTCCTTTTGAACTTTGTTATAGATGATCCTCTTTTACCTTGAAATGTTTGATTTCCTCACATCTATAGCCATTGAAACAACTTTAATAAACATTGACAAGTTTTCTAAAAGCTACAACTTTAACATTTTCTTGAAATAATCTTTTTTAAAAAACAAAGAACAATAAAATATACATGCATAGCATAAAATTTAGCACTCAACTGATAAAGAAGTGATTAAAATTAGAGAAATAAATTCAAAACAACATCATACAGATGTTATGAGTCAGACTAGTATAAGTAAATTCTCATATGTATAACTAATGCTAACAAAATGAAACCATTTAAAGATACCATATATACCAACAATCAAAACAACTAGACCTGCAGCCAAAAATATCATATCCAGCAAAATTATTCATAATATTGAATGGGAAAAAATGGACATTCAACAAACTTGCAAATTTTCCAGACTTTCTTTCAATCAAACCCAAACTCGATAGAAAATTGACTATATAATAGCCAATATCAAAGATCAGTTTCAAGGAGCTTAAGGACAAGTTGTTTATGTTTTTACATGGAAATATATATCATATATTTAAGATTGACACCAGCAATTAGTTGACTCAAGAAAAAGATTGGGGCAGAGTTGAATAGACTCTTTAAAAAATCAAAACCTCCTAGAAAAGCTAAAAATGATAATTATGCTATGTAAATGAGATATGAAGGAAGATTAGACACAGAGGTATTAAAGGGGGAAAGGAGGGCTCAAAGTTCTGAAAACCTATTCACACTGGGAGTGTGTTAAGTAGGAAACATTACATATATATCATCAGAGGATTAGTACCCTCCAAAATCTATAAAGAAATAAGAGGGGAGGGATGGGCAAAGAGAGAAGCAAAGAGTAGGAGAAGAAGACAACAGAAGGATCTATGGGTAGGAGAAGGTTAAGTAATAGCAAGATAAGTTAAGGAAAATTAAAGCAGAAGAGTTAGCTGGAACAGGAAAAAAAAGAGATAAATTAAACACAATTAAAAGAGAAATCTAGATTATATGTCAGTCATACTGATGCTGTTTTGGATGCATGCTTGCATGTGAATGGATGCATTTGTGTGTATATGTGTATATGTTTGAGTATATGTAGATATGGATGCATGTTGCTGTATCACACACAGATGAGGTATATGCATGTCTGTATGTATATATATATATTATATATATATAATATATATATAAAACATATATCTGTGATTGACTATATCCTGCTTGGGAGAGGTGGAGGGGATGAAAGGGATGGGGGGGAAATAAAGTTTTAAGTGTGCAGCAAAGAACAAAAGAATAACCTTCAAGGAAGCACAAAAAAATGGATACTCATGAATATAATTTATTCTATTATTATATATCCTTTCTTGAATTGAACTTATTATCATATATTTTGAATCCTACTTGATGTCCTGCTGGGCATTTGACAATGTTCTGTTTTGTTTTGTTTTTCTTTTCTGTTTTTCTTTTTTCTATTTTTTTATAAAATAATTTAAAAATATATATCTTTTCTCACTAAATGTTTATACCACTGTGTTTAGTCATAGGACTGGGATTAAAAAAAAGATCTCTTGGCTCTTAGTTCAATGCCCTTTAAACTATACCACTATAACCCTTTCCTGATTGACAGGTAGGAGACAAAGACTCAGGAGGGAAGTAAGCATTTGAGATACCTTCAAACTTTCTGGTTTTTACTCTATCAGAAAGTTTGGTTGTCTTTTTAAGAGACAACAATTTGAGATAACAAGGAGAAATGTATTAAAAATGGTAGGAAAACTATATATCAGTAAAAACAAAACAAAACAAAACAAAAAGACACCCAAACCCAACCCCATATATTGTATCATACTTCTACTCATCATGACAACTCACAGATAAATGTATATTTAGGGTATTAGTATTTTTCATTTAATCTTACCTCAGAATTAAGATCGCTGAAAGTTTATCCTGGACCTCTAGGGAGAAAAAAAAATGACCTGCTGCTCTTATACCCTCGTGCAGAATTCAGGGCCATGCTTCATTTATAACTGAAAGAAGTCTAAGGGAAATATCTTCTAGCCCTCTCCCCGTTTTTTGCTTTGACCCAGATCCTTTTAAAAGCAGACTTTTCTATAAAGCCTTATCGCTGGAGAATTAACTCAGAGAAGAAAGCAATGTGGTTCTTCTGGCAAGGAGGGACAATTCAGGGAACCTAGCTTTGTATCCCAACTCTACCACTAACTAGTTAGTGATCTGTTTCAGCATAAAGCTTAATCTTAGTTCTGCCCTATGTGCTTTTGCAAATAGTCCTCCATATCAGGTATGCTTTCTCTACGCATTGCACTATTTAAAATCTCCAGTCTCTTTTCAAAGCACGTTCCAGGTTACACCACCTATATAAGGTTTTTCTTATCTCTCCTTCAGTTTTAATGATGTTTCTCTTTTAAATTACTTTATATACATTTTAATATGTATATATTTGTGCACATGATATGTTCCCTTCACCCCACCTGCGACAGAGTATAAGCTCCTTGAAGGCAGGGGTTGTTTTGATTTTGTCTTAGCATCATCAATATTTGTACAAGGTCATGTGCCATAATGTTTGTGGCAGCCCTTTTCATAGTGGCTAGAAACTGGAAAATGAATCGATGTCCATCAATTGGAGAATGATTGGGTAAATTATGGTATATGAATGTTATGGAATATTATTGTTCTGTAAGAAATGACCAACAGGAGGAATACAGAGAGGCTTGGAGAGACTTACATCAACTGATGCTAAGTGAAATGAGCAGAACTAGGGGATCATTATACATTTCAACAATGATACCATATGAGGATGTATTCTGATTGAAGTGGATATCTTTAACATAGAGAAGAGCTAATTCAGTTCCAATTGATCAATGATGGACAGAATCAGCTACATCCAGAAAAGGAACACTGGGAAATGAGTGTAAACTGTGAGCATTGTTTTTGTTTTGTTTTGTTTTGTTTCTCTTCCCAGATTATTTTTACCTTGCGAATACAATCCTTCCTTTGCAACAACAACAACAAAATTCGGTTCTGCACATATATATTGAACCTAGGATATACTATAAGATATTTAATATGTATGGGAATGCCCGCCATCTAGGGGAGGGGGTGGAGGGAAGGAGGGGAAAAACTCGGACAGAAGGGAGTACAAGGAATAATGTTGTAAAAAAAAAAATTACCTATGCATATGTACTGTCAAAAAATGTTATAATTATAAAAATTAATAAAAAACAAAAACAAAAACAAAAAAAATTGTACAAGGTCTTCTACATTTTTAGAGGAGGTGGATGGGTGGTTTGGATCTGTAATTTTATTCATGTGTCAGCTCTCAGTACAGAAACTCCATTCACCAAAGCAAATTGAAAAGTCACCCATAATTTATATTCTGAGGGTAAATTAGGTAATATTCTGAGAGTTAAGAGATTTACCCAATCATATTGCTAGTACTTGTTAGAGGTGAAACTAATTCAGATATTTCTGACTATAAAGTTAGATCAGTAGTTATTCTTCCTCTTGTACAAAGTGTATCCTTAGTGTTTATTGAATTGGATTTTACGGATTTATTTATCTGAAAAAATAGTTGCAAGTTTATAAGGATCAAATGAAATAATGGGTAGGAAGATGTCTTAAAATGTAAAAAGACACATTTTAGCTATTCATTCCCTTGGCCAAAACTCTTCCTAGGCTCCATCAATTTTTATGTTGTGATCATATCAGTCCACAATGTCAGTCAGCCTGAGTGATAAATGATGTTTAGACTCTTTTAGCAGCTTTTTTCTTCATTCTACATTCTTTACTGAGTACCTACAGAGACCCTAGCACTCTGTTATGTGGTTGGAAGGAGGTGAGCATAGAAAGGACTAAGAATATATGGTTCAATTCTTTTTCTCAAGGAGTTCACAGTCTTGCTGGGAGGGAGAAAGGGAAAACAAAATGAATGTACATGAAACATTTAGAGCAATACAGGACTATAGCTACACTACAATTCTATTTGAAAGCTACAATGTTTTCTCCTCTATGATCTCTGTACCTTTCAGAATCTTTATTGGTACAAAGCCTGTTCAACAATCTCCTAGGGAACCAGTATATTCTAAGTTCATTTTTTATACTTTTCATAGGGATCAATGCAGATTAAAGTCATGGAAGGCTTCATGGACAAAATGGGATTCCAATGATGAACTCCAGTAATTCTCTCTTGCCTCTAGTGTCAAATACAACTTCTTCTGTTTGACATTTAAAGATTTTCACAACCTGCCTCTAACTGACCTCCTTAGATTTATGCATCACTACTCTTCATATACTCTTTGGTCCAGACAAATTGACCTTCTTACTGTCACTTATATATAACACTCCATATTGAATTTTTGGACCTTTGTAATGACTGTCCCTTTCTCCCTTCCTCATCTGCCCTCCCTTTCTGACCCCCTTTCCTGACCTCTGCTTCTTAAAACTCCCCCTTCTTTCAAAGCTTAGCTCAATTGCTACCTTCACCTCATAGTTTTTCCTTATTCTCCTAGAACCTAGGACCTTGATTCTTTATTTTCTGTATTATTTTACAAGTGCTTTCATACAGCTTATTTCTCAATAGAATGTCAGCTTCTTAATATCAATTATTACTTCATTTTTACCTTTGCAAACCTAGCTTAGTGCCAGGTACATATACTCATTTGATAAATACTTCTCCATTGATCACTGTTAATTAATTATTTTGGTTCTCCTTAGTTGGAGTACAGCATGTGTTTTCTGGAGTTACAGAAACACTATCACGTTGGTGAGATAGGATGGGGCCAGATTATGGAGTTTTTGAAACTAGGGAGAAGAGTTTGTATCTAATGCATCTAGACAATAGAGATCATTGAAGGGAGCTAAGAATAGCTTATTTATAATTTTTAAGATGTTGGGTCTTATTAAACACTTGTAGAATTGCATACTGAAAATAGCAAGCAGGTATAAATTAAGGGAAATGAACAAAAATAACCAGAATACTGTTGGACTTACACAAGGACCAGGCTAGCTCAGTTCAGAGAAGTATCTCATCAGAAAGGTGGCCAGCAACAATTCATTATAACATTTTCTAAGGCAGAGAAGGGCTGAAATCTGTATCACTAGAGGGAACACTTCTGCTAATGAAAATCATGGATTTTTGAAGTGTGAAATAAGAGATATATATGTCAAATGTCAGCAAGAATTGCAGAGTCAGATATTAACAATGAATGAAATAATTTTTGGAAGCTTTTCATATTCCAGAAAAAGAAACTGTTCTCTTAAGGGTGAAGTTTATATAAGGGAAAAAAACCCCACTATGAATTAAATGGGGGGTTTTATGCTTTAAATAGGAGTGACCTAAATGACCTCTAGGGCCCTTTTTTGTTCTAAAATTTCTAGATTCAGTCTCCCAAAATCACTACTGAATTTGACTTCTGTAAGCATGACCACTCTTTCCTAATACTTTTCCTTTTCAAGGATAGTGCCATAGCATGGAATATTGCTAATACCTGAACAAAAAATGCAAATGTCAGAATCTCATTGTATTAGTGACTTTGACAATGTAAACGGGCTGGAATGGGTGGAGGGAATGAAAAAACCTGAATCCAGCTCTTCCTGACTCCCAAATTAGCTTTCTGGCACTAGTGTATCAAGAGTAGGTGAGCAGGATGTGAAAGTCCGCATGGCACAGTAAAGAGCTAGAGCAAGAGAGAGGATTGTATTTAATCTATCTGGACCAAAGAGTCCAAGAAGAGCAGTAATACATTTGAACCCCCAAAGACTTAGGTTTAAATACTACTTGAAGTATCAACTTTGTGACCCTATGCAACCCTTAATACAGGTGTCCTTACTAACTGATTAATTCACTGTCATTGGGACTCAGTTTTCTTATCTGTAAAATCAAAATAATAACATCTATGTTACAGTGTTGTGAGAATGAAATGAGGTAAAGGGTTTTAAAAGCCTTAAAGAATTCCATAAATGTTAACTAATTCAATCACATGGAGCTAGGAATTAACTGTCTAACTGTCTTACATTCAGTTCCCACATCTGCTACTAAATAACCAAAGCTACTCTTGGACAAGTCATGTGATTTCTCTCAACTATAATATGAAGATTGGACTAGCTTTGAGGTTCTTCTCCTGGCATCTATAAATTCCTGAGGGGTCTACAAATAGATTTCAGAGGGTCTGTGAACCTGGATGGGAAAAAGAACAATTGCATCTTTATTTTCACTAACCTTTGATTTCCTTTGTAATCCTATGTATTGTATCTTATACATTTAAAAACATGATTCTGAGGAGTCCAGAGGCTTTACAGACAGATAAGGGCACATAACTCAAAACAGATTCTATTTGGTCTATGAAATCCCTTTCAGATCTCCAAGACCTTTCTGATCTCTAACATTCAATGATTTTATCCTTGGAGACTGAGAACATTCTAGGGCTCTCATACAAACAAAACTCTGTTGCATATTGACTCAGAGTGACAAGCTTTTCCTTCATGAAGTTGAGGGGATGGGGGCGCTAACCATAAAACAGTCACAATTTGCATTCAACATTCCTTATATTTCCTTTTATAATCCCTGTCTACCTTTCTTCCTTTCTGATGAATTGGTCTAACCTTCCTCTCCTTTTTTTACCCTTAATGCAATATTTTATATCATTCCTTATTCTCTTATTGATTTTTATTTCCCTCTCCCAAGTACCTTGTGACTTTATACTTCCCTCTGATTACATAGAACCACCTAATTCATTGTCCTATCACAACTTATCTTTTCAATACTTTCTCCTTTGCAGATTGCCCCATCCCTTTGGGACATATGAAGCAAATGGATTTTTTCTGAAGAAATAATTCACAATAAGAATTTGATGACTGACAGTATATTAATACAATACCTAGACATCCTATCCCCAAAAAGTCATAAATTTGTATTTTAACAAGGTCTTCCCATGCCTTAACCCATAGATTATGTTTAAGGTTAAGGTTACACTTGGGTTCAATAAATCATCTTTACAAGTAAAAGATAGTAACAGTATGACCAGCAAGTATATCTACAAAAAACTTGAGGGTAGAGGGAAAATTGCCAATATGATTCAAACATGTGATGTGGTAGCTGAAAAAGCTAATGCAATCCTTGGCTGCATTAAGAGAGACATAGTGTCCAGGACCAGGGAGGTGACAATCCTGCTATACTCTACCGTGTTCAGAACACATCTAGGGCATTGTGTTCAAATCTACATGCTATATTTTAAGAAAGATATTGATAACCTAGAGAACAGCCAGTGAGGGATAAACAGAATAGGATTCTTAAAAAAATCAACTTCACAAGTACTGATGGGGGAAGCATGGTTAGACAATAGTTCAAAAAAGATCTTGGGGGTCTTAGTAGACTACATTCTCAATATGAGTCAAGAATAGATTATGGAAGTGAAAAAAAAAAACCTAATACAACTTTGTTTTGCAATGAGAGACATAACATACATAACAAGAATGTAGAGGTCATAAGCCTGCTTTGGTCAAATTATATCTGGAATATTATGTTCAGTTCTGGGAGCTACATTTCAGAAATATAATGATAAATTGGAAAACATCCAGAAGAGGGCAACCAGAACACTGAAATACCCTAAGTTCACAAAAATGGTTTGCAGTAACTGGAGATATTTAGCTTAGAAAGAGAAGACTTTGGGAAGGGATGGGATGAAAAGCTGTCTTCAAATACATGAAAGGACATGATGCAAAAGAGAAATTAGACCTTCTCTGCTTGACCCAGAAAGTAGAATGAAGAAATCAAGAACATTGAATAGGAGTTGCAAAGAAGAAAATTTAAGTTTTGTTGTTTTGTTTAAAGGAGAGGAAAAAACTCTCCAAATACCTAATGATTAAAGCCACCTAGAAGTTGAAGAGGCTTTAGGAAGTAGTTAGTTCTTCCTTACTAGAATTCTCTAAGAGAAGGTAGATAAATATTTTACAAAAATTATATATTGGTGAAATTTCACTCAAGCACAACTTAGACCAGATGGCTTCTGTGTTCCTTTAAGTTTTCAGATTCTTTTCCTTTGTTCAGTTTGGGATGCTATACATGTTAGAAAGGACATTGACAATCTGGAGAACATCAAAAGGAGGGCAGTCGGAAAACTTAAGAATCTTGAGATCGTGCTACAAGAGAATTGGTAGAGAGAATTATCGTGCAAAGGAGAAGACTTGGGGAAGTGGGGTGCTGAGTATGCTATCTGTCTGCAAGCATCTGAAGTACTCTCATATGAAAAAGAGATCTTATACTTAGCCTCAAAAGACAGAAGTTGACATAGTGGTAGCACCTAAAATGAGGCATATGTGAGTTCCATAAAAAAAGTGACAGCATAGAAATTAGAGCTTTCTAGGAAGCAAGGATAAAGTATGTTTGCCTTGGGAGGGAGAAAGGTGTTTTTTTTTCCCCCAGAAGTCTTGAAGTGAAGTCTCAATAGCCACTTGTCAACTTTGACTTCTTGATAAGATATAGATTGAATTAGATTATTCATGAGGTCCTTTTCATCTTTGAGATTTTGTCAACTTTAGACACTATGCTGACTCATAGAGGGATAATGAATTCATGTAACTTAGTGACCTCTCCATAAATATAAACCAAAACAACTGCCTGTTTTAAAATATGTATGTATATGCATATATGTGCATATATGCAGAGGTTTTTGGTTTGTTTTTTTAGTAATAGTTGAAGTAGTTCATCTTTATATATTATTTTGTTTCAAAGGTATTTTCCTCACCACCCCCTTGTCAGAGATTGTGGAAATGGACAAAGAAATCAGACTAAAAAATGTCAGACTTGGATTCTACTTTAACATCTCTTAACTCCAAGTCCTATGCTATTTCCACTTAAGCATACAATACTTCAATCAGATTCAAAAGAAAGTAATTTCATCAATTGAAATTTTGGTAAAATGACCAAAATTGTGCTTCCTTAGATACAAGAGGAATTTAGGTAATTTCAACTATAATTATAAAGTTTCAAAAGAAGTCAGGATTCTCATATATAGATATTGATACATCCAAAAAAAGGTAAGAAACTAATTCCAAAGAGGATAAAATAATTTTAAACATGCAAAAACCCCCAAACACAACCACAATAAAATATAAACAGACTAAAAATGCAATTTTAAAAAAAAGTACATCACCTGTACCATATAAAGTATCAGAAACAAAACAAATGGAAAAACATTCGAGACATCATGATGTTCTCAAATGGTCAAGTGATACAAAGAAATTAAACAAGTGTTAAGATATCAACACTAGTGAGGAAATCATAAGATCAAATAAAAGAAGAGACTGAAGAAAGCAACAAATAATGGAAGGAAATCAAGCAAAAATTAAAAGATGCTTTTAAAAAAGGATCATAAGGAAATAAAGAAGAAAATAATCAATGTGCAGAATAGAAAACTTAAAAGACTCAATAGACTCAACTAACAATGGACACCAGTGGCAATTATAGACAACACAAATCATCTGATGGGAAAACAAGTATAGAAAAATAACTGGGGGGAAAGGGGAAAGAAAAGATATCCAAACAATTGTCCACAAGAAAGAAACATATGACAGACTTGGAAAATGAATCATTCTGTGACTATATCAGAATGGTTGAAATTTAGAAAAAAAACAAAATAACTTTACTAAGCTTTTTAAAAAATCATTTCCCAGAATTAGCAAAAATAAGTTATATTATGCAAATTGAAAGAATCCAAAGAACCTCAAAAAGGAAAAGCCTAATATCCAATGCTTTCAAATACATTATGGTTAAATTCTAACACTATAAGAATAAGGAAAACAGACTTCAAGCTTCCAGAACAAAGCTGGACATTATTTTCATTATTTTTAATAGCTTTTTATTGACAGAACATATACATGGGTAATTTTTTACAACATTGTCCCTTGCATTCACTTCTGTTCCCCTCCCTTCGCCCCCTCCCCTAGATGGCAGGCAGTTTTATACATGTTAAAGTATATTTTAGATACAATATATGTGTGCAGAATCATACAGTTCTCTTGTTGAACAAGAAAAATCAGATTCAGAAGGTAAAAATAACCTGGGAAGAAAAAAAAATGCAAGTAGTCCACACTCATTTCCTAGTGTTCCTTTTCTGGATGTAGCTGATTCTGTCCATCATTGATCAATTGGAATTCGATTAGCTCTTCTCTGTGTTGAAGATATCCACTTCCATCAGAATACATCCTCATACAGTATCATTGTTGAAGTGTATAATGATCTTCTAGTTCTGCTCGTTTCACTCAGCATCAGTTCTCTGTATTCATCCTCAAAGCTGGAAATTATTTACCAAGGAACATTTATTAGGATCACATCAATTTTCTCAATAAAGATGAAGGACAACTGTGATATTGAAATGGAAGCTATAAACTTAATAAGTAAGGTGAAGAATCAACAATTATCTATCCAATGAAAATTGGTATCCTATTTCAATGCCTAGTAATCGCTGGTAGTGACTTTGAGGTATAGTTTCAAATTATTTTCCATAAGGACTTAAATATTTCACAATGCCACTAACAGCACATTAGCACATTCCTACATCCCCTCTAGTACTTTCATTATTCTTTTTTACAATCTTTGAGTATCTGATGGGCACCTCAGGATTTCTTTAAATAAGAGTTAACCAATTCTAATTTATAATCCAATTTTTGATGAATAGGAAATTAATATAAGAAAGAGGTTAGGATAGTTTTAGATAGAAATAATTATGATAAGATAGTTGATATTTTCTAGTAGAAAGACTAAAGTAAAGGCAAAACTAATTCAGTTAGTCAATAAAAATTGTTAAATCAGCCATTAGTGTTAAGGTCATCTATTCCAAACTCTAAAAATATTCCCAACAAATAGTCAATCAACCTTTACTGGAAGACCTCTAATGAAATGGAACCCATTACTATGCCCATCTCTTCCATACAAGCTCTAATTAAAGATTCACTTTTCCCCAAAAGACTTTCTTATTGGCTTACTCCACACATAACTGTGGATCACTTCAAACTCAGTCAAGTCAATAAATATATATTAAGTATATAATAAGTGTTAGACTAGGAATTCAGAATAAGTTAGAAGGGCTTGAGAGCTCCTGCCCTCAAAGAGCTCACAATTTAATGGAAGAGGCAACTCCAACTATACACACACACACACACACACACACACACACACACACACACACACACACATATATATATATATATATATTATATATATGAACAAGCCATACTAAGGCAAATAATTAAAAGAGGTTAGGCACTAGAATCAAGAGAAGTTAGGAAAAGCCTCTTATAGCAGATGGGATTCTAATTGAGGCTTAAAGGAAGTCAGAGAAGCCAATAGATCAGAAGGAAGAACATTTCCTGTAGGGGAGCCACTAGAGAAAGTGCCTGGAGCTAAAAGAGGGAGTATCTTGAAGAAGACTAGAAAGTTACAACTTTGTAAAGGGTTTTGAACATCAGAGTATTTTGTATTTTATCCTAGAGATAATTGGGATCCAATTATTCACTGAAATTGAGTGAGTAGGAAGATGATATGGTCTGATCTGTGCTTTGGGAAAAATCACTTTGGTTACTGAATGAACGACTGACTGGAGTAGAAAAAACCTTGAGTCAGTAGCCCCACTAGCAGGCTATTGTCATAGTCCAGATATGAAGTGATAAGGGCTTAAACCCGAGTGGTAGAATCAAAGGAGAGAAGGAGTCATATTTGAGAAATATTGCAAAGGTGTATTTGACAGGTCTTGGTAACAGATTGACAGGATGGGTAAAAACAGTGAAGGGTAGAAGATGATATCTAAGTTGCAAGTCTGGGAGATTAAAAGAATTGTGGTGTCCTTAACAGTGATATGGAAATCTGAAAGGAGGAAGGATTTAGGAAAACTATAATAAGTTCAATTTTGCATATATTGAGTTTAAAGATGTCCACTGAACATCCGGTTTAAAATGTCTGGAAGACAGTTTGAGATGATAGGAAAATTTAATAATCATAAATATAAACATAAAGATGGTAATTCAATCCATGTATATAGAGAGAAGAAATGAGGGCTCAGTCAGAACTTTGGAAGACAACTAAAGTTAGAGAACATGATCTAGATTAGGATCCAGCAAAGGAGACTGAGAAGAAAGAAGCAGGTAGATAGGAAGAGAACCTGAGAGAGTAGTGTCCCAAAAACATAAAGAGAAAAGTAATTATAAAGGTAAGAAAATGGACTAAAATCTTCATTAAGAAAACTAGGGAATAAGAAATAATGTTTGTCCAACTATTAAGTGAAGAACATTTTTATCAAATAAAAGAAATAGGTTTGATTAAGTACAGATAAAACAATCTTGTAAAATGAAAAAAAGCATTATTTCTAAAATTAAAAAGAACAAAAACAAATTGGAAAAAATAGATGGTAAATGTATTAGACAAGACTGACATGTTAAAAACTGTAAAGAATTTATACAGAAAAAATCTTTACATGGCTTCAAAATATCAATTTTACAAAATACAAGATGGAAGAAACATGGCTAGACAGTACTTTGAGAAAGATCTGGGGCTTTTACTAAAGACTGCAAATTCAATATTCAAAAATATGATATGGCAGCTGGCAAAGCTAAAGAGATCTTGAAATGCATTTTGAGACATACCTTCCAGTAATAAGATAATGATGGTCTTTTTTATTTTATTTTGCCCTGGTCAAATAAATTTTTCTCATTCCTGGGACCACACTTTAGGAATGATATTTATAAACTGGATAAGGTCCAAGGGAAGGCAATTGAAATGATGAACAGCCTTGACTTCATGACATATGAGGATTGGTCGAAGGAATTAGGGATGCTTAACCTGAAAAAGACAGGATTCAGGAAAGATGTGATATCAAGTATTTGAAGAGAAGTCAAGTAGAAAAAGGGATTAGATTTATTTTGCTTGGCTAAATAGGGCAAAATGTTAGGAGTACTCTTTTAAAGTTGCAAAGAAGTGAATTTTAGGTATGATGTCAAGAAAAGCTTCTGAATAATTAGAATGGTCTAAAATAAAAAGTGTAACTTTGGAAAGTAGTTGATTTCCACTCACTGGAAGTCTTCATGCAGAATAGGAGGATTGTAGAATTATTTTGGGGGGTTAGGGATTGGGATGAGAGGGGGACTTAAAATGAAGTAATGCTATATTAGGTGAGGCTATCAGTATTATGTAGGACTCTTATTCCACTGTGTCTGATTAGATCTGCTCCCCACCGTAACAAGGATTAGGGCCAGAAAGAAAGTATAACTTATATTACTCATTAATAATCTCAGATTTTGTTGAACCATCAAAAATTATTTAATACATAAATTAGAATTCCCTCAGCAACAATTCCTGTGTTTTAGCTTCATTTGAAACTCTTCATTAATAGGGAATTTACTAACTCTAGAACTTGAATTCTTAACCTGGGGTGCTAGGATCCACAAGAGGTTAAACAGTTTTCAGCAGGATATGATTTTGATTCTTAAAATTTTTTGACAATTGTTTTAACATCATTGATTCCCTTTGTAATCTTATGCATTTTATTTTAAGCATTTCAAAATATGATATTGACCAGTGATCTTTAAGTGTCACCAGACTATTACCATGACCTCAAAAGGTTAAGGATTCCTGCTGAAGAGGGAAAATAATCTATTATTAAATAGCTCTAATTGTTTTTTGGGGTTTTTTTTTGGTTTGTTTTTTAATTTTATTTAAAATTTTTTTCCACAGTATATATGCATGAGTAATTTTTTTATAATATTATCCCTTGTAATCATTTTTCCAAATTATCCCCTCTCCCTTTATTCCCTCCCCCGGATGACAGGCAATCCCATACATTTTACATATGTTACAATATAACCTAGATACTATACATGTGTGTAAATCCCATTTTCTTGTTGCACATTAAGTATTAGATTCTGAAGTTGTAAGTAACCTGGGTAGATAGACAGTAGTGCTAACAATTTACATTCACTTCCCAGTGTTCCTTCTCTGGGTGTAGTTATTTCTGTCCATCATTGATCAACTGGAAGTGAGTTGGCTCTTCTTTATGTTGAAGATTTCCACTTCCATCAGAATACATCTTCATACAGCATTGAAGTGTACAGCGATCTTCTGGTTCTATTCATTTCACTCAGCATCAGTTGATGTAAGTCTCTCCAAACCTCTCTGTATTCCTCCTGCTGGTCATTTCTTACAGAATAGCTCTAATTGTTAAGGAGTTTTTCTTCATAATGAGCCAAAAACTGCCTCTCCACAACTTCTACCTATTCTTCTTTCATCTGGAACTAAGCAAAACAAACATGATTCCTCTTCTACATAATAATACTTCAAATACTTGCCAAAAAACTATTATGTTGTCATAAGTTTCTCCTAGACTATACATCCCCAGTTCCTTTTAGGGATTTTTATGTGGTATTGTTTCAATGTTCTCCCACAATCCTAGTCATCACTAGTTTCTCAATGTCCTTCTCTAAATATGGCACCTAAAACTAAACATAATACTCTAGAAGTGTTCTGTATAAGTCCAAAATAAAAAACAGAAGGACTATCATCACCCTAGTTCTGGACACTTATGATTTTATTACTAAAGTCCATGGTAACATCAGCTTTTTGTTTTTTATCTTTGGCATTGCCACATGCTGCTCCGTCCATTAGGAGTCCTTGGGTTATTATAGGACCATAAAGTCAAAGATCTACAATTGGAAGGGACCTCAAAGACCATATAATTCATCCTTCTCATCCTTAAATTTTCAGTTAAGGAAATAATTACATATCAGAGAAGTTAGTTGAACCCATGTCTTCCTGATTCTACCAGTTCTTTATCCAATTTACTACACTACCTTTCGTAAGTAACAGTTATTAGTATTGCTCATTTGTTCAATTGTCACCAATTCTTTGTGACCTCATGGACCATAGCATTCTGGGTCCTTCTGTCCTCTACTAATATGTTAGACACTTTCCAACCTGAGGGAATCATCTTCTGCTGTCATATTTTTAGTGTTTTTAATATCACCCATGGAATTTCCTTGGCAAAGATATTGGAGTGACTTACCATTTCATTCTCCAATGGATCACCTCTTGTCAGAACTATCCACTGTGACTTCTCTATTTTGGGTAACCCTGCATAGCATAGCTCACAGTTTCATTCAACTGTGTAGACCTCTATGCCATAACAAGATTGTGATTCAGGAACTGTATACAATAATATCTGAACATAAATTTCTTGGCTTCTAATTAAACTGGACCCTAATGCATAACCTTGAGGAAAATTTACATTATTTTCACAGTTACCCATGCCTCAGGATGCTTGCATCAGGGCCTGAGTTTAGCTTTCCATTTGATTGCCAACTAACTAATTGAGAATTCATACACTTCTGTGGTGACTGGCTGATTTTAACTGTTAAGCATTTACACTGAAGACTGCCTTTCACAACATAGGGAAGTTTCTTCTCCACTGCCACAAGGGTTCTTCTCTTTCACTGTCACCTTGGCAATTCAGATATAGTGAGACATGTCTCCTTTATCACCTTTCCTTAAATCATTTACCCCTGAACCTTTTGTCTTTCACATGGGTGCACCTCCTTGCCTGTACTTGTCATTAAATTAGGAAATGGCATACATGGCACATTTCATTATATTCCTAGTTGTGTTTTTTATCTGTAAATGACTTATATCTTCTATTGGGTTGCAAGCTACTTCTGGACTTTTCTGTTACATAATCATATATACTTTGGTATTTCAGTGGATCCATAAGCCTACGAATTGTCTTCTGTGCTTTTTTATCCTGTATAATTTTCATCCATATCTTTCTGAAAATCCTTCATATAGGATCCATTGCTAAGTCCATTGGGGTTAAGTAACTTGTCTAAGGTAACACAGCTAGGAAGCGTTAAGTGTCTGAGGCCATATTTGAACTCAGGTCCTCCTGACTTCAGGGATGATGCTCTATCCTCTGCACCACCTAGGTGCCCCATATAGAGTTGTTTTTAATGTCCATATTATCTCCTTCCAAATCTAAACCACCATGGTAATAACTCTTCTTCTCCTACTCTAATCCAAATCATTTTATCATCATCTTATCACCTAGCTCATTACATCATCCTTCTAGTCACCCAGGTTTTCAGCTTCCCTCTCCTACATACCTCAAGCATTATTAAGTTTAATTGTACATCTCTTGCATCCCATTCTTTCCACAAGGGTGGCCACTCCTCTCATTCAGGTTTTTGTTATTAGTCTGCTCTCTTTGTATCCAATCTCTCCCCTTTAAAGCCTGTCTTTCACACATACTAAAGTATTCTTCCCAAGATAGAGATATTGATCATATCATTTCCCTGGCTACAAATGCCCAATGATTCCCTTTTGCCACCTAAGAAAATTTCTTGGTGAAGTGTTTACAATCTACAAGTTACAGTCTGCAATCCAGCTCTTACCTATCTTTCCAAAAGTTTCATAGTAATCCTTTTCATATTCTCTACATTCTAGCCAAAATAAACTATGTGTTCTTCCAGATTCCACATACAATTTCCTATCTCTGGGCTTTTGCACAAGTTATGCTCACATCTAGAATGCCCTCTCCCCTATTGCTACCTTTTAGAATCCTTATCTTCCTTCAAGGCTCATTTCAGATGTTTCTTTCTGCAGTGGAATTTTTCCTAACAGAACTTTTCCTTATTTATTCTCTTTCCTGAAATTATTTTATATACTTAAATGTTTACAGGTTATATCTCTCCAATCCAAGAGAATCTGAGTGCCTTAGGGCAAGAACTATTTGGGTTTTGTAGTTTTTTTGTTTAAATACAATATGTTGAATCTATAGGCATTTATTGTTGTTGTGGTTGCTCATTCTTCATTCATGAAGAAGACCAATGACATTAGCATTATGTCTTCACTTACACATGAATTAGATTTGTGAAAGGTAGAGCTGCAAAAAATCATCAGTTTTATTCTCTCCTTCAAAGTC
The DNA here is from genome assembly GCF_048593235.1 of Sminthopsis crassicaudata. Lineage (NCBI taxonomy): Eukaryota > Metazoa > Chordata > Mammalia > Dasyuromorphia > Dasyuridae > Sminthopsis > Sminthopsis crassicaudata. The sequence goes on along the minus strand of NC_133619.1, from coordinate 346,197,229 downwards.
ATCAGAATCTAGAAACACAAAGGTCAAGACAATTGATGATGGCCCAGAATGCAGTGTTCTTGGCCTTTCTAAAGTAAGATCTTTTCCAATTCTCAGTTTATCTGAGGCCATATCCATTCATTGACTAAGGCCTATGTAAGAATTGAGATAAAAGATGACCCAACTCATTATCCCAAAGATATCAACCTGGGAAGAGAAGGAGGAATTTGAATTGGCAGATTGGGTCCTCAAAGATAGCTACTTATGCTCTCAGATAACATGTTATAGTCAATTAATTCAAAATGTTTTCCTATGAAGTTAGTTTACTTTTTCTCACAAATATTCACAGCACTGAAGGGAAGAGTAGGCTAAAACTTAGACCATAATAGTAGTGGAAGTATAAAAGGTCAAGAATATCAAGAGAAATAATGAAATAAATGTGAAGGAAGATGACCAAAATATGCCAGATATAAAACATATTATAAAAATATAATCATTAAAATAATCTGGTACTGGCTAAAAAATAGAGTGGTGGATCAGTGAAATACATTAACTGCACAATAAACAGAGTAAATGACCATAGTAATCTGGTGTTTGATAAATGGAAAGATCCAAGCTTTTGGATAAGAACTTATTATTTGACAAATTTGGGAGGGGGGAAATTGGGAAGCAATTTGACAGAAACCAAGCATAGATCAGTATCTCATAGTGTATATTAAAATAATGTCAAAATAGGTATATGATTTAGATATAAAGGATGATACCATAAGCAATTTAGGGGAGCATGGAATAGTTAAGCTGTCAGACCTATGAATTTGAGAAGAGTTTATGACTAAACAAGAGACAGAGAGCATCATAAGATATAAAATGAAAAAATTTTATTTCATTAAAAGCAATACAGATTAGAAGGAAAGTGGAAAACTAAGGGAAATTTGCCTTTTTTTTTCCTCAAACATAGAGAACTGAGGCAAATTTATAAGAACATGAGTCATTCCCTAGTCAATAAATGGTCAAAGGGGATGTGAACAGACAATTTTCAGATGAATAAATCAAAATTATCTGTAATTATATAAAAGAGCTCTAAATCACTATTGCTTAGAAAATAGTAAATTAAAACATTTCTAAGATACTATTCAGTTTAGCTAATATGACAGAAAAGAAAAATGATAAATACTGGAGGAAATATGAGAAAATAGGGACACTAATGTACTCCAGTTGCAGTTGTAAACTGATCTAACTATTCTGAAAAGCAATAAGAAATTATGCCCAAAGGGCTATAAAACTGTATACTCCCTTTGAACTAACAATACTATTACTGCATCTATATCCCAAAGAGATTTAAGAAAAAAAGGAAAAGGACAAATATGTACAAAAATATTTATAGTAGCTCTTTTTTTGTGGTTGCAAAGAACTGGAGGGGATTGAGGGGATGCCCATAATAGGGGAATGTCTGAACAAGCTGCTGTACATGAATCTGATGGAATGCTATTATGCTGTAAGAAATGATGAGCATGATGCTTTCAGAAAAATGTGGAAAGATTTCCATGAACTGATGCAAAGAGCAGAACCAAGAGAACACTGTCTACAATACTAGCAATATTACGTGATGATCAATTGTGAATGGCTTAGCTATTCCCAAAAGTACAATTCCAAAGGACTTATAATGAAAAATGCTATCCATCTCCAGAGAAAGAACTGATGGAATCAAATGCAGATGAAAGAATTTTTTTTGCTTTATTTTTTTGGTCTGTGTTTGTTCCCACAACATGATTATGAAAATATGTTTTACATGACAGCACATGAATAATCTATATCAAATTGCTTGTTTTCTCAAGGGGGGGAAGGGAAGATGGGAAAGAATTTGGAACTCAAAATTTCAAAAACAATGCTCAAATTGTTTTTAGATGTCATTAAAAATGTGCATACACACAGACAAACACACACACATGCTAGGGGAAGGAGATCCTGGGTTGGGGGAAAGCGTCCTGATTGAAATAGGTAAGCAGATTGTGCCTTTATTAATAGTGTTTGGGTTCTCTGTGGGAAGTCAGCTTTTGAAAGGAAGGAAATTACTATTTCTGATCAGTTGGAGTAACATAAATCCATATAAACTTCCAGAATGGACAATTTGTTATTTGTTTGGCATTAAAAATGGGAGAAACAGATGGAAATCAGAGTTTCTAATGTTACAGGCTCAGGTTGTCTGAGAATATCTTGGCTTGTTTTTACAAAGCTCCCTCTGCTGGTTCCGGGGAGATTTTTCCATTTGATCAATCCAATGTCTGAGCTTCACTGCACTTTCTCTTTAAGGGACTACAGGCAATACATTTCATGTTTGCAAGGTTAATTTTCTTTTCAAAAATTTATATTTTTTCTAAATATAATTTTCCCCTGCCTTTCTAAAGAGTCACCTCATAACAAAAAAAAAATACAAAACAAAAAGGAAAAATCAGTGCAACCCAATGATTCAATGTATCAATTGCCCTTGACAGTATATATATAATGTTTCATACTCAACTCTCCTAACTCTGCAAAGATGGAATGTCTATGCATTTTCTCATCCCTTCTGAGGGACAAAATTTGGTCATTATCATTGCACAAGGTACAATAATAGATGCTGCCTACATCTACCCAATGAGACAGCTAACTGGTTCAGTGGATAAAGGACTGAGCCTGGAAGCAGGAGGACCTGAATTTAAATCTGATTACTAGCTATGTGATCCTGGGCAAGTCACTTAACCCTGTTTACTTAACTTATGAGCAGGGGCAGGAATTGGGAAATCATTTCAGTATCTTTGCCCAAAAAACTCTGTAGAGGGCAATAATATGATTTGAGGAACACAAAGAATTGGACACAATTGAGTGATTCAATAATAACAACAACAAACAACAAGAACAAAATCTATTTTAAAATAATAGAGAGAAAAAAAAATATTGACTCTGTAGTCAGAGCTTCTGGGTTCAAATCCAGGCTCTGATATTTATAACCATATGACCGTTAGCAACCTATATGACCTTGAGCAAAGTCTCCCAACCTTACCCGGACCTCAATTTCTTCATCAGAAAAATAGAGGAACCAGACTAGATGACCATGTTAAGTCCTTTCTAGATCTATGGTATATGTACATTGTTTCTGTCATGGTATATCATTTTCTTGGTTCTAACTTCACTCTATATCAGTTCATATAAGTCTTCCCATACTTTTTTGTGTATTCTTCCTACTATCCATTATGATCTAGGATATTGCTAGAGCACTCAATTTAATTATCCACTCCTTATTTGATGGAAACTGGCTTTGTTTCTGGTCCTTTGCTCCTACAAAAAGTGTTATTTATCAAGTGTTATCAAAAAGTGATATTTTGAAGTGGATGGGATCTTTCTGTCTTTGTCCTTGCCTTGCATATAAGGGAATATCTGGGTCAAAGATGGAAAGACTAATTTTAAAGATGTTATTCCTATAACTCCTTCTAATTGCATATAACAAAATACTCCTCCTTCCCCTATTACTTACTAAAGCAGAATTCAAACCTGGGGAACATTTTTTAATGGGTATTCAACATGCTTGATAGTTGGAAATGTGGTCAAATGAAAATAACATTAATTGGAATCAGAAAATCTTAGAATGTGGTCAAATGAAAATAACATTAATTGGAATCAGAAAATTTTAATATGAATCCTGTTTCTGTGTCTTCATTCATGTGTGATATTGGCAAATTTCTTCCCTTAGTTACTTTAAGTACAAAATGGTGGGGCTAGATTAAATAATCTCTTAAGTCCTTTCCAGTTGTATATTTTTTGACTAGATACTACCCAAATTAGTTAGGAGCAGACTGAGTTTTCAGTAAGTACTAACCCATAGCTACACACACATGCACACACCCCTCTTTCCAAGGCTGTAGGCCTCCCACAAAAAGGTCCTGGATTATCACTTACATACACATTTTCCTGGCTGATTCTCAGAATCACTCAAAACACTCCTCTTCAAAGCACGAGCTTGCCAGGAGCAAAGAAGAACATGGGATATTATCAAGAGATGCATGTGGCAGCCTTTGAGGCCCACATTACAAAGCTATTTAAAAATAAATGCATCTATTTCAGTTTTTCTGCCTCCTCCTGAGATTGCTTCCCCCTCAGGAATTCCCATTCCCATTTTTATCTGGAGGATGAAGCATGATTTGTGAACTATGTCCAACTTAACTTTAGCTGCTTGCTTTTCATTCTGTCAAAGGATTCCAGAATTCTCTCTCTTGTCATTAAAACCACTTGAGGTGTAATTATAGTCTCTTTCTGCCCACTAACCCCTCCAAGCTAAGGAATGGAATGGAATGGAATGTGCTTCTTTTAGATTTCTCGGCTGTTTTCCCCGATAGTAGCTATTTAAATCCTTATCATGTGAGAGATCACTTCATTTCTGTCAGAAGAATTTCTATCTTTCTCTTGTCTTCCCCCAATTTAGCATTAAAATCCTTAATGGAAGGTATACTGAGGGGGAAATGCATGGCTACTAGATAACATGAAATTCAATATTTTTTTCTTTCTTGGAAGCTTTAGTCTCAGAATATTTGTAATTAATAGGGAGTAATATCTACCCTACACTGTGAATTTAACTCTGAGCAATTTCACAAGACAGATTCTCTACTCTGGTCTAGTCTTTATATTGCATATTTTGGAAATATCTGATGAGCTGTTCATTTTTCATCCAGATATGCTTTTTAGTATATCTTTGTCCTTTCCCAAGTGCATGGTCAATTTTACCCTACAAAAAGAGAGAGTGAATGATATTCACAAAATCTATACTGTCCAGTTCCCTTCCTCATTTGCCCATCAAATTTCATCAAAACATGGTACTAATGGGCAGGATGAAGTTAATGAAAAACTTTGAAATATGTAAATTTTCCCTTGACTTACTCTGCTTCTGCTTTCCCTGGTACTTTTGTCCTCCCACAAGCCCAATTCCAACGTCTTCATGCTGTCAGATTCTTCCTATAAGGAGAGAAAATAAATGTGCTATTCACCAGTAGTAATTGTCTTAAAAGAATACCAAAAAGAACCCAAAGGAATAAATTTCTAATGATGAAATATTTCCTGTTACTTTTTCTCCTAATGGAAATGAAATAAATACTAACGACCTCTCTACAAATCTTAGTCCAATAAGCTTTGACACTTAGTATTTGACATAAGCAAGTCACTTAATTCATCTGAATTTACAGCTCATCTGTGAAGTACAGATCATTTCATTTGCTTTAGCTACCTAATGAGTAATGTTTCTCTTTGTTCCTTACAATAGTGAGTAATGAACTTTGTAAACCTTAAAGTACTCTGCCAATTAGAATTGAGATGGAAAAAAATATTGGAAGAAAAAAGGGTCTTGAGGGCTCCCTTCTTATCTCACAGTATAGGTTACCACATCTTACTGCTGTAGGTAAGGATGACTTTTTTTAATGTGATCATATTCAAAATTAACTCCATAGTTAAATTATTCCCAACTCTGATTCTCATCAAAATGAGAGAAGTAAATCAAACTTTTCATTTTCTTTGTTTTCTCTGACTTTAACATTTAGGCAAGGATATCTTATTTCCTTTAGGTTATCTCCTTTCTATTATTATCATAGACTCATAAAATGTCACAATGGGGAAGAGAATTAGTGTTTCTCTCCTCCAATTACTGAAATCCAATGAAGTTGAAGTAATTTGCCCATTGGTAAGACAAAAATTAGAATTCATACTTGAAGTTGACTAAAATACAGGCTTCAAATCCAGCAAAGCTTGAGAAAAAGAAATAACTAAACCCCAGCTCTCCCCAGTTCTTAGGATAGGTGTCATTTGGGAAGTAACAATATTAGGCACGGGATGTACTGAAGAACTGTTGAGTTAAATCAAACTTCACTTTATGAGGAAAATGTAGAAGTGGAATCTGGAGGAATATGTAGAAGATTTGCCATTCATTTCTATTTAGGAATGGCAATCCAAACTATTGACTCTCTATATTATTTTTTAGGTTTTGCCCAGAGACACAATCATCCAGTGGAAAGAGCAAAGGACTACATAGGAGTCAAAAGACAAGGGTACTAAACACATGTAATTATAGTGGGAAATCCTATTTATCTCACCATTGCCTATTTCTTTTTTTGTAAATGTGAGAATCATAATAATTTACATTGCTCTACATGTTTATTCATTTTGATTCAACAGCCTCATTTTGTTACTTTTCCAAAAAAGAACAATTTGTGTATTTTTCTATTTCTACTTATTTGTCTTTCAAATATTTTCAGTTTTTATTCTATGCTCCAGGAGGATTTGGTTGGTTGTTGTCCTTCATTTTCTAAGAAGATCAATGCCATTATGTCTTGATGCTTTGGTGATGTCTTTGCTTGTTTGTGAATTGGATTTAAGTCTGGCAGAATTTCATAAAGTCATCAGCCTCATTCTCTCTTTCTGAGTCATTAAAGTCCAAAGGCAGGAGAAAGGTCAAGATGACAAGCAATGACCTGGAATGAAATGAATGACTTTGCATCTACCATGTCAGATTAAGCTGAATGTGCTCCACAGTTCCTGCTTCAGTTGTCTTCATGGCTATTGGAACAAATTATTCTCATCTTCCCATTCCATCCAGGAAAAGTAGAATAGGGAATAGAGAGGATCTGAAATTTGCTAGAAGAAATTACTTTAGCTCTGTGTCTGAGCAGATGTGGAAAGAGAATAATAGAGTCTCAACAAAGCAAGAATTCAAGAAGCTGTATGGTTCAAACTAATCAAATCAATTCCTTGATCACTCTCAAGTACTCATCTAGACTTTATTAAATGAGTCCAATAAGGAGAAACTCACTTTCTCTCGGGTAACCTATTTCATTTCTAGCCGGCAGTAATTACTTGAATTTTAAAAAATTATCTAGAACTAAAACCTGCTTAACAAAAACAAAAACAAAACAAAGGGAAAAAAAAAAGAAAGAAATCTAGGGAGAAAACAGTGACTAACCTTGGTAAATCGCCAGGGATCAGCTAGAAAAGAGGTCTACACTGAAAATGAAAAATAAAACTTCCTAGTTCCAAAAAGTTATTTCACCATTTTTTTCAATTTTTGTAACAAAATTATTGTTTCCATAGCTTAGGAAATATATTCAAAAGATAGTTCCTAAGAGAGCAAAGACATATAACTTTGCTGATTCCTCAGCTTAAATATTTTTGTATAGTTTGTGCTCAGTGCCACATTTCCCAGAACAATGCATCATAACTAGAATTTTATCTTTATTTCATTTTTTGTGCAAAGCCCTTACTGAGCACTTAGCCTTATGCAGGATTCTGAAAGGGATAAAGGAAAAAAAAATAGAGTTCCATCATTAAAGACACATAATTGAGAAGTATAAATTAATGTACATGAAACAAGACAAAATGAAAGTATAAAACCATATGTCTATGTGGTAAAGGCCAGAAACATCTTTTGTATAATGATCTCTTCTCTCTATTCATATCAACTTCAATCAGGATCTCATAATTTCTCTCCTCTGTTATTTCAATAGCTTCCTATTTAGTTTTCCTATTTCAAGTCTCTTCCTACTCCATTCTTTCTCCAGACAGCTTCCAAAGTTTTTTTCCTAAAACACAATACTATGTCACCCTCTCCCTTGCTAAATGAACTATGGCAGCTCCTTATAAGCTTCTAGGATTAAATAAAAACATTTCGGTTTCACATTCAAAGAACTTTACAACTTGGCTCCTTCCTCTCTCGCCAGTTTACGTACACATTATGCTTTCTTTGATCCAACCACACTTTGTTATTTGCTAGGCTTCATCCCATTTCTTGTCTCTCTATCTTAGCCCTGACTGGTCGTTATTCATGAAATACTCATCCATTATATTCTGCCTCATTGAATTCCTGATTTCCTTCAAGATTCAATCCAAATGCCACCTTCTACAAGAAGCTTTCCTTGAGCCCCATCCTGCTGCCTGATATCAAAGTCTTTCTCTACAGTGCCATTATCTTTGGTTTGAATTTGTCTTGTATTTACCTAAATATGTCCATATTGTCTCCCTCATTTGAATAAAGCTTCTCAAAGATAAGAACTCTTCTTGTTTGTCTTTATATCTCTCATGTCTGGTATATAGTGTAGGTTTAATATTATTAAGGAAATAGAGGGGAGTTTAAAATATCAAACAGCAGGGGAAAGTTATAAGTTGCAAGAAGTGAGGACAATCATAAAGTGCCTATTATATGTCAGGAACCAGGCTAAATATTTTACAATATTGTCTCATTTGGAGCTCCACAAAAAGTCTGCATCAGTAGGTTTTATTATTGTTTCTATTTTTATAGTTGAAGAAACTGAGGTTGGCAGATGTTAAGTAACTTGCCTAGCTAGTAAGCATTTCAAAATGAGAGGAACCTACTACAAGTTGGATTGAAGAAATAAGCCCCAAGGCAAGTGATTTAGATAAGGAAAGTATCAGTCATTCCCCAATTTTTTTTAAAAACTTGGTCTCAGTAGCCAGCCAAAAGATCTATTGATATTTCATAGGTACAGGAAATAATCTTTTTGGCTCTTGAATTATCAAGATTATCCAGGATTCTAGGTCATGGAAATAATTGAATAAATAAAAATCAATAGCAAAGGCATTTTCATACTCACATTCATATCAATATTGAAATGAGAACGTTTGAGAGATGAAAATATCCCTCGGCCCATCATCTAATCAAGCTCTTCTTGATCTCACCCCAGTTCTTGTCTTCCTCTGAAATCCTCCTAAATTCAAAAACTAACAAATTCTTTATTCTAGATCTCTTGCTCTAAAATTATTTCTACCTTTTAGTGATCAAGAAAACCTAGATTTTTCCAGAAGATTCTTCATCCCTTACCATACTGTTCAATGTTAGCCACTCCTGTTACACATTTTGACACACAGAATAGGAGGAATAAGCACACTATTTGCTCCCAGTACCATTTCTAGACTTTCCCTCTACTACAATCATTGAGAAACTCTTATTCTTTTGGAGTTTATCTCAATCAGTTATATTTCCAACTGACCTATACTTCTGTCAACTTTTTCCCTTCCAACCCCATCCCTTCTCAAGGACCATTTATTAAGTACTAATTATGTATTAGGAGCTGGGAAGCAATAACAAAAATGTGATATATCATACCCATGAGGAGCTTACATTTTACAAAGATAAAAATACAGTGAGAACACACACAAAATAAATGCAAAATAGTATACTAAGAATAAGGAGAGAATTAGGAAAGTATCTATAGTCTAATAATCATGAACCCCCCAACATTTCTAACCTAATTTCACATTCCCTCCTTCCATTCATTGAATATTTTTTCTAAATTGAACTATTAATTATGCCTTGAACTCAACATGCCAACTTCCAATGCCATATTTCCACTTGCCTGAAATTCACTCCTTTCTTATTTCTCTTATTCATGAATTCTCTTTCTTCAAAGATCAGCGTGGGTACCCTTTCTTCTTCATAGTTACCTTTAATCTTTTCATTTGAAAAGATTTCCTTCTTCAAATTTTCCTAGAGAGGTTGGTATGGATCTCTCATCTGCCCTACACCACTGCTTCCTCACCTAGTTCAATAGACCTTTCAATTCCTGAGGTTTAAGATAGGCAATTTATTTAATATAAATAGCATTCAGTAACCACCAGTTTAAAAAAAAAAAAGTAATTCATCAGAAGATAAAGGCAAATATAAGAACTCCACCTACTCAATTCTCTGGCATCTCAGGAGTTCCTCATAAAGGCACTGAAATTATCTTTACATGTTGCTTACCAAAAGGGCCCACATATGCATCCCAGGTCAATCTACTTGAAGGTCTAGTTAACCCAATCTGACCCAAATCTGTTTTTATCTCATCATAGTTCCAGTTGGTGGTAGGGGAGTGTGGGGATCAAATTAAGCCATCTTACTATTCTGGACTACATCCCTTCTCTACCTTATACTTATTTTTGCACACATTGAATTAACTCATTCCCACCCTCTGTAAAATGGGGACAAAGACTGTTTAATTTTCCCTTATATTCCTAGTTATTATTTTAATGCCTAGTTCATATTGAGTACTTAATAAATACTTGCTGAATTGAGAAAATAAGAAGGGCCCTTAGCAACCATAGAGATTGATTTCTCCTTCTTAAGAAAGGGAAAATAAAGACTAGATAGGTGAAGTAATTTTCTCAAAGTCATTCTGTAGTTAGTTGACTATTTTTTTTCTTGTTTAGAGTCAATTGCAATCCTCTGTGATCCCTATGGCAGTAAAGTTTGGAAGGCTTTTTCTTATGGACAAGAAAGATTTTAAAAATGTTGTAATATAAAATTTTAAATAACTTTTTAAAATATTACCACACATAAAGTGGAAAATAAGCTTATCTTATTTCATCTGTGAATTTTTTTTATATTTTCGTTTATATTTTAAGATTGATATGACAATAGGTAATTGGTACAACTTTATTTTTAGAACATAATAAGGACTTATAATTTTTTTTAAAAGTTGGATTCAGAAAATATAAAAATGATCCCAACTGTAAAATTACATAAATTTTAACAACTTGAGAAAAGATAATTAAATGAAAAACAATCAACAGAATAATATATTTTTCAAAGGAACATCAGAGCAACTGTTTCACATAATAATAACAACACAATAGGAGAGAGGGAAGGAGAATAAGAATAGATGGAGGCATCCTTGGAGAGAGGCAGCAAGACAGGGGAGAGCTGATTTCAGCCTCAGAAAGATAATTTTCTTGGCAAAAACACTGGAGTGCTTCTCAATTTCCTTCTCCAGCTGATTTTACAGATGACAAAACTGAAGCAAATGGGGTTAAGTGACTTGTCCAGGGTCACACAGCTAATATCTAAAGCTGGGTTTCAGTTCAGGTTTCCTGACTCTAGGCCTGGAGCTCTATCCACTGCACCACTAACTTCCTTAAGCAAAGATCCATTTTTTCAGGTAGGTAGGTAGCCCTGAGATAGATGGAGAAGAAAAAGGAAGGAATTTCAGCCAGAGAAGCAGCATAAGCAAATGCTCATAATAAGAAATAAAAATGAGGAGGATTACAAAATGGACCAACTATGGTCTAGTACAGTTTTGTTGCCATTTAAATTCAGTTCAAGCATATCATAGAATGTAATTTCTATTTGGTTGAGAGATCACATCAATTTCAACTTCTCTGCCTCGTGCTTGAGACCTACCCCAGTTTTGTCACACTCTATCTCCCTAAGTTTGCTATTTAGCTATTCTCAAAATGAATCTCACTCCATCACTTTAGCCAGGCTGACACTTTACTTCCAAGAAGACATCATACTTATTTCCTCCTCTAGAAAAAAATTCCAGATATAATTCTAGATTGAATTCCAACTTGGCTGATTAGTTTGGTCATTTTGAGAGTAGTTTTAATACCTACATCTCTTTAAGTCAGTACAAAGGCTTATGTGAACCCTCAAAGCTTATTTTTAACGTTTTTTTTAAGGGTTAAGTGACTTTCCCAGGGTCAAACAGCTAGAAAGTCAACTTTCTGTGGCCAGATTTGACATCAGATCCTCCTGATTCCAGGATCAGTAATCTATCCACTGAACCACCTAGCTATCTATATTCTTAACATTTTAAGCAATCTTATATCTGTTTTTTTTTAAAGGTTAATAAAATCCTGAACTCTCGCTGTTGTCCAAAAATCTTTTAAAAATAATCTTGATATCTGAGGCCACTTTTAATTTATCTGAACTAGGACAATCATTTTTATTTTCAAAGTACCCAATACTATTCATTTTACTTCCTAAATAGCTGCTAATGTTATGCTACAAGAACTACCTACTCTTCCACATCCCTAGGGAATAATCACTCTCTTTGCTTTTGATTTTATGAATTCAGATATTCTTCAATATTCCTCAGATATCTTGTTATAGGTGGAACATGAGTGGGGAGTAGTACTCCTTTACTGGTAATCATTCATTTCTTTTTCCAGCTTCAACACTGAGATAAAGAACATAATTTGGAAAACACCGGGTATGTTACTATTATACAGCATGGCAACGACTGGACTTTACTTAGCCCTGAAAAGTATTCTTTAAATTATCTGTTCCCTAAAAAGGTTTTTATCAGGCAGGCCTTCCAAGCACTGAAAGCTAAGGGCTAGAACAATATCCAATTCTTCTTTTTTTTTTTTTCATCTGTAATGTAATTATGAGTTTACTGGTCACTGAGGCACTGCAAAGGGGTCCATTCATTTCTATCCCTTTTCCAATACCATTTGTCTATCTGACTGTCTGTATTGTATTTATGACTACATTTGTAGTGTAGTATTAGAGTGAACAATGTCCTATAAGTGCATGAAGATATGGAAGTCTTTGATTTTAGTGGCAGTGGGGGAACTCCTGCTGTGGAAACCCTTTCCACTAAGGCCGATTACAACTCAGGCAACATAGAGATTGAAGTGATTTTCCTAAAGTCAATCAGCTATTGAATGCTCAGAAATAGCATCTGAATCTAGATATCACTGACTCCAAAACTTGTTCTTTATCTGCTATTCCACATTGCTTCTTATCCTAAAAACAGTCACATACTTCAAAATACTAATACAATTATCAGAAAGTCTTCAAAACTGTTCAGTCCTCCTGAGACCTTTGTGCCCTCTAGTTCATTCACTCACTTCCAGGCAGGAAGTAAGAAACATTTCCTTCTCTGAGCCTCAGTTTTCTCCCACGCAAAACCACATCAAGTGTTCGTTCCAGCTTTAATTTCAGAAAAGGTTCTAAACATCTCAAACCATTCTATTCAATAATGAAGTAGCAAAAAAATATTAGCCAAATCTTCTAATTCCTTTGCATCATGTTCAAGAACCTTCACATTATCTTTCTATCTTTGTTTCATATGAATTCCCTTCATATCATACATTTTGCATTCTATTTAAATTGGAGGATTTTAAGTCTTACAAACGTACATGACACATTTTCATATTTATACCTTCACTCACATTGTTCTGTCAGAAATCTCCATCTCTTCTTTTTCACTTCTTAAGTTACTATCCATCCTTCAAAATTTATCTCAAAAGTCACCACCTTGATGAAGCTTTGTTTTAAATCCACCCTCCACCCTCCAATTTTCTGCATTGGGTCTTTCCAATTTGTTTTTCACCTCTGTAATATATTTAAATTTATCATTATGTCTTCCTCCACATGTACCCATTAGATTAAGCTCCATGAGGATGAGTATTAAAACTTATCTAAATTCTCTAACCTCCCCAGTGCCTAACACAATGCTTCTGTGCTTAGTATGCTTAGTAGACACTTAATGAATATTTGTTGTATTTCATCATGCTGAATTTAATGAAAGATTCCAATTCAACTGAATAAATATCAACAGCAATTTTTGCTTACTTAAGATGTATATACTCTGATCTTGCAATACTGATCTCCTTGCTATATGATGAACAAGACACTCCAGCTCTTGGCTCAGAACATCTTCTCTGGCTCTCCCTCATTCTTGGAACACTCTTGTTCTTCTACTTTGTCTACTGATTCTCTGGGTTTCCTTTAAGTCTCAACCAAAATTCCATCTTTTACTGGAAGTTTTGCCCAGTCCTTCTTAACTCTAGTTCCTTTCCTTTCTTCATTATTTCTTATTTACTCTGTATATAGTTTATTTTGTATGCATTTACATGTTTTATGCCCCATTAGATTACAAGCTTCTTGAGGGCAGGGACTTTTGCCTTTTTGCAACCCTAGTAATTAACAAATACTTAGAACATAACTTAACAAATGTTGCTTGCTTGATTGTACACAAACTATGAATATATTATTTAGGTAGCAGAAATTCACATGGCAAAGTGGTGTAAATTTTCACAAGTTTTATGACTGAACAGATCTTTGAATCAAACATTTCTGAACTCAAAGAACAGTCTTAATATATGTCATAGAACACTTCAATAATTTAATCCTAAAGAATGAGGTCGATGAACAAATCATTGAAACAATCAATAATTTCATTAAAGAGAATGACCAAAAAAACTTAGACAACATACCAAAATTTATGGGATATAGCAATAAAAGTACTTTGGGAAAATTTATATCTCTAAAAATATTTTTAAAAATTATACATTAAAAAAAAGAGATAGACAAAAGCACACTCACAGAGATTTTTCATTGCAACTGTTTCCCTATCTCCTTGTATCATTATTGTCTTTTCACATGATACAATCTATTTTGCTGGTCAGAATTAGATCCCTAGTAACCATTAACAGGTGGTTCCCGTAATATTCCTGTACCACAATTTGTTTATCCATTTCTCAATTGATTGACATCTACTTTTTCAGATTTTTAATAATGGTAGTTTTTTATTTTCAAAATACATGCAATGATAGTTTTCAACATTCACCCTTGCAAAACCTTGTATTCTAAATTTTTCTCCTTCCTTCCCCTAGATGCAAATAATCCAATATAAATTAAACATGTTTAATTCCCTTTAACATGATTTTACATTTATAATGCTTCACAAGAAAAATCAGATCAAAAAGGAAAAAAAGTGAGAAAGAAAAAAAAACACAAGCAAACAACAAAAAAAGGTGAAAATATTATGTTGTGATCCATATTTAGTCCCCATAGTCCTCTCTCTGGATGCAGATGGCTCTCTCTATCACAAATCTATTGGAACTGACCTGAATCACCTTATTGTTAAAAAGAACCAAGTCCACCACAATTCATCATATAATCTTGTTGTTGCTGTGTAAAATGTTCTCTTGATTTTATTCACTTCACTTAAAAATCAGTTCATGTAAGTCTCTCCAGGCCTTTCTGAAATCATCCTGATTTATATCTATTTAGGTTATACTTCTTTACTATAATAAAAAAGTGCTACTATAAATATTTTAGTATGTGAGAAGCCTTTCTTTTTATCACTGATATTACTGCTGAGATACAAGCCTATCAGAGGTATCTCTGGATCAAAAGGTATAGACACTTTAAGCACTTTATCTTAATACCAAAATGATTTCCCACATAGTTGTACTAATTTATAGTTCCATCAAAAATGGATTAATATTACTTTCCACAACTTTTCTAATATTGATTTACTCCCACTTTTTGCTATCTACAAATTTGTTGAGTGTGAGGTAAAACTTTATCTGTTATTTTTAGATTTGTATTTTTCTTATTATTACTGCTTTGGATATGATTATTAGTAATGTGCAATTCTTATTTTAAGAACTTATTCAAATCTATTCTTTGACCACTTTCCTACTGGGAATGGCTTTTGGTCTCCTTAATCTCTTTTAGTTTTCCATGTCTTAGACATCAAACTCTTATTAGAAATGTTTAATACAAAGATTATTTTCTCAGTTATCTCCTTTTCTCTTTATCCAAGATGCATTAATCTTTTGTGTAGAACTTTCTATGATCTGAAGCTTCTCCCATTTTGCAAATTTTTCCTATTAATACTCTATAGTAATAAATTATGGAACACCATAATCTCAGAAGAATCAAGCATGAAAATAATTTTCAAAAGGTTCCTTAAATGATGTGAATATAAAACTTTTTCCATGACAGTATGGCTCCATGGAGATGACATGGCCTCTAGCAACAAGTCACCAATTTTCCTGACAAGGATCCATTAATCAGAGCCAGTCTAGACTATAAGACTCAAAGCTTTCAAAAGTCTACATCCAAGGTGAAGATTTGGAATGGATGGAGAAAAATTCACATTGCATTTTCTGGATGTCAAGAGGAAGTTCTTTCCCGCCCTGGATAATTTTCCCTATCTCCATTACTATTTCCAGAACCTATTTCCAGAAAAGGATAAAAGATGATGTTCCCATAGGGCAGAAGAAATTAATCAGAGACCCCCATCATAATCTCAAGGATTATTCAGCCACTAAATTGTTCTTGTTTCATTTCATATCAATGATTTTTGGGAGGAAGGAAATATGGTTGTTTATGGCCTATTGTCATTGACATTCTGGCTTCCTCCTTAAGTAGGATAGCCATCTTCACTTTTCAAAATTGTCTTCACATTATTATAGCATTTTATCACACAACAATCCTATGCAGTCAGCAAGACTCTTTGATAGGCACAATGTATATGTGGGTGTGAGAGGGGAGAGTGTGTGTATGTGTCTATATATCTACATATATGTACATAAATATATTTTTTCTTAACTGTAGCTTGCGTGAAGTGGTGGTAGAAATGAAAGTGGGGGAAGAATAAAATAAATAAATTGTGTAGTAGAAAACCAAAGAATAACTTACAAAGAAGTAAAGAAAAAAAAATGGACATTCATGAATACAATATCTTCTACTAATATATGTTTATATATATATATGTATATATATATACATATATATATATAAAATCCTCTCTCATGATCTGTGAACACATGACAATGTTCTCTTTTGTTTTGCTTTATTTTGTTTTATATTTCTTTTTTCTTACTTTTTCTTTCAAATAAAATAAATTTTAAAAAATACAAAATTAAAAAAAAAAAGAAATTAAGGCAAAAAAAGGGAAATTATTTGTTTGAAATGCCACAGATAATTAGTGCCAGAACAAAAATTAAAACTCAGGTCTCTCCTCCTATGACTCCAATATGACTTTTTTTTTTTTTTTTTTTTTTTTTTTGCTGAGGCCATTGCCCAAGGTCGCACATTAGGAAGTGTCTGAGATCAAATTTGAACTCAGGTCCTTCTGACTTTAGAGCTGGTGCTCTATCAGCTTAGCCACCTAGCCGCCCTGACTCATACTATTAAAATACAATGGAATCCAAGATTTCATAAGACTGAGAAATTGAGAATACCAAAACTAATTAAAGGATGAAGAGCTAAAACTTAAGCTTGAGCTCTGACCCCATAGGGAAAATGGATTAGAAGATGATCTCTTATAAGCATATAATTTAGCAAATCATTAGTCTATGAAGAAATCTCCAAAACCTGGAAAAATTGAAAGAAAAATCTTTTCTCTCCTCTACTTCCACTCCCAACATCTGCACACATATGTGAACTCTTTCATAATCATTATGCTGTTATCATACTAGTTATGAAATGAGTATCTTTATCCAGATGATTCCAATAGTCTCATACTCAGACTTCCCACCTCTTCTATCCATCCTTTACATCATTTAGCCTTAGTAATTCTCCTAATGCCCAATGCTGATCTTGTCATTCACAAGCCTTCAGGGACTCCCTATTGTTTACCAAATAAAATAGAATACATGATCCCATCATTCAAGTTCATCCTTTCCATTTGGCTTTAACTGATGTTTCTGGCCTTACCCTTTCCCCTCAAATATTATCCTAGTTAAATTGAACACTTCAGTCCCCTCTTCTCATCTTTTTTTCATCTCTCTGCTTCTGCTCCCCTGAACCTCATGCCAGGAAAGAATTCCTTACTTCCTTAATTTCCATGTATTAAAGTTACTTTTTTCATTCTGTTTGGGTTCCTTCTCCTCTTCTCCACTTCCATTCCTTGAAAAAAGTAAGATTTCCTTCCTCAAATTTCTCATAATATTTTTCTTTGCCTCTTCTTTGTACATATTTCACTCTCCTTTTCATTCCTTCAAAAGTTGCTTCTGTGTTTGCCTTTTTCTCCAATAGGTTATGAGCTCTTAAAGAGCTGTATCATAATTATCATAATTATCACCAAACCACAAGATATAGTACCGTGTTTAATCATTTTTAAATATAATTAAATAATGTGGTTTATATCAAAATATCCTTTGATTGTGGGTTATTTAAAAAACATTTAGTACCATATTTCTTTTTGTTTTGAAAATATAGTCACTTTATTATAAAATTTTTGACAGTATACATGCATGAGTAATTTTTTTAATAACATTATCCCTTGTAATCATTTTTTCAAATTATCCCCTCCCTCTCTCTACTCCCTCCCCTAGATGACAGGCAATCCCATACATTTTACATGTGTTACAGTATAACCTAGATACAATATATGTGTATAAATCCAATTTTCTTGTTGCACATTAATTATTAGCTTCCGAAGGCATAAGTAACCTGGGTAAATAGACAGTAGTGCTAACAATTTACATTCACTTCCCAGTGTTCCTTCTCTGGGTGTAGTTGTTTCTGTCCATCATTGATCAACTGGAAGTAAGTTGGATCTTCTTTATGTTGAAGATATCCACTTCCATCAGAATACATCTTCATACAGCATTGAAGTGTACAGCGATCTTCTGGTTCTATTCATTTCACTCAGCATCAGTTGATGTAAGTCCCTCCAAGCCTCTCTGTATTCCTCCTGCTGGTCATTTCTTACAGAGCAATAATATTCCATAACCTTCATATACCATAATTTACCCAACCATTCTCCAATTGTTGGACATCCATTCATCTTCCAGTTTCTAGCCACTACGAAAAGGGCTGCCACAAACATTTTGGCACACACAGGTCCCTTTCCCCTCCTCAGTATTTCTTTGGGATATAAGCCCAATAGCAGCAATGCTGGATCAAAGGGTATGCACAGTTTGATAACTTTTTGGGCATAGTTCCAAATTGCTCTCCAGAATGGCTGGGTTCTTTCACAACTCCACCAACAATGTATCAGTGTCCCAGTTTTCCCACATCCCCTCCAACATTCATCATTATTTGTTCCTGTCATCTTAGCCAATCTGACAGGTGTGTAGTGGTATCTCAGAGTTGTCTTAATTTGCATTTCTCTGATCAGTAGTGATTTGGAACACTTTCATATGAGTGGATATAATTTCAATTTCATCATCTGAGAATTGTCTGTTCATATCCTTTGACCATTTATCAATTGGAGAATGATTTGATTTCTTATACATTAGGATTAGTTCTCTATAGATTTTGGAAATGAGGCCTTTATCAGAACCTTTAACTGTAAAAATATTTTCCCAATTTGTTAGTTCCCTTCTAATCTTGTTTGCATTAGTATTGTTTGTACAGAAACTTTTTAGTTTGATGTAATAAAAATCTTCTATTTTGTGATCAATAATGATCTCTAGTCCTCCTCTGGTCATAAATTCCTTCCTCCTCCACAGGTCTGAGAGGTAGACTATTCTCAGTTCCTCTAATCTATTTATGATCTCATTCTTTATGCCTAAATCATGGACCCATTTTGATCTTATCTTGGTATATAGTGTTAAGTGTGGATCCATATCTAATTTCTGCCAGTTTTCCCAACAGTTTTTTTTTTTCAAATAATGAATTTTTGTCCCTAATGTTGGTATCTTTGGATTTGTCAAAGACTAGATTGCTATAGTTGTACCCTTTTTTGTCCTTTGTATCTAATCTGTTCCACTGATTGACTGTCTATTTCTTAGCCAGTACCAAATGGTTTTGGTGACTGCTGCTATGTAATATAGCTTTAGATCAGGTACACTTAGACCACCTTCCTCTGACTTTTTTTTCATTAGTTCCCTTGCAATTCTCAACCTTTTATTTTGTTGTTATGAATTTTGTTGTTATTTTTTCTAGGTCATGAAAATAGTTTCTTGGGAGTCTGATTGGCATAGCACTAAATAAATAAATTAGTTTGGGGAGCATTGTCATCTTTATTATATTCTCTTGGCGTATCCAAGAGCACTGAATGTCTTTTTTTTGTGGCAAGTGTTTCGTAATTTTGCTCATATAATTCCTGACTTTTCTTTGGTAGATGGATTCCCAAATATTTTATACTCTCAACATTTGTTTGGAATGGAATTTCTCTTTGTATCTCTTGCTGTTGCATTTTGATGGTGATATATAAGAATGCTGAGGATTTATGTGGATTTATTTTGTATCCTGCCACTTTGCTAAAATTCTGAATTATTTCTAATAGCTTTTTAGCAGAGTCTTTGGGGTTCTCTAAGTATACCATCATGTCATCTGCAAAGAGTGATAGTTTGATTTCCTCATTTCCTACTCTAATTCCTTGAATCTCTTTCTCTGCTCTTATTGCCGAAGCTAGCGTTTCTAGTACTATATTGAATAGTAATGGTGATAGTGGGCAACCTTGTTTCACTCCTGATCTTACAGGGAAAGGTTCTAGTTTATCGCCATTACATATGATGCTTACTGACGGTCGTAAATATATGTTCCTGATTATTCTAAGGAATAGTCCATTTATTCCTATACTCTCAAGCGTTTTTAGTAGGAATGGATGTTGGATTTTATCAAATGCTTTTTCTGCATCTATTGAGATGATCATATGGTTTTTATTAATTTGATTATTAATATGGTCAATTATACTAATAGTTTTCCTAATATTAAACCAGTCCTGCATTCCTGGTATAAATCCTACTTGATCATAGCGTATTATCCTGGGGATGATTTTCTGAATTCTTTTTGCTAATATCTTATTTAAGATTTTAGCATCAATATTCATTAAGGAAATTGGTCTATAATTTTCTTTCTCAGTTTTCAATCTACCTGGTTAGGTATCAGTACCATGTCTGTGTCATAAAAGGAGTTTGGTAGGACTCCTTCATCCCCTATTTTTTCAAATAGTTTATATAACATTGGAGCTAATTGTTCTTTAAATTTTTGGTAGAATTCACATGTGAATCCATCTGGTCCTGGGGATTTTTTTCCTGGGGAGTTGATTAACAGCTTGTTCTATTTCTTTTTCTGAAATGGGACTATTTAAGCAATTTATCTCCTCCTCTGTTAATCTAGGAAGCCTATTTCACTTATCAAATTTATTGGCATAAAGTTGGGCAAAATAATTCCTTATTATTTCTCTAATTTCCTCTTCATTGGTGGAGAGATCCCCCTTTTCATTTGTAAGACTAGCAATTTGATTTTCCTCTTTCCTTTTTCTGATCAGATTTACCAAAGTTTTATCTATTTTATTGGCTTTTTCATAAAACCAACTCTTGGTTTTATTTATTAATTCAGTAGTTTTTTTCTTTCAATATTATTGATTTCTCCTTTTAATTTGTGTATTTCAAGTTTGATTTTTGGTTGGGGGGTTTTAATTTGGTCTTTTTCTAGCTTTTTAAGTTGCAAGCCCAATTCATTAATCTTCTCTTTCTCTATTTTGTTCAAATAAGCCTCTAAAGATATAAAATTTCCCCTTATTACCGCTTTAGCTGCATCCCACAGATTTTGATATGATGTCTCATCATTGTCATTATCTTGGGTGAAATTATTAATTGTTTCTATAATTTGCTCTTTCACCCAGTCATTCTTTAAGATGAGATTATTCAGTTTCCAATTACTGTTTGGTCTATTTACCCCTAACTTCTTATTGAATGTAGTTTTTATTACATTGTGGTCTAAGAAGAAGGCATTTATTATTTTTGCCTTCCTACATTTAATTTTGAGATCTTTATGTCCTAATATATGGTCAATTTTTGTATAGGATCCATGAACTGCTGAGAAGAAAGTATATTCCTTTCTATCACCATTCAGTTTTCTCCAAAGGTCTATCATACCTTATTTTTCTAATGTTCTATTTACTTTTTAAATTTCTTTCTTATTTGTTTTGTGGTTTGATTTGTCTAAGTGCAAGGTTGAGATCTCCCACTATTATAGTTTTACTGTCTATTTCTTCTTGCAACTCTCTTAACTTTTCCTTTAGAAAGTTAGATGCTATACCACTTGGTGCATATATGTTTAGTATTGATATGGTTTCATTGTTTATGCTATCTTTTAGCAGGATACAGTTTCCTTCCTTATCTCTTTTAATTAGATCAATTTCTGCTTTTTCTTGATCTGAGATAAGGATGGCTACCCCTGCTTTTCTGGCTTTACCTGAAGCATAATCGATTCTGCTCCAACCTTTTACCTTTACTCTATATGTATCTCCCTGCTTTAAGTGTGTTTCCTGACTTTTGATCCAGTCTGCTATCAGTCTCCGTTTGATGGGAGCGTTCATCCCATTCACATTTACAGTACCATATTTCTATAATTGAGATTAAAATTCTGTTATTGACGAATCATCTTCCTTGCCATCACCATATCATATCTGAATTTACCTTCCCTTTGTCGCTCCCCTTTATATTTTCTTCCCCCACTAAAATAGAAGCTTCTGGAGGACAGAGGCAGAGATTGTCTTGCTTGTTTATATTTGCATCACCAGTACTTGAGGCAGTGCCTCACACAGATTAAGTGCTTAATAACAGCCCTGTCTCTCTAACATTAGATCCTCAATTTATTTCTCCGAGTGCTATTTTTATGATCACATAACAAAACAAAAATTGCTAAGTTGGAGATGAGAAAAATGTTAAACTCATCAGTATTATTAATGTCCTCAAAAAAACCAAGAATAATCAACCAATCAAACCACAAACATTTAATAAGTATCCATTTATATTCATTGCTGTGATAGATACCATGAGATATATAGAGAAGGAAAAGACATTATGGTTCTTTTCCAAGGGAGTAATAATCTACTTGGGAAGATTAGACATGTTAAAAAGCAAATAAGGACAGACATATTTGGTTACGTAAGATGCCAATTTCTGGGAAATCTTTCCAGGGAATAAAGATGGGGTGAGGGTTGAGCTCAGTCACTGAGGAATCATTGGCTACAGCAATGCTTAGGCTGAATCGGCAGGATTTGTCATCACTGCTATGATCCCCTCTTTGATGTACTTTGTGTTTGGGTTCCAGAGAAGCTTGCCTGAATACCAACACACAGACATCTGCTGGGAGGAGTGAGACCTAGTCAGATCACATAAGCTCCCAAAAGTTTTTTTCCCGAAGAACAAGCAGACACATGAAAAACAAGCACAGCAGAAAACAATAAGTAATCTCAGACTACCAAAACTGAGCAGCTTCATTAAATTTTACCCTTGTACTCTCCCACATACTATGCCATGAATCTTTTACAAGATGGACCAGTTTACCAAGTGTACATCAGAGCTGGATGCAGTACAAATTTAATAATACACACACACACACACACACACACACACACACACACACACACACACACACACACACACACACAGAGTGTCTCAAAAGTCTTAGTGAAGTTCTAAGTCTGTTAAAGCTTAAACCTACACAGAGCAGCACCTGAGATGATATTATTGTGACAATAGGCTAAACTAAATACAGCATATAACTATGCACATTTTAAGTTAATGAAAGCTTAAATCTGCACTAAACTTTTGGGACACTATGTATGACTTTGCATACATTATCTTATTAGATCTTCACAGAAACCCTGTGGTACCAATACTGACATCTCCATCTTATCGATGAGAAAATATTAAAGAAGCTCAAAGAGATGAAATGCTTTGCCTATGATCACCCAGTTACTGTGTCACTAGTGAGATTCAAACAGGTGTTTCTGAATCCAACACTATGTCACATTATGTCACATTATTTCCCATGACTTACATGCCTCATGTCTCCTAACCTAGGTGTGGGTAGGATCCAAGAGTGTTAGGAAGCTCTCATAAATGAGATCATAGAAATAAACCACTTCACAAATATTAAAACATTCTATAAATGATAGTTATTAATGTCTGTATTATTATTATTAGCATATGGTCTTATCTTCCCATTCTACTGGGGAGTTTTCTTACACTTGAGAGAGACACTCCCCTCACTCAGTTCAAGGTGTGAGACCCTAGGTGAGAAATTAGGTGGATCAGATGGACACCAAAGGTGGAAAACAATCCTGAAAAGGGCTCAGAAATTCTCATGACAGAGATACCACTCTTCCCTAAAAATACCCTAAACCCCAAGTTGATAGCAAAATAGAAATCAGAGCTCAAATTCTCAAGATATTGAAGAAAATCAAGAGCTTCAAGGGAGTGAACCTCTCCCCCTCTGTCTCAACAACTCTTTTCTGCCTCCCATATAAGCACATGGAATTTATTTTCATCAGCAAAGAAAGAGTCCCATATTAATGGACTTTGGGGCTCAGATGATATCCTCCCAGACTTAAATTTTGCAGTCCCTTGCAAAGATCAATAAGAGTAAGTCTAAACATGGTATAAAAAAAAAAAATAAAAGCATCAGTGCTTTAAAGAAAGGTGATTTTTCTGGTGTTCAGGTTGGGAAGGGGACCCCAAAAGTTTGGGATCACAGACTGGTGTCATGAGGTGTTTCAAAAGAATGTGCAGGTGTGAATCCATTTCCAAGTCTGGGGCAAAGTTTATTGTATTTGTAATGCTATTAGAAAGAAGGCTGAATTCCAAAAGAAATTAGCAAAATTCTAAGAGAGAAGAGACCCTTTTATCCAGCTTTCTATCATTGACATGCTAATTCTATGGTCCATAAGGGAAGAGTAGTCTCCAGAATTTGGTTCTCAGACCAACAGATTATCTATCTGATTCAGCAATGAATTGTGGAGAGGTCTATTCACTCTTATCTCATGAGTTTGATTTGTGAAACTATCCTGACTGAGAAGTGGTCTATTCAGAATCAGACAGATGGGCATGGGAGTTTCCTAAGGCAGACTCCAACGCCAGAACATTTAGGATTTACTGACATTATTAGAACAGAAGCCCCTCCTAAAATATGGGGACCACAAAATCATTTTATATCACTGGTATACCAGATAAGTTACTTTTGATACCACTGAAACAGAGATATAATAAATGCATATTGAAATGAAAGGAATGGTTTCAAAGAATCTGGAAAGACTTATATGAACTGATACAAAGAAAAGTGAGGAAAACCAGGAGAACAATCTATCTAGTAACAGAAATCTTAAAAAAAAAAAAATCAATTGTGACTGGGTAATTCTGATTAATACAGTGATCAACCACAACTCCAAAGGATTCATGATATAAATATTATCTATCTTCAGATAGAGAATTGATGATCTCAGATTGATGGGGGTTGAGGTCCCTTTAAGATTTCCTTTCTGATTTCCCAACCCCCATGGCTGACCTTTGATTCACAAATCCTGGTCAAAAAACACCCTTTTGAATATCCGGGCCCAGCGCCCACCGGATCTGAGCAGGCTTGTGTTTTCTCACTATCTGCTCATATTTCCCCAACCCCCCCCCAGTTTCTTCCTTATCTGAAAAGCCCACCAAGAACTTGGGGCACCGCCCACAAGCCCCTTTAGGGATAAAAAGACCCAGACTGGAACTCTCTCTTTGCATTTCCCCCCAAAACATGGTATCCTTCCAGCCATGTAAGGGTTCCTGCCCGCCCAGCGATCACCTTTGGCCCTGGTGTCTTTCTACCTTTAACTTTACTTCCAAATTCTTACAATAAACTTTTTTATCAATCTAGGTTTTCAGGCCTGTAAATTCATTTACAGGGGACACTGCTCCATAATAGGACTATCTTTGCGCCGACTAAAATGGGGTTCCCCTTTTCCTATCTCTCATCAAGATTACAGACTGAAACATTTTTATTTCCTTTATTTCTCTTGATTTTGGGGGGGGGGAAGGAGTGATGCATAGTTAATGTGAAAATGTTTTGCATGATTTCATATATACATATATACAGAACAAATAAGAAGTAGACATTGCTACTGAACACAACACAAAACAAAGTCACCCAAACATAAAAGCAAAATAAAAATTAAAAATCAATAATTCACATATATATCACTAAATATACAATTGCTTGCAAGTAAGTTTTCATATGGGAAATCTCAAATATTGTTGCCTAGATACAAGTGAAATTATATCTTCAAGTTTACCTATAATATCATAATATATCCTAGTAACTGATCTAATAAACCTAGTTTTTTGATACTGAAAGATCTCTCAGATCCTGTACTAGAACTAGTACAGTGCTATGAGCTGACCATCAGGATCATTTACAAACTTGTTAGTCTATACTTGGTAGTTATTTTGAGTTGCTGCTTTTATGTTTAATCTCAAGTATTAACATTTTCTTAAGTCTAGGCAATCAATCAAACAATAAATCAAGTCCTTATTTGTAGCAACTTCTGATTTCTAAATTGAAAATTTTCACACTTACAATTTAACAATTAAATTACAATTAACAATTTCTTTCAAGCTGATTAGAGCTGCCTCCTGCATATCCCCAAAAGAATCTCTAAAATTTATTTGTAGTATATGGAGAATAAGATATAGAGAAATAAGGAGTCACCTCCTCCTTTACATAAAGGAAACCCCTCCTTTACATAAGTAAGGAAATAGAGCTCCAAAAACATTTTGATTTGTCCAGGAATAATGAGTAACTAATCTGGCATTCAAACCCCAGTCTTCTTATTCCAAAGGCATTGTCCTTTCTGCTATACCACACTGTTTCTATCCCCATCTATGTTCCTCTACCCCCATACCAATTGCTGACCTAATCATATACTAAATTTAATAGTGCAAATTATAAACGCTAAAGAATTTCAAAAGACCAAATGGTCAAAGGGAGCTAGAAAAAGGAAGAAAAAATTTATAGAGAAGAAATTGGAGGTAGGTTTAATTATCTCTCATTTGATGTGGAGGAAAGAAAAGAGATTTTCAGGAAAAAGGGAACAAGACAAATGAAAATAAAGAGATGAGAATGAGAATGGGGTTGGGGTGAATGGCAAGAACACGATTCCACTAATAAACATCTTTATTTCATCAAGAAAGAATAAGAATGGGTAGCAAATGAATTTTCATATGTGAAAAGGTCAATAGTTAGTATCTATCCAAGAACTCAGATGTTGGAAAAGCAGAGCTCAAAGTGTCATCAATTGTTTCACAACTAAATTACCTGGGAAACGGACTTTTTAAAAATGGGGACATGGTTTTATTTTTATAAATGATATTCTGAAACTCCAGAAAAATTTACAATAAAGAAACCCAATTTCCCAATGATTGGGGATTTTAAAATTGGAGTTGGCATTTGTATCAATTTTGCTGAGAATGTTTCCTTTTTTCTCCCCCAGTATGATGATTGGGAATAGAAGTATTCCATTTCTAAAGCTGTAAAATACTTCTGAAATTATATCCCAAGAGAATAGATTAAGACAAGTACCTACTGCTGGTTTCATCCATTAAGACACTCATGATAGCAAACAGTGCCTGGAATTGATTGCCAGGGTCTAGTATGATGCATCCTGCTTCCACACTTTGAATAGATGTCTCCCCATTGTCTAATTCCATTGCCTCCTCTTACCCACAATCTGGAAGAGAGGTGGGAGGACAGTGTTAATGAATGCAGCAACCTGTTAAGATGTCTCAGGAACACTAGCTTGAAAGAACCACCCCTCAGACAGTGCAAAACGATTTTCAATATTACATTTTTGATTGATTTTGATCAAGTTCTCTTGAGAGAAGTCACCTGGACTGCTTGCAACAACCCTCCTCCTCTCCCTATCCCAATCTGTTCTATTCACTGCCATGAGATCAATCTTCCTGAATCCATTTTGCACATACCAGAAATGCTCTTATGACTCCCAATTGTCTGTTGGATCAAACCTAAAGTTTACTACTTCAGGATCGAAGCTTCTCCATAATCTGTACCTGGCCTGCCTTTATCACTTTGATTTTTAATATTCCTCAGCATGCATCCACTCCTCTAGAACTACCCTAGTTTCCTCCCTGTCCCCTGCATATACCATTTTTGTTTCACCTCCCCCTCCCTCTCCCTCTCCCATTTTCCCACTGCTTGCACCCCATACAATCCATCCCAACCTAAAAAGCCCAGCTTCAGTTCTACCTCCTCCAATAAGTCTTCCTTAATCATTTCAGCCCACATAATTATCTCTCATTTGAATTACTATAATACTGATTTTTCTACATAATTCACTTAGCAATCAATTATAAAGAGCTCTGTAATATGCTTTAATTGTTTCATGTAGGTATGTCTTGTTTCCCCAAACAAGATTCTGAGCTCTAGGAGAACACAGTAGCACAGTGATTGATGTATGGTAGGTGATAGAAAGTAATTATTAAGAAAATAGTTTAATTAGTGTATTAAGTAATGTTGGCATTTTTTGTTCTATGATACATGAAATACTGGGTTTTTCTCTTCCTACATTTTTCATCACCCCTTGAGGCCAAGGCTCACATGTGCTAATTATTAAAGATCAAGAAAGTAAGCATTTATTAAACATCTACTATGTGACAAATGATGTTCTTGGTATTGGCTGTGCAAAGAAATGAATGAAATTGTCCCTGTCCTCTAAGAACTTACACTGTATAGAAGGAACTTGTCAAACCTTAACTTTTCAAAGTTAAGCTTAACTAAAATTTGTTTTTTAAAAAATATATTTTGATGATTTTGTTTCAAAAGAATAGGTTTCTTCTATCACTCTATTACTTTTATTTTATGCATTTAGAACTACCATTCTGAGAAAGATTTTATACATTTCATCAGTCTGTCAAATGAATTGTTACTATGACACAATATGATGGAATAATAGGTACACATATAAGTATTCAAAAAATAAGGAAACACTCAGGAGAATGATGACCCTCCTTTGGGTCTACTGAGTTTGAGTCCAAAGTGGGAAGAGACAAAGTGTAAGCAGAAAAGTCAAGCCTGATTAGTGATGAGGTGTCTAAAGAATGCCAGGACTCATGGGACAGAAACAAGTAGGGAAACTGCCAACCAGAGAATGCAGAACCAAGGAAATGAAGATTAGGAAATTAAAATCCACGGTGGAAATAAAGTAGATGTCCATCAATCGCAGAATGGCTAAACAAATCATAGTATGTGAATATAATGGAATATTACTATTGTATAAGAAATGATGAGTGTAATAAATACAGAGCATGGAAAGATCTACTTGAAGAGTAACAAGAAAATAATATACATAGTCATTACAAGTATGTAAACAGAAAGAACTAAACACCAAAAAAATCAAGAGTAAATGTCACAAAATTATAAAGATCAAGCTGTATTTTAATGAAATGACATGACAGGGCACTTCCAAACCACTCCTTTGTGCATGTGGGAGACCCCTAAATTGTTACACAGAGTATATTTTCAGATTTTTCAATGTATCAGTCAGTTGTGCTTTTTTTTTTCCTCCCTGAAAAATACTATTTTATATAAGATAGCTCTCTGAGAGGAGAAGGGGGAAAGATGCTTGAGGTAATATGATAATGTAAGAAACAGAAGATATCAATAAAAACCTATTTTTTTTAAAAATTCAGGGAGTCCCAAAGAGTTGCCATTTTGTCTGACTTTAATTTCCTGAAACTTGTTCTTTTATTTTTTTTAAACTTCAGCTGTTTGTGTTCCTTGTCCCCAATGAATGTGGGTCACCCTGCACGATCCCTTGCTGACAATCACCCCCACTGAGCTGCAGACCCATATGTTTCTAAAGGGGGAAAAGGAAAAAAAAACTCATCATAAAAGTCACGGTTTGCTTTTGCTGACATGCTTTCCACAGACTTCCAAGCAACAGTGGTGAGGTTATATATTATGAGAGGAATCAGAAAACAGCTATTCTAAAAACTCCAAGAATAGATTTTTCAGTTCTGTTCAACACTAGTCCTAGGCCATTCTTGGAAGAGGAAATGATCATTTCATCATCCCTCTGTATAGGTTGCATTTCTGGCATCACTTCTATGCTAAGTGGGATATTTTAAAAATAGTTTTAACAAGCATTCTGACACAGAGTCCATTTTAGACATGAGAAAAGATGTAGTCACAGAGAAGTCCATTTAGTGAAACCTGAGTTGCAGTGAGAGATACCTGATCTCTTGGTGGAGAGTAATCCTTTAGGAAGCCTATGGAGGGAAAGCACAATACAAGAGTTTAGAATGCAGTGAAGGTTTGATACTAATAGCCCTAAATGACTTTATCCACTTCTCTATTACCTGCTGCTTCAGAGATCATGGCAATGGATTCATCTGTACACATTAGGTTCTATAAAATAAAAGGTCTAGAACCATCTTCCAAGGGTGCTTTGCCCCTAACATGAATGAAATAAAAATTGGGTTAGGTAATATTAATTCACATATGACAATACTTCACAGTTAACAAAGTGCTTTCCCTGTAACTGTGTGAGGTGGGTAGTACAAATATTATCTCCAATTTATAGGAAATGTAGATGCAGGATGGCATGATGGTTAAAGAATTGGTCTTGTAGTCAGAGAAGCACTGATTTCAAGTCCAACTCCGGCACATTACTGCCTATGGGACTCAGAGCCATAAACAATTAATGTCCAGGCAGTCTTCAACTGTCATGGGCTTCATCCCACATGCAAAGGGAATTCTTCCTTTGCTACTTCCATCCTATCATGATTAAAAAGGTTAAAACTTCTGGACCTCTTCACATACCCCTCCGTACCTCTTCCACATGAGTGAGGATGAGGAGAGGTAGGAGTAAGAAAAGGAGAGGGAAGTAGCTATTCTATAGTATTATTCATCCATTTTTTTTCTATGATGACCAGCTTAGACATTAGCTTTGGAGAAGGGTGTATGAAATGTGAAAAGCTGGAGCAGCTGTCTGAGGATGATATCCCAAGATCCGAGAGCTACTTCTCACAGAGTACACACACACACACACACACACACACACACACACACACACACACACACACACACACACACCTTGTATTTGCAGACATTTCCATTCCCAACCCAGCCTTCAAACAAGGGAGACGAGGAGAGAGTGGGCTTAGACAACCATTGAGGCCACATCCGAAAGGTATGCTACCACAGAATGAAGAAATGAAAATGTTACAAATGTCAGTCCTGCCCAGATGGGGCAAGAATCACTAAGGGAATTGTTTTTTGGTTGTTTTATATTTTAAATTCTATCTCAGACTCAAACTACAGTGATATACAAGACGCTAATGTCTAATCAGACTGCAAATCCAAGGGGAGAAAGAATGCATGATATTTGATGCAATTCCCACCACCCCATTACACTAGCATACACTAACAATAAGAGGAACTAAGCTCTGAACATTATATGTTTTTCTCCCAAGGAAATATTCAGTCCCACAAAGTATTTACTTATCAGATAGAAGCAGGGATTACCTGAATAGCTACATCAGAACTGTTTACATTATTCAGAAATACAGAACTGAAATACAGAGATGTTTAATGAAATTAGAGGTGTTATTAGATACAATTGCATATTAGCCCCATGTTGTTGTTTTTAACTATTTCTCATTTAACTTGATAAAAAATTGCATTATGCTATATATGAATCAATTGTTTAAAAATCCCATGGTAGAAATAATAAGAAACTGATTTTCTTGGGGGAGGAACCCCATTGGCAGTTTTTAGGAAAGAATCTTTAGGAAATATTTTGGGGGAAGAGAATCCCTTTGGCAGTTTTTTGGGGGCCAATATTGGAGCCTCATGGCAAGACAGTTGTGAATTAAAGCAAGGAAGCAATACCTGGAAACAGATTCTCTCCATTAAAAGAGAGAAGGTTCGAAGATCAAAATCAGCTGTATCTAGGTGATGCAGTACATGGAGTATTGAGCCTTGAGTCAGAAAGACTTATTTCTTGAGTTCAAATGTGGCACCAGACACTTAGTCCCATCAACTGTAAAATGAGCTGAGGAAGGAAATAGAAAATCACTCCAATGTCTTTGCCAAGAAAACCCCAGATGGGGACACCTATAGTCAGACACAAGTGAACAACAACAAAGAGCTTAAATTTTGTGTCAATAGTGGTCACTCTAGCAACCACACTTAGCAGAGCCATACATCATTCCTCAAAAAACAAGATGTATCTATCTGCTTGGTATGGTGTCTATGCATAGAACTTTTCATGCACATCTTTCTTCTCAGCTTCTTTAGGGCATGGACCTTATCTTTCCCTTTTTTATATCCCATGCAGCATCTACTGCAAGGCCATGCACATGTTAGCATGGCAACTTCTTTCTCTGGCTCTTATTAACTGTATCAGTTTGGACAAATTTCTTCACTTTGATGAACCTATTTCTTCTTCTGATTTGGTTTTAGTTAAGAACTATGATTTCACTGATGAAGGAAATTCTAAAAGAGGAAGCTCATTCTACCAATACACATGGGCATCTCCAGTTTATCATTTTAGAGAGTTATCTGAGGACATTAAAAGGTTAAGTACTTGAGTCACCCAGATTTTTTCCAGTTGAGACAAATACCTTTACTCCTCCCTGGATAGCAGCTTTCTTTATAGTAGTTTTTTGGTATCTTGGGGTCTTCCTGAGATCTCCTTTGGAGATTTCATCCCTAATCCCTGTATCTCCTCCCCTCCTCAAGCTGAAGTGTGCCCTAGACCCTGTTTCAGGCTATTCATTTTATACAATAAAATTTCTTGTTAAGATTCTCATGGCCAGAGTAGTACTAGAAACTGTGATAAAAATAGGTAACCTTGTCAGCCTTAGGGTATCAAGAATCACCACAATAAGTAGCATCCATCAGTACAAGAAAGTGTGAAACCAGGAGTCATACTCTAGTTTTCTGACTTCATTACTCTAAAAGTTTCAAGAAGAGAGAGACTAGAATTTCAGGAGGTAGAAGTAAGAGACTTTGGTCTCCAACACTGATCACTTCCTAGTTGTGTGACTCTGGGCAAGTCACTTAACCCCAGCCTCAGGGGAAAAAAAAGTGAGAGACTTGAGCTGAGTCTTGATGACCAAAAAGGTCAATGGTCAATTATGCTGAATATGATCTAAAGCCAAAATGTTTGTCATAGACAAGAAGCATTTGAAACTCTCTAACCCTAGAGACTAGGAGCATGTGCCATTCTAGCACTGTTATTCCTATGTCTGATTTTCCAGAAACATTTATCATTTCTGATAGGCATTGCTGCATGCAAATGGCCCCTGATGCTCTCTCTTCATTACAACTTTAGAAATACTAACTCTGTCCTTATTTCCAGCTTGTTTATTTTTCTATTTCCTTCTGCTCTCAACACTTTTTCTTGCACTAAGAGAGCTATTAAGAACTACCTCCTGGTAGTTCTTTGCTTCTTTGCTTCATGCTTCTTCCTTACCCACTATGCAGAAATATATCTGTACTCTTCTTGGGGGACCTGAGAAAACTGCTATCTCATCCTTCCCATGGGAAAAAAAGAAACTGATTTTTTCTATTTATTTTTCTACTTTAAAGTTTATCAGTGAAAGGCAACATGGTACAGTAGACAGAGACTTGGCTTCAGAGCCAGGAACATTTTGAATTTAAGTCCTAACTGGATTTGTGAACATGGACAGACCATTAAACCTCTCAGTGCTCTAGGCAACTCTAAAATTCTTCATTGGTAGAGGGAGTTTCCTCATCAAAAATCAATGAAACAGAAGTCCAGTTCTTCTCCCTATCCTAAAATATATCAGTGCTTTGAAAAAATGACAAACAGTGACCATCGAGACCCTATATCAGAATTGAATTCTCCTAGTTTTTTAGGAAATTGTTAAAAGATTACTCTTATCTATAGGCAAAGAAGTCACCTGTAAAGTTATTGAGGAATTACAAATAGAAATAACCCTAACAAACACACAACTTTACCGTGGACTTGTCACAGTAACTAAAATTCTTTTATTAGAGATTCATTCCCTTGGATGGCAAAGCTTTTCCTTTTTAAATCTCATGTTAGTTTGTTTGTCTGTGGATTTCTCCCTCTCGTGGTAAATAAACTGGTGGGACCTCACAACCTTGACATTTAGAAATAAGATCTGTTGAAGTTTAGCCAGTTGTTAATGCTCATCACCAAATCCTAGAGTTCAGAACTGGAAACAGTCTAAGGGTCTATTTAATCCAAACCCATCATCTTACAGGTGAAAAAATTGAGTAACTTTCCTGCAGCCAGCTGTAAAGACAGGATTCAAACACTGCTCTTCAGAGTCAGAAGCCAGTTCTCTTTCCTTAATACCAACCATGGTTCCTCTAACCTCAGTGTTACCATCATTTTCATTATCAACATTTTGTATTTTTGTCCACTTAGTGAGTTGCTGTAGCCAAGCCATATGTCATCTAACAGCCAAACCTCTGACGAACTTCTTTGCCCCAAGGAAGACTTGTAGAGTCTTCTCTGTATGGACCACACTATACATGAAGTTTATTTTTTTGACAAAGATACTGAGTAGTTTGCCATTTCATTCTCTAGTGGATTGTGTATATTATATGGATATTAAACTGAGGTTAAGTGACTTGCCCATAGTCATATTTCTGGTAGTTTTTGATTAATGTACTATGTAATATGATTTCTACTAGTATTTGAGGCTGGATTTAAATTCATGTCTTCCTGATTCCACGCCTGGTGCTCTGTCTACTGAGCCATGTAGCTATCTTGCTCTTTTAAGGAAGACTAGACCTAGTTATACATTATCTATTATTGTTATTAACGTCATTATCATATTTCCCATTTAGCAGACTCTCCCAGGGCCTCTGTTCTTCTGACACTTCTTTTGAGAATACAGCATGTCCTACACATAAGGCAAAGATATCATTATTGTTCTTTCCATTTATAATAATAATGGTAAAACCAATATGCAGTTAATAAATGATTGATCTTCCTAACCACCTAGTATGCTAGATTATGTAGATGTTATCATCATACTACAGATGAATAAACAGTCTCAAAGAAATGAATCAACTTGACTTAAGTCATACAGTGCTAGAACCAGAAACAAAAAACTAAGATTTTCTTAGTCCACATACAAGACTCTTTTTACTCTTTCATGCTATATCTTAATGGCTCTTTAACCAACTCATTGCCAGGCTCCAAAACCTTTGTCTAATCCATTCTACTGGGTGAAAGATGAAATGACTGAGGAAACAAAAATTCAAACTTCCAAGCATTTTGATTTATTAAGCAATGTACACCAATTTCTCAACAAGCTGAGACCACTCCTTTTCAACTTAGGCCTGGACCTTCAATACAGGAGAAACAATCTTTTAATATTAAAAACAATTAATCAAGTAATACAAATTAATTAAAAGAAAATAATTAACCAGGATATAAAATTAGGCAATATCATTTCTAATTGAAAGAAAGATGAGGGATTTTCCAAGTTAAAAGGATGAGAGTAAACAAGTGTAATTCCCAAAATCATAAAAAGAGGTATATCCTACTCCCCCCAAGACTATGTGAACAATCAAAGGAACATGGGAACTATACTTGATTGATCAGTATGGGACTAGTTTTCAAATAAAACATATGGGTGGTTTGAAATGTATAATGTTTTGAAAATAAAAAGCTTTAACAAAAAAAAAGAAAAGAAAAGAAATGCATAATGTGAGAAAACTCCTTGAATCAGTCTTTGGATCTGGCCAGGTTTCTAGATAGTATAACTTAGGTTCTTAGTTAAAGATCACTAAAGAACAAGTCTAGGTTCAAACCACAGTTCCCACAATTGAATAGTTTTCTGGTTAGATAGAAGTTGAACCTATAATTGAATAGACAGGAAACTGAGCTAACTCCAGAATTGAGTTACAAAATGGATTCATTGGGGTTCACTTAGATCTCACAATTAGCCATTTGCTATCTTAATCCCCTTAATTTATTGGCCAATGGAACTTCCAAAAGAACCTCACTTTCTCAGGAAAACTGGAGACAACTGATGCTTTTTGTGAACTAATTTCCAATCCTTGATAACACTTAGCACCAGGTTCTTAATCTGGGGTTTGTAAACTTATTTGGTAATAATTTTATAACTACTTTACTATAACTCACTGCCTTTGCAATCTTTTGTATTTTATTTTAGCATTTAAAATAATTATTCTGAAATAGAATTCATAGACTAACCAAAAGAGGGGTCCATGACACAAAAATGGTTAAGAACCTTAGCACTAGAAAGAAGAAAATGACTATCAAAAGCTACAAATACAGAATGCTTTGAGTAGGCCATGCAACAAAAGGTCATTCATATTGCATAGTATCAGCCATTTTTTTGAACAAACTCCTCTCTCAGGCAGAAATTCAAGTGAAACAACAAGGAATAGGGTCTTTTTCCTGGGATATATATATATATATATATATATATATATATATATATATATATATATATATATATATATATATATATATATATATATATATATATATATATATATATATATATATATATTGCCTTATAAAAGCTGGGCCAATATTGGATGAAGCTTCTACTCTATATCAGAGGCCATAGATAGAATACAAGACTGTCTATTTATTTACAGGTTAGCTCTCTATGTCCAGGACATGCTGAGTCCTCAGCTATTGAACATGGTTCTGGTGCCTCAAAAGATTCAGAGCCATAATCACCTACCAGATGCTTTTCTTTGTCTCCGAGTTCCCATTAAAACACAAACATCTGTGAAAATGTATCAAACTTGGGCCAGCCGTTACCTCAGTCTTTCTGTCACCATCTCCCACAACCTACCTCTCATATTGGTCGGCTCTACATGTGCTAACTTCAACTCCTCTTCCTCAACCCCCATTCTAGTGCCACTCTATTACCCCATATAGTGAAATGGCTCTATACTGTGATTAATTCATTGATTGGCAATTCCATGCTTGGAATCTTTACATGGTAAAAAAAAAAAAAAGGTCCAATCACACTGTCCTGAGCAGCTGTCTGTCCTAGGTACAATAATAAACTACTTGAACTGACTCCTCAATGATGACCATACTCCTCCCCTATCATGCCCTTTCCAGTATGGAGTGTATGGAAGGACAAATAGCAATACCTCTTCAGTGATTTTGACCCTTCAGATGTCATTGAAATCTTTATTGCCTCTTTCATCATTGCCCATTCACTTATTCTCATTTCCATCAAATCAACCTGCCCTCCCCCAGGTCCACTCAAGGTGGTCTCTGTAACGCATACTCCATAGGTAATAAACTTGTTTTCATCTTGAACTTTTTCCTTTATCAACCTCAGGCACTTAATGAGTTGTATGATCCTAGGCAAGTCATTTAATCTTTGTTTGCCTATGTTTCCTCAAATGTAAAATGAGAATAATAACGGCACCTATCTCCCAGGGTTATTGTGAGGATCAAATGAAATATCAATTGAAATGCACTTAGCATAGACCTGACATAGTAAGAACTATGTAAATGTTAGTTATCATTATTGTTATTATTATTATCATCATCAACATTATCATCACTCCTCCTCCTCTTCTTAAACTCACTGAGACACAGTTTCATTGGTCATCCTTTATAGCACTGGTTGTACTTTCACTCATAATCCCCAACTCACTGGTCATGGTAGAAGACTCAGAATTTCCCCAACTTCCCACTGTCATTTCCAAGTTCTCCATATACTTCTATAACTTAGCAACCTTTCCTCCTTTGGGTTTCATTCAAATCATATTTATCACTCACTCAAGATTTTGGTGGCTGTTATCTAGGTATGATCAATACTTCTTATTTTTTTATTTATAATTTTTTCACAGTATATATGCATGAGTAATTTTTTTATAATATTATCCCTTGTATCCATTTTTTCAAATTATCCCCTCCCTCCCTCTACTCCCTGCCCTAGATGACAGGCAATCCCATACATTTTACATGTGTTACAATATAACCTAGATACAATATATGTGTGTAAATCCCGTTTTCTTGTTGCACATTAAGTATTAGATTCCGAAGGTATAAGTAACCTGGGTAGATAGACAGTAGTGCTAACAATTTACATTCATTTCCCAGTGTTCCTTCTCTGGGTGTAGTTATTTCTGTCCATCATTGATCAACTGGAAGTGAGTTGGATCTTCTTTATGTTGAAGATAT
The DNA here is from genome assembly GCF_048593235.1 of Sminthopsis crassicaudata. Classification (NCBI taxonomy): domain Eukaryota; kingdom Metazoa; phylum Chordata; class Mammalia; order Dasyuromorphia; family Dasyuridae; genus Sminthopsis; species Sminthopsis crassicaudata. Next base: position 346,159,784 of record NC_133619.1, on the reverse strand, counting down.
CCACTTCCATCAGAATACATCTTCATACAACATTGAAGTGTACAGCGATGATCAATACTTCTAAGAATCAATACATCTTATGAATCCAGTTCCTGGTTCACAGTCTTTCTCTTCTCTCTAAATTCTGTCCTCATTCTAGGAGACTTAACATACATGATACTCTTTCAAACACCCTGAATGTCAAAATTCCTCAACTTATTCATTTTCCATGATCTTAGCTATGCACAAAGATAGTCATCCTCTTGTTTCTACCATCACTGGCAAGTGCTGCACTTTCACATTCATGAATTCTGAAATTCCTTTATCTGATCGTTGTGATCCACCTTTCCCTCTGCCTTGAAACCCTAAATTCTCTCCATGATCTCCAATCCTTCAATTATTCAATTTTTTCTTAGGCCATAATCCCTGATCCTTTCTTATATTGCCCCCTCACCTTTGAGAAACCAGGTTAATCTTATGGCATTCTCTCTTCTAGAGTCCTTTGCCCCCTTGTTCTATCTCCTATCTTGACTTGTTATGCCTCAGCCTTAGATTACTACCACAACTATTCTCACTCCTATTCACATGCTCCTAAATAAAGATACCCACTCTTTGACTGGGTCCACTACAAATTTTTACATAATTTTAACTAGACCTTTACTATGACAAGGCAATCTTTTTATATTTTCTTAAGTAATTCATTCTATCACACTCAACACCACAGCTTTCCCATAGCTTTTCCTGCTCTAAAAAACTTTATAACTCTCCCTTCCCCCCTCACCTCATCTGATAACCTTGCTTCATATTTCACTGAAAAAAATTGAAGCCATTTATCAAGGTCTCTCTCTTTTCCCCTCCTTATTTCATATTTTTCAGATGCTTTCCCCCTATTTTCTCCTTCACTGAGGTGATGAATTCCTAGTATGGAAACTCCCTTCCACCAAGACAGGTCAGTAACTCATCAATAATGTATAGTTTTAAAGGTCTATCTGGGGCCCTGAAGGTTTAAATGATTTGCCAGGGTCACATAGATACTTGGTATAAACCATACAAATTGAACTTGGGTTTCTGGTGAGTCATTTATCCACTGTGCCATGATGTGTCATGATATGTATAAAGTGTTTACATGAATTATCTTTCTTGAACTTCCTAACAGTCTATTATGCATTACTATCCCCATTTCACAGACAAGAAAACTAGCTTGAAGAAATTAAAGTGCTTTGCCTAGTTCACAAGCTAGTAAATGTTAGGGGCAGAAATCTAGCTAAGGTCTGCCAATCAAAAATGCTATGCATTATGTCCTGCATTACATTACTGGATGTAATAGATAAGGAGTTTAGACTTTTTTGATAGATAATCAGGAGCCAATGAAGATTATTTTTAGCAAATATGCAAAATTACTGAATTTGTGTTTTAAGAACAATTTATAGTCTAATTTAAAATGTATTCCATCTGGGAAAGATGTGGAAGAAAGAATAGAGATGTTGGGGGACTAGTTAAAATACTAATGGAACAAATTAGGCCATGCCTAACATTGTTAATTGGCTTATTGCTCAAATCTTTAGGACATATATAACTAAAATACAGGTTCACATAGGTACTTTGTAGAATTCAGGTGTTTTATCAGATGAGTGAGGTGATTCCAGAAGGACTGGTGCTTCTGACGTGAGTGCTGGCTGAACCCTTTCAGGACTGCTCATTCACCTTTGGTATCTACCTGACACTCAATTCTCACCTGTGGTTCACCTGTATCAAGAACAGAGGCCACACCCTCATTTTGGCGGATGGGCTAAACTAGATTGATGGTAACTGATAAACCTCAAACCTGATGGTGAGTTAGGGGAATGTCTACCCCAAACATGTGGAATGGGGGATGGGGGGATGAGAACAAGTTATTCCAACAGCCATGAAGCTACCTGAAGCAGGAACCATAGAGTGCTTAGAGCTTGGTCAGACATCAAAGAGAGCAAGCTATCCAGGCTATTGCCAGTCATCTTGTCTCTTGTCCTGCCCTGAACTTCAATGACTCTGAAAGACAAAGTGAGCTTGACAACTTTGTTTAATCCTGCCTCACTTAAATCCAATTCACACACAAGCCAAGACATTACCCCAAGGCTAAACAACCAGCCTAGTCCTAACATCCTCTTGCTCTTACTTCTTCTTACCGGTTCTCTTCTGCTACCCTAAACCCAAACCTATGAATACTTTAGGACTTATCATAGTGTTACAATAAAAATTAAGGCCTTAAGGCCATGGTTGGGACCTGGGATCTCTAATCCTGAAAAACCTAACACTTAGATGCATGGGCTCAAAATCCACTTTTTACTCCTCTACTGACATCTCTCTCTCTCTTTTTTTTTTTTTTTTGTCTCAACTCTGACCCTTCTTATATAAGTATATAAGCAGAACTGTCACCATAACTGGAGTGAAATACTTCACTGGCCAACCATGGGCCTCCTCATTTAGATCCTTCTTTAAAATCTCTTAGATTTGCTTGTTGGAGCTGGAAGAGACATTAGAGATTCAACTCCTTCATTTTACAGATGAAGAACCTTAGACACAAAACAAACAAACTTTTTAAATCTGCCAAAGCTCATGGTCTTCACCAATGCTTGTTATTGCTGAGACTGCTTATCTAGACTCCATACCATTGTAAGCAAATAAATTAACATGATGGAAGAAGGGGATAGTCTGTCATACCATAGTGCTCACTACTGGTTCCCCTTTTACTTTTGATGAAAGACTGGGAATAAGCCCAGGTGATAAAAGTATATAGGTAACTCTAAAATCAATCAGAAATACAGTTTAATCACTGGCCATATTCCCTGATTCTGGAGCAGATCAAAGCACAATTCCAGACCAGCAGATATACCAGTAAATATCCCATTCCCATTACAGTAATTACACAGGAGAAGGAAAATCCCCCAAAGCTTCAATATCAGAGACATCACTGTTAACTACTCTTCCTAGTCTCACCTGTCTGTTCCACCTACACTCTTACCACACTGAGTTCATTATAATGTTCAAGTTAGTTTGATCAAAGTACATCAATTTTATCTCTACTCTTTGACTGGATAACCTGAGTAGCCTCAGCCTCTGATAAAATCAAGATTATAATCAGCCTGCAACTTGATCCCGCTCTTCCTTCTTTTCTGATGCAATGGAAGTATCCCTGGGGAGTTTTCCAGACATTACACAAATTCCATTTTTTACCCACTTCTCTCTCTGGAGTCCACAAAGTTCCATCTCCCTCACTCCCCACATTATGCTGGCTGTCATATTAGAAAACAGATAGGAAAATGAGGAATTTTTAAAGAATTCCCTAATTTCTAGTTTAAGATTTGGCCAGAGATCAGAAATTAGATATGGACCCACACTTAACATTATATACCAAGATAAGATCAAAGTGGGTCCATGATTTTGGCATAAAGAGTGAGATAATAAATAGATTAGAGGAACGGAGGATAGTCTACCTAAATGAATGTAAATTGTTAGCACTACTGTCTATCTACCCAGGTTACTTATATCTTCGGAAGCTAATAATTAATGTGCAACAAGAAAATGGTATTTACACACATGTATTGTATCTAGGTTATATTGTAACACATGTAAAATGTATGGGATTACCTGCCATCGGGGGGAGGTAGTAGAGGGAGGGGGGGGATAATCTGGAAAAATGAATACAAGGGATAATGTTATAAAAAAATATAATAATAAAAATAAAAGATTTGGCCAGAGATGAGCCAGGACATTGTTTATATCTATGTATTGTGTGTGTACACACACACACACACACACACACACACACACACACACACACATATATATATATATATATATATAATTTGTGTGTATATAATGTATGTAAATACATATATTTATATGGTCATATAAATATATATATGCATACACATTCACATATATATGTATATATAAACATAAACATATATTATATACAGGATGTTCCAAAAGTTTAAGTATAATTTTAAGTTACTAACGCTTAAAACTGCACTAAGACTTTTGAGACTATATGTATATGTATGTATATATAAATATGTATGCATATATGTGTGTGCTTACATATAGGTACATAACACACCATCTTACATATGTGTTTTATACATATGAACTGAATGAATGAGTATATATGAATGCATGTACCATAATCCAGAGCAGAGTATATGTGTGTGAGGTGGGATGGGGGATAGTAATGTTACAGTCCTTCTCTAGATAACAGATATTGTTAATCTTTTTGTGTCATGACTCTCTTTGGCTTCTCTGAAATGATCTAGTGAAGTCTATGGGATCACTCCCAGAATATATTTAAATACATAAAATGAATAGGAATAGACAAAATGATAAACATTCTCTGTGTAAAACACCATATACAAATGCATAAAAGAAACCAATTATATTAAAATATAGTCATCAGAATACTTAAACGAGTTCACAGACTTCATGCTAAGAACCTCTACTCCAAAAGAATTAATCAATACCCCCCCAAAAAAATTTTCAACTCTGATGCCCTAATAAAAATTAAAAAAAAAAAAAAAAAAAAAACCAGTAATTGAATCAGAGTCTGGAGATTAAGGACTGAGTCATCCTGATATTCCTTTCCAGAGATCATAAAAAGAGTACAAGCAAAGGGACAATTACTCTGAAGCTACAAACCTCAGTACAATTTTTAAAAATCCTATTCCTGGGGCAGCTAGGTGGTGCAGTGGATAGAGCACCAGCCCAGAATTCAGGAGGACCGGAGTTCAAATCTGGCCTCAGACACTTAACATTTCCTAGCTGTGTGACCCTGAGCAAGTCACTTAACCCCAATTGCTTCAGGGGCAAAAAAGAAAGAAAAAAAATCCTATTCCTACCTATAACTCCTCTTTTCTTTTCCTCTGTGTTCCAAAAGTATGAGGAGAAACAAATTTCATATTTAGTTTTTTGCTGTGAATGGAACTGCTGCTAATAAGAGCACAACTCCCCCCTTCCCATTAGTCAACCACATAAAACATTTAATATCTTTCTGTGATAGTTAAAAACCCAAGTGAAAAACCAAAATTGGACTTGGGAACTAGACTGAGCTGAGCTATTCCGGGATTGCCTAAAGTTTATGTTCAGTAATGAAACTTGGGTGATTCTGAAAGACTATTTTGAAGGAAAAGGAAAAAAAATCTTTGTAGAAGGTGTGCCTACACAATTCAGGCAAGAGAATGAAGACGTGGATTAGCATGAGAGCAACAAAAATGAAGAGGAGGGAAAGTTTAGAAGTGAAATATTAAGAACTTAACGATTGATCAATTGATTGGGTATAAACATGAGAGCAGGGTAAGGAAAAGAAAGGAATCAAATACACCTTCCTTTAGGGTAAAGAGAGAGCTGAGTCTCACCTTAACCCTTCAGTTTCATCTTCCCACAATTCCTTTACACTCTTGGAGATTTAGCTGAGATTTATTCTGAGTAGAATAGTGATGTCATTAAGGGAGACAGAGAAATGGGGAACAGGTTCTAGAAAAAGAATAATGACTTCAGTTTTAACTTTTAAACTTTATTGCATAGCACTAATCATGCCAGTGATTCATTTCAGTATACTGCACAGTGAAACCAAGTGTTTTACATACCAAAATACCAAATTAAGTTAAGGCAAATTCAGCTACTTTATATTTAGATCCTCCTCAAAAAGTTTTATCATAATTCAGATTATTTAGGTGAAAAGAGTTTGGATTTGGTTTGGTTTAATTTTGAGAAAGGGAACAGGATTTATTTAGTTGGAGGCTCAATTATCAGAATAATTTCCTCAATTCTCCACTTCATTTCCCACCAATAGACCACAACCAATTTAATACTCATCTCTAAATATCAAATCAAACAGTCATTTCCCTGATGTGAGAACCTTTTTTATGGAATTCATTGAAACCTCACCCAGGATCACTGCTTTTGTGAAGTATTTGATCGTTCTAATTTGAATTTTTTTTTGTTTGCAGAATTACTGCCGAGAATTGCTAAAAATTACAAGCACACCATATATGTATGTATGTATAAGTACACATATGTGTACAAGTATGTATATCTTCATATATTAAAATATGCAACATTTTGACTTTAGTACATTTGAGATTCACTTGAGAATCCAGAGCATTTGTTTGTTTCTAACAGTTATCACAATAGTTCCTGGATTTCATTTCAGTTGTCCCACAGTCCCATAGTGCTACCCTGAGTTCACTTCAGCATCTCTTTCCCACCTATTATGCTCCTTGTAGTGAAGTTGTACCAACTGATCTAAGGATATGACATAAGTTTCCCCTTATATCCTAGTTCTCTCTCCTTTCCAGGGCCATGAAGCCTTCTTAGGCTTCAACAGTCACAATGTCCAAAGCTCTTCAGGATCAAAAGCCTGTCAGGAACAGTAACTTTGAAGTACTAGGACTGCAAAGCTCTAAACTGGCAGTTCTGGGGGGAAACGGGCTCTGGATTCCTGGTGCTAACTGAGGAACAGAGGAAGGGAGTCAGGTAATCCGACGGCACTGTGCACGTGTGGAGCTGTTCACAGTTCACAGTTCCTGCGAACCACCAGCCCTGTAAGAAAGAACCAGGATGAGGAGGAGAGGGGAGAAGTTCTGAACATTTGTAAATCAGATGGGGACAGAGAACTTGGGCTGATGAATTGTGAATTGTGCGACGTGGGAGGAAATTAAGATGCTTTGAGATCCAACACCCAAGGAAAAGACTTATCAGAGGGGAAGGAGTAAACAAGTGAATAAAGAGAATAAAGGGAAGAAAAGACTGAAGGTATTAAAATTTTCAGGGGGGAAAAACCTCAGAGATCTTGACCATAAACAAATAAGTTCAAAGGAAAAATACAATAACAGAAGTTAATATGGTCTCCAGTGCTAATAAATGAGTTCAGGCATCTATCAAAAAATACTGCAAAATAAAGGAAAGTCATCTAATACTTTTCAAGACAGGGGATCCTGTGAAATTCGAAGGAAACATGGAACTACAACATACTCTTCCTGAGTGGTTTAAAAGAAGAATTGTAGAGGGCCAGATAGTGGAGTAACTCTGGGTGAGGTGTAAGACCCTTCAGCCCAGAGGAAACCTGCTGACAATGTCTGGTTGGGCTTCTCATCTCCCTGAAGGGCTCTTGGCCTTCCTGAGAAGTCAGGGGGCGGTGACAATGTGTTATGATTAAAGCAGAGTGAGACCAGGTGGCAAACTACACATAACTGCAAGTTGTTTATGTGTCCCGTGTGCAGTACATAGTTAGAGCATGCCCAGTGTTACTTTGGTTATATAAAGGTGAGAGGGCATATAAGGGTGAAAGAACTTGGAATAAAAGGACTCCATATTTTAACCATCCTCAGGAGTCTCGCCTCATCCCTCCTTCACTAAGACGGTATGCTTTTCCCCCCTGGTGTGAGGCTCTAGAAAGCACAGTCCATTTTGTCACCCTAACTTGGGGACTCTAGAAAGCAGAACACAACAAAAAATAAGAATTGTAAAAGCAAAATTTGACCTACACAGCAAAAATAATGAGCAGAATAGAAAAACTTGAGTTTTCACTGGCAAGCCTTAGGGAGGGAAGTGAGATGAGGAGAAAAATAGATCGAAAGTGCAAATACATAGAAATGAAGGACAACCTACAAGAAGAGAAGCAAAAAACAATAATATTAAAAAATGTTCACTATTCAAGTAAAACATGTAGACCTAGAGTATGGATTTTGCAGAGGCAGCTTAAAAATCACAGTTCTGAGAAGAACATGATAGAGCAAAAAAAACCCAATAATATTATAGGGAAGGAAATGATAAAAAAAAAAAAAAGAACTGCCCAAAGTGTCTGAACATAGAAAATGAAATTCCAGTGGAAAGACTTCACAGATTATTTATACACACACAATTAAAAACTCAAAAATATATAGTAGTTAAATTTCACAATGCAATTCAAAAACAAGTTCTATAAACCATCCGGGGAAAGAACTTCAAAATACAAAAGAAAGAAACATTCAAATAATGCAAAACTATTTTGTACCCACTAGAAAAAAGGGAAGGTGGAATAAAATAATCTGTCAAACATTCAAGCTCAGGATGCAGCCAAGTGGCCTATCCTTAAATCAACCTCATCATTATTTCTTATAGAACAATAATATTCCATTACATTCATATATTATAGCTTATTCAGCCATTCCCCAATTAATGGGCAGATTCAATTATAAAGAAGAATTTGAAATATTTTTTAAAAAGAAAACCACACTGAAATGGTCATTTGCTTCTCAAACATTCTTAAATATAGAAATGCAAGAGGAACAAATAAATGCAATAGATAAAGACAGCAACAAGAGTGACCATAGAGAGACCAGTGAGCGGCTTTTGTTTTTTTAAATATGCACAAGGAAACTGAAGAGAAGGCAGAAATCTTGTAGAAAGAACAGTGAAGAGGAGGACAGGGAGTATTATAGAGGATACCCTGCCTCCGATTAATCAATGATGCATGGGCTAAGGGAATGGGGAGAACCACATGACAACTTGGGAGGGCACATAAGGTAGGGGGAAAAGAGCAGAGAGAGAAAAAGGAGCAACCAATGCACAGCAATCAGGGGAAGGTGACCTTTATGGTCTCAAAAAAAAAAAAAAAGCCTACAGGAGAGTGAATAAGGAAGAGAGAGGAATGACTGAAAAGTGAGAGGGCAAAAAATGAGGCTTTAGTGGGAAAGTGGGAGGAGGTTCCACTGATAAATGCTTTTGTGGAAGAAAAGAGATGGTAGATAAAGGAAGATGAGGGACTTATGGTAAGGCCTGGAAAAAGGGAGTTGGAACCCCTAAGAACAAATGGCATGCAGAGGAATGGGACAGCATGAGCAGAAGTAGATTTCTTTGAAAATGTCTAGAAAATTGGTCAATAAGAAAGAGTATAAATTAGTGATGAGCTAAGTAATCAGGGATGCGGTAAAGGAGAGACTGTATTATATAGTGCAGTGTCCTCCCTGACATTACAAAAATTGACAGTGTTCTGGGAGTGAGACATAATAGGAAAAAAAAAAAAAAGGAAGAGGATATATGGGGTAAGTCCTATAAGGCAGTGGCAGAAAGAAGCTAGAGGAAAATGTTTAGAATGGATACCTTAGAAACTGTAATTGCATGAAGAATGCAGAGAGAAGAGAGACCAAATAATTATAGGAGTCATGAATTAGGGAATAAGAGTATACAATAAATAGAAAGAGAAAATTAATGAGAGTGAGAGAAATACTTTTTTTTGGAAATGAGTGCAAAAATGGAAGTTTAAAAAGTAATGAACAGAATTAGCTGAAAGAGAGGAGAAAAAAGAGAAATCTACTTGATTAACTGAGAAGAAAAAAGAAAAATAGGAAATATATAACCAAATAAAAGCAGAAGAGAAAAAAACTGATAAATAAAACTCTAAAGGAAGAGTGGAAACAACCAAAAAGAGGAGATCAAGAGTGAAGTAAAGAGAGTGAATAGGAATAAGGCCCATTAAAAAAAATAAAAGTAAAATAACTGAAAGAATATAACACTGTTTATAGCAGAAGATGGAACTTGAAACTCAAAAAACTTACAGGTAGGCAACATTAATAGAGAAAGATAATGGAAGTGATCAAACAGGAAAAAAAATCTTTGTATCAAATTTCTTTGATAAGGGTTTGATATGTAAGTTATATAAAAATGCATATGTTAATAAATAAATGGAATAAAAGTAAAGGTTTTTTGTGTGCACATAAATATATAGATATATGCAATTGCCATTCCCAATAGAAAAAGGGTCAAGAGACATGAAAAAGTTCATCTTAAAAAATGAACTGCAAAATACTTTCAACCATATTAAAATGTTCTAAATAATAAGAGAACCATAAATCAAAACAAATCTAAAGTTTCATTTTATGTCCTATAAATAAACTGGTTTTAAAAAATAATCCAAAAACTGGCAACAATCTTTTAGGAGTTATGGAATGACACATTGTTAGTAAAACTATAAAATGGTACAGCTCGTTTGAAAAGCATCTAGAATTAGGCAATTAGATAAAATGCTCATTGCTTTTGAACATAAGACTCTGATATTGAGCTTATACCTTAAGGAAGCCGTTGATAGGGAGAAAAAAGTCCTCATATCCTCCAAAATATTTATAGCAGCACTTTTTTGTGATATCTAAGATTTGGAAACAAAATAGATATCCATCAATTGGAGAATGGCTAAACATAAGAACTTACATGGATTGCTGATGAATATGGAATAAGAATAAGAAAACTGTGGGGATAAGTCTTTTTCCAAAGATAAAGCTAGTGACAGGCAAACAGAACATGAAAAAAAAAGATTTGAACTCCCCATAGTTTTTGACCTCTTATCCAGTTCCAAACCTGTTTTTAACTTTCCCACCTTTGACAAATTAAATCTGTTTCTCTTGCAGCACCCCAACCCAAAACTTCTATAGGAATGAAATGTATTTATTGCAAACTTGGGTACATACTCTTTCAGGCAATGCATAAAAACACTTTATGGGATTTGAGTTCTTTTTGTTTTGTATTTTAGTTGGGTTAAATAAAGCTTCTCTTTATACTTGATATATTCTTAGCTTGAGGTCCTTTTATCCTTTCTATACAAAGAGTAGAAACATACTACCTTCTAATTAGCTAAAAAATGGGTTTTGTTAGAAGTGCCCAAATAGTTAATCCAGTTGTATAAACATAGTCTCAATTTGAGGTTATAGGTTTTTGTTTGTTTCTAATCAAGCCAGCCTAGCTGAAACAGTAAAGAAGAAGGGAGAAGGAGGGAGGAAAGTGCCAGGTAACTTAAATCTCATATCACTTAGATTGCTATTCCTCTTGCAAATTAAAGTGTTCCACTAAGCCAACAGTCTTGCTTCCAGCTCAGCCCCTGCAGCCATAACTAAAAAGGGAAATCATTTCGGAGAGAGCCCATCTTCCCCAATCACCACCAGTCACAACTGCTGACAAACTGCCACCAATAAGCAGGTAAGTACAAGAGTGAGAAAAGTAGCAGCACTTCCTCCACAGCCTAAATATTAGTCCTACTTTTGGTCCAGCCCTCCTAGCCCTCATTCAAGGAAGCAACTTTTGTAGAAAAGGGGCAATCATCCTTGTCAACTGCCAACTGACTGCCACATATAGGGCGGATAAGCTATCCTAGCTAAAACAGAAAGGCATCTTGAAGGAGAGATTGGACCTGCAAATAACAAGTAAATCAAACCAATACCATCACCTCAACCACTATCTCCCTTCAGACTGAGATGGAGAAAGTTCAGGATCCTAAACCCATAGTGATGTTTTTAGCCCAGCATGCTCTGTCATCATCCTGGAAAGCAACCCCCATAGAGATGCAGGCTGGCAACTGCTCCTGTAGGTGCTATAAATATAGTAGCAGATACTGAAGACCCAGAAAAGAAAGTGCTTTCTGAAAGTCCTTTTTACTATCAAATGGTTCAACATCAGAAATTGATACCATTTTAACATTTGAAATGAGATTAAACAGGGGTGGGTGTCAAGGACTGTTTCTGCATATATATTCTGTTTTTAACAATAGATTTTTATTCTTAAAATACATGCAAAGACACTTTTTAACATTTACCCCTGCAAAACCTTGTGTTTCAAATTTTTCTCCCTCCCTTCCCTCCACCTCCCTTTCCTAGACAATAAATAGTCCAATATAATTTAATCATATTTTGCATGTATTTTGAATGATGGAAACTATTATAAAAAAGAAATTACATCTACTTTACTGCTATAATCTAAGGACTATGGGATCTTTCCATATGACTTAAAAATGAAACATTCCATATGTGTTGGCTGTTTCCCCCATTGATATGTCATTTCCATCCTGTCTTATTTTTCTATTTGTATCCTCAGTACTTAGCACATTGCTTTTCATATAGTAAGTGTTTAGTCAATATTTTTTCATTTATTTATTCTCATCTTAAGTTCAGAACTTACTGTTTTAGTAGTAAATTGTTTCTGTTTTCTTTGAGAGATCCATAGTCAGGTTCACTATCACTAGTCAGCATAAATCAGTAAAGTAGATTAGCTAAGCAAGGACATTCTGAGAGGTGGGGTCCTTAAAATGTGACTTGATTATTCACTCAAATTCTATAGGTATTCAGAAGACTGGTCCCAGTTATCTATATCGTTCCCATTCTGATGCAAGAGAGAACTTGAAGAAATAATAAATAGGAAATGAATACTGATTAGATGTGATTGGAAATTAAAAGAGGGGGGTCAAAGATAATTGAACTTTCAAGCTTGGCTGACTGGTAACATTATACTCTTTCAATCCCATCTTGTTCCATCTTCCTGACTGAGGCTATTTTTACTTTTCTCTGAGATTGTCCCACTGTGTGCAATATGAGTTTCACCATGGACAGCACCAATGGTGTCCATATAAGTTTGAGTAAACCATTTAATATTACCATTCATCAGTTTTTCCATCTATGTTATATAGACAGTGATTATATCTCTACTACAAGAAGAATGCTGAAGATATATGTGATAATAAATAGGAAAATTCTTTGAAAGTAAAAAAGCTATGTAAATGGAAGGAGTTATTGTTTTGCTTAAATTAATTTATTATTTGTTTTGTCTGATCTTAACCATTACAACATTTCTGACCAAATCTATTACAATAATCTATCTCCTTATGGCAACTCTTTAGAAGTGACCTCAAAACAGGATAGCTCCCCAATTATAAGCAAAGATTAATACACCCAACTTAATTCTTTTATTTTTTTTAAAGTTTGTACTGTCTCTATTTATCCATACAAGTTAGAGCTGCAAATGAATACCTCCCAAATCAAAGCACTTAAATACTTCTATCCCTCAGAAAATATGAAAAAAGAATTGTTCTTAGGCCAATACTTTTTAAAAAATCAAATTAAGAGTTCTATTCCCAACATGGAGTGGGAACCAAAGATGAATTGAAGAACAAGTCAGGGAAATTGAACAACTTATGATCTTCCTTAAAGTATGGTGGGTTTCAAGAAAGCCATTTATATCTATTTTCAAATATATGTACTTAAAAATCCAAAGCCAACTGAACACATAAAAGATTTTTAGATTATCCACCATTTTGAACAATCTGTACCAATTATCTCCTGCTTTAATTAGTTCAGGTAGTAAAGAGCCAAAAGTTGACTGGATATGCAATAAAATCTAATCAAAGATTGAAATGGAAAAGTGTAAATAATGAGCAGAAGGATCACAACTACCTTTGAGAAAAGATGCTTATTTTAAAAGTTCTATTTAGATACCACTAGCCTAATTTTTCCAGACTTTCAAGACAACCTTCCTTTCCAGTTAAGAATTGTGCAAACATTGCACATCTTCAGCATGCCTTGCTAACCACAGATTCCATTATGTGTTTAATAATTGACTATTCAATAGAGCATTGATGCATTTTTGTCGGGAACTAATTCACCTTTGTCTGTGCATCAGCATGAATGTACAGTGAATCACAGATGTGATCTTACAAGTGCTTTCAAGGGCTCCATTCAGTTCAGTGTTTTCAGTGTTATTCATGCCAGGCACTGTTCACAAAAAAAAAAAAAAAAAAAAAAAAAAAAAAAAAAAAGCATTCTCGCATGCTAAAAACATCCTGCAAATGTGATTTATGAAAGCAGGCAGATTGTAAGACTACACCTTCTCCCTTCTAATGAGAACGAACAAATCACTATATGCAAGGTGCTTAACCCAGCCACGAAAATTGTCGAATCCAAAATTAACAAAAATGAATACCCTTACAGCCCATTAAAGCAGGGGACCTGCCCAACAGGAAATCAAGTTGAGATAAGTTGGAGGAGAAAGCAAATATTTCATACATCTCAGCTTTTCTATAGTGAAAAAAGGAGGCAAGGAAAATCCCCATTGTATCCAGTCGAGATCTCACCCTCCTTCTATCGATTTGAATTTATGAATTTTAGAGGGATTGCAAACAGCACAAATGGTGCATAATATTTTGATGAACTGGCCACATTGTCCTATGTAATGCATTCTTGTGAAGGAGAATTCATGATCTTTTGGCTGAATAAATAAGCGGAGGGCTGATGGTGTGGATCAGATGTTTAGGATGATTTGTATTATATTAACTTTGCAGACAAAAAAAAAGTTTATGAACTTATTCCACAACCATTCTTATTCATTGCAATCAGCATAGCTGTATTAAGTCAATTTCTCTAGACTTCAAGTGAGTGCTTGCTTAGCCGATGCTGGCTTATTCAATTAGATTTAACAAAGAAGACTTACGGCTAGTTCTGGTTACAAGGGCCCAAAGTTCAGCCTGTTTTAGGGGAAGAAAAGAATCAGCTGTTAGAATAGGTAGCAACATAACTCTTCTGCAATACATCTTTTGAATTATCAAATATTCTGGGTGGGGGAAACAGTATTTTCTGACCTTTGCAGAGGATAAGCATATGATGTGATGAGTCATGTGTTATTATTCATAAGATTAACTCTTCCTTTCAAATACCTAATCACAAAATCTGATTCAATGACTTTCTCACTATTAAAGCACAGGTCACAATTTGAGATTCTCTGCTTGGGTTTGGGGGAAGAAGTCTAATTTTTTTCTTTCTTAACTTATTCTAAATTAATTATTCATTAATTCTATCAAGGAGCTCTTTGTTATCATATTTTAGACCTAAATGAAATAAAGTTGTTGCCTCCACCCCACAATTTTCTTTGTGTTCTTTGTTGCTTTCATGATTTTCATCAAATTGGCTCTTTAATACCATCACTAAAAATTAGCATGTTCTCAAAAGTCTAGAGCCTGAAAGAAACCAAACTGTGTATCTTAACTCACAGAAAATATAACCCTTCTTATAATGCTTATTGGACTTGAAATTCACTTCGGTTGGAAGAACAAAATCTGATAAATATTAATTAATTATACATTAGTGTAATAAAAGCCATTTGAAAACTTTCCAAACATTATTGCTTGTGTTCACCTCTCAAATTAGCCTACCTGACATAACTTCCAAAAAAGGACCATGTCCTAGACAATCAGTTGGATGTAAGATTACGGGGGCTGTCCACCTCAGAAGCCAACCAAGCTCTATAAACAGATTGAGTTTTTCAGATCACCACTACCTAGAAAACAGAATCAAGTTAGGAAATTAGTATGGGATGACACAACATGAGGCATTTTAAAAGACTATCTCCAGAGATGGGGTCTTTTATGGAAGCCACTTATAGGTTGTTGCTTTGAAGGGTTTTGTCTCACTCTGCATTGATATGCTATCATGCTCCTCAACCCCAAAAACACTGTGACTCTACCTGAACTAGTGATACATATAAGGATATATGGCTTCAAAAATATTATGAAATCAATTTTATTTCCTTAACTGCCCTTTCCTGTGCTCTTTATAATTGAAAAGCTATTTAAACTCCAGAGATCCCTCAAAAAGTCCCAAATAATTTTAGCTATTTAAAAAAAGAAAGAAAGAAAGAAAAAAAGAAAGAAAGAAAGAAACCATATAGTATAAATGAAGCAATATGGTATAGTAGCAAGGGCACAGGCATTGGAGTAAGAGGACGGACCTGGGTTCAAATCTTGCCTTTGATGTTTATAACATGTTACTTTGGAAAAGAAATAACTCTCAGAGCCTCAGTTTCTTTACCTATAAAGTGAGGGAATTGAATTAGATGGGCTTTGAGGTCCCTTCAAGTTCTCAATTTATAAGCTATTGATACTTCACTGAAAACTTGGAAACTAAAACTCATATGGCAAAGATTCATTCATTCATCCATTTAAAAGGTACTTATTAAACAAGTATACAAAAGAAGCAGTAAAGGTAAAGGTAAAAGTTGACCTTAGTGTCAGGAAATTGGGGTTCATGTCCTACCTCTGATCCTTTCTAGGCATGGAAACAGTCAGAAAAAAAATGCCTAGACCTGAAAGATGGGATGTTTTGTTCATGGAATAGGAAGAAGGCCAATATCATTGGATCAAATAGCACATAGTAGGGATGAGGTGTAAGAATAGTGAAAATGTAGGGGAGCAGTCGTATGTTATAAAATCTTTGAATGCCAAATGAAGTTTTGTTTTGATCCTGGAGTTGATTGTTACTAGAGTTTATTGAATCAGGAATTTGGACGGTCTAATTTTGGAAAATCACTTTGGCAGATTAATGGAGAATGGATTGTAGTGGGTAAAGACTTCAGACAGGCAGACCAGCAGGCTATGGCAATGGTCCAATAGTGAATTGATGAGGGCCTGCACAAGGGCAGATATCAGAGAAAAGGGAGAGTATTGAAAGGATATTACAAAGATGAATTAAAAACAGCTTGGCAATAAATTAGATAGGGATGGGGGTGTGTGAGAGAGTAAAGTTAAGAATGACAACCAAGTTGTGAGCCTGAGAGATGGGTAGTAGGGTGATGCTCTTGACAGTAATAGGGCTAGGAATAGGAAGGAGGATACTGGGGAAAGATAACTTCAATTTTGGCCATGTTAAGTTTAATACATAGTTTGAAATGACTGAAAAGCAGTTGGAAATGTAGACAGGAGGTCAGCAGAGTAGCTGGGGCAACATAGGTAAATTAAAAAATCATTAACATAAATCTATGGGAGCTAATGATATCCCAAGTAAAGTGGCAGGGGGAAAAGAGAAAACAGCCCAGAACAGAACATTGGGAGACATCTATTCTTACTTTCACCTGGATGAGGATCTTACAAAATAGTTTGATAGGTAGGAGGAGAACCAGGAGAGAATAGTGATCTAAAAGATCACTTGAGAGAATCAGGGAGACAAGGAAGATCAATAGTCAAAGGCTAGAGAGAAGTCAAAAAGAATAAGGATTCAGAAAAGGCTGTTGAATTTGACAATGAAGAGATCATAAATAATTTCAGAGAGAGAGAATTCAATAGAAAATTAAGTCCATACTCTGAGTTTCCATATTGGGAATTTGCCATCCTGATTAAATCACAGTACTAGGTAATGCTTTCCTCAACAAAGGTTCACACTACTGTGACAGATGCTATAGGACATGCAACAACTTTATAACTCTATTGAGTCTGATTTGGAATACGGTATTTGGAACCTGATAATTAGAGGTATTCCTGTCTTATGGAGAACAAAGATGATCACTTGGGCCTTAGTCTTAAATACACAGTCACAGGCATGCACTGATTAGCTTAGTTTTATACCACACACTCACTTCACATATATAATACATGTGCCTTTTCTTAATCAGAGGGTCAGGACACTAGCAGTGGGAAGGAGACAACTGTCATACTTCCACATTCCATGCTTCCATACATTCCTTTGGCTTTCTGTTAGTAAATTCTTTTCCACCTTCATTCAAGCCTGTTCTTGAGGTTCTTTTAAACCCAATTTGTTCTATATAACAATGTTAGGGGAGGTCAAAACATACTCTGATTTGCCTAAGGTACGTTGGCTCCTAGAAGTGGTCCTGGTGATAAGGTTTATTGATTGCTTCTTGTGAAAGTTTTTATTAGTTCTTTGGTTATTTCCATTATTGCTCTGATTCTAGCAGCAATTTATTCATTTGCTTGCTTTCTCAAAAGGATGGAGAATTCGTAAAGATTCTGCTTGGGATTTTGAGGTTGAAATATCTCAAATTGGATTTCAGTTCCTAAATATCAGGTACATAAATGAATTAATAAAACTGGATAAGTAGGCAATAAAGTTGGCACTATCATCAACTTGGTCCTCTGTATGGGAATGAGCTACTACATAGATTTTTCTTATATTGAATTTTAAAATATTAAAAAAAATCTCCTCCCAACTACATCCCTGTGGCACTGTTAACAAATGATTTATCAAACTCCCTAAGAAAAAATCTCCAGGACCAGATGGATTACAAGTGAATTCTATTAAACATTTAAAGAACAATTAATTCCAATATTAAACAAACTATTTGGAAAAATAGGCAGAGATATCCTATCAAATGCCTTTTATGACACAGATATGGTGTCATATGACATATGACATAATGCTGATACATAAACTAAGAAGAGCCAAAACAGAGAAATAAAATTATAGACCAATTTCCCTAATGAATATGGAATAAAACCTTAAATAAAATATTATCAAAGATATTACAGCAATTTATCACTAGGATAATGCACTATGACCAAGCAAGATTTATACCAGGATTACAGGATTGGTTCTATATCAGGAAAATTATCAGCATAAATGACCATATCAGTAACAAAACTAACAGAAATCAAATGATTACCTCAATAAATGCAGAAAAAGTATTTCACAAATTATACCTACTATTACTAATAATAGCACTAGAGAAATAGGAATAAATGGAATTTTCTTTAAATTGATAAGTAGCATCAACCTATAACCTTCAGCAAGCATTAATAATGAGGACAAGCTAGAAACATTCCCAGTAAGATCAGAGGTGAAACAACAATGCTCATTATCAACACTATTAATAAATATTGTACTAGAAATATAAGCTTTAGCAGTATGAAAAGAAAAAGAAATTGAAAATATTAGAGTAGGCAATGAGGAAAAAAGCTATCATTCTTTGTAGATGATATGATGGTATATTTAGAGAATCCTAGAGAATCAAATTAAGAAACTAATGAGAAACAACTTTAGCAAAGTCACAGGATATAAAATAAACCCAGATACATTTTTATAATTTCTATATCTTACCAACAAAGTCCAACAGCAAAAGATAGAAAAAGAAATTCCATTGAAAATAATTGTAGACAGTATAAACTTGTAGGAGTCTACCTGCTAAAACAAACCCAGGCTATATGAACACAATTACAAAACATTTTCACACAAATAAAGTTAGATTTAAACAATTGGAAAAATATCAATTGCTCATCAAGTCCAAGATAATATAAATGACAATTATATCTACACTAATCTATTTATTCAGTGCCATAGCAATCAATCTGCCAAAAAATTTCTTTATAGAGATAGGAATGTGTTCAGAAGAAGTGTACATGTTTAACTTCTATAAGATTGTTTACTTCTATTTTGATTACATCAAACTAAAAAGTTTCTGTACAAATAATACTAATGCAAACAAGATTAGAAGGGAAGTAACAAATTGGGAAAATATTTTTAAAAACAAAGGTTCTGACAAAGGTCTCATTTCCAAAATATATAGAGAACTGACCCTAATTTATAAGAAACCGAACCATTCTCCAATTGATAAATGGTCAAAGGATATGAACAGACAATTCTCAGAGGAAGAAATTGAAACTATATCCACTCACATGAAAGAGTGTTCCAAATCACTACTGATCAGAGAAATGCAAATTAAAACAACTCTGAGATACCACTACACACCTGTCAGATTGGCTAAGATGACAGGAACAAATAATGATGAATGTTGGAGGGGATGTGGGGAAACTGGGACACTAATACATTGCTGGTGGAGTTGCGAAAGAATCCAGCCATTCTGGAGAGCAATCTGGAATTATGCCCAAAAAGTTATCAAACTGTGCATACCCTTTGACCCAGCAGCGCTACTACTGGGATTATATCCCAAAGAAATACTAAAGAGCGGAAAGAGACATATATGTGCCAAAATGTTTGTGGCAGCTCTTTTTGTTGTAGCTAGAAACTGGAAGCTGAATGGATGTCCATCAGTTGGAGAATGGTTGGGTAAATTGTGGTATATGAAGGTTATGGAATATTATTGCTCTGTAAGAAATGACCAGCAGGAGGAATACAGAGAGGCCTGGAGAGACTTAAATCAACTGATGCTGAGTGAAATGAGCAGAACCAGAAGATCACTGTACACTTCAACAACAATACTGTATGAGGATATATTCTGATGGAAGTGGAAATCTTCAACATAAAGAAGAGCCAACTCACTTCCAGTTGATCAATGATGGACAGAGGTAGCTACACCCAGAGAAGAAACACTGGGAAGTGAATGTAAATTGTTAGCACTAATATCTGTCTGCCCAGGTTGCATGTACCTTCGGAATCTAATGTTTATTGTGCAACAAGAAAATGGTATTCACACACATGTATTGTACCTAGACTATATTGTAACATGTGTAAAATGTATGGGATTGCCTGTCATCGGGGGGAGGGAATAGAGGGAGGGGGGATAATTTGGAAAAATGAATACAAGGGATAATATTATAAAAATATATGTATATAATAAAAAAAATTAAAAAAAAAAAAGATTGTTTACTTCTTGGGGAGGAAGAGAAAAAATTTGGAACACAAAATCTTACAAAAATAAATGTTGAAAATTATTTTTACTTGTATTAAAAACACTATTGAGAGGGGAAATAAAATCTATTTTTCATATGCTTAGGAATTATTGATTACTTTTTATATTAACCTACATAAAACAAAAGCAGAAAATGAATTTTGCAGCTAAAATCTTGAGAAACATATCCTAAAGCCATATATGTATTTTAAATTATCAATGCTATAAAGGCAGCTATGTGATGCAGTGGATAGAGCACGAGTCTTGAAGTCAGGAGGACCTAAGTTCAAATCCAGCTTCAGATAACTTATAAGCCATGTGACCCTGGACAAGTAAATTAACCTTGATTGCCTCAAAAAAAAAAAAAAAAAAAGAAAAAAAAGAAAGACAGAAAAGAAAAGAAAAGAAAAGAAAGAAATGATCGATGTTGTAAAGCATCTTCTCTCAATTCACACATATAATCAATATTTGATTATGTTTATTTAAAGTAAATGATCCAAGTAAGACTGTTTATCTCAGATATCAGTATATAATTTTTATAGTGCATAGTGAATTGATGACAGATACTAATAATATTAAGTATGGTCTTTAAAAAGTTTCTTTTCTAAGTAGTTCATTGATCCTCAGCTACCTTGCATCATACAATTTTGTATCATGATTGAGGTTGATAAGAAGAACAGTATATTGAAAAAATACTGAATTTGGTTTGGTTAATGTTCTGACTCTACCTTGAACAAGATCATGGCTATATGAACTTCGACTACCTTCAGACCCTCAATTTCTTCATCTATAAAATTAAGGACTTAGAGAAGATAAATTCTAAAGCTTAATATTCTGAGATTCTATGAGAGCAAAAATAGAAATTATACAACCTTAGGTTCTCAATCTAAAAATCAAATACTTTGCAGTCATTATAAAATTAGGGATTCAGTTATATGCATTATGCAGTTAGAATCTATAAAAATCAGATGAAATCTTCTAGACAAATTTAGGAATCATGTCTCACTGTTTTGAAAAAGAACAGGTTTCTCACAAGCTATTTCTCAGTGGTCAATATTAGTCAATCTTCCTATGTAGATATGTCATATTTGAGTCAGTCTCACTTTTGTTTCTTACCTTTGCATTCCTTAGGTGAGTACATTATACAGTACTTTGAATTTGATTCTCTTGATGGTTATCCACTTTGAAACTTCCTACTCTTGCACATAATAGGCAATTTATAAATGCTTATTGGAATAGATTGAATTTCCTTATTGAAGACCATAACCTTCCTGTTCTTGATTTGGAAGAGAATGACAGTCCCTAAATTCAATGGGTTAACTACTTCATTTTTTACTAAGCTTCAAGTCTAGATGTTTTGTGTTAAAAGCTTAATTATTCAAATTTTTTAAAACTCGGCTAAGTAAAATAAATGTATTTTAGTTTTTTCTTCTGCTTGCAAGTAATATTATTTAGTCTTTGCAGTAGAAAAGGGATTTTATTTAGGAAGAAAAGAGGGAAAAAGGCAAAAAAATTATGTTGAATAGAAGACCTAGGGGAGATAATTACAGAAATACTGCAGATTCTGCATTAGCTAGAAAATTGTAGCCATTTCATTGTATGAGTGAGGCTATTTTCTTTTGTTTCAAAGGGGATACTTCACCTTCAAAGGGCTAATTATGGTACTGACTACATGTTCCACTCATGTGCTCAAATTTCATCTTTTCATTAACAATAGCAAATAATAAAATTGTGGCTGAGCTGCAGAAATATTTCAGTTGATGGTTTATATAACAAGAAAAAAAGAACACTAATCATTTATTTCACAACTAAGCCTACATTCTGCCTTATTGCCTTAGTTCCCCCACCCCCACCCATGCCATTAGGATACTACCACTTGCCTCACCACACATATATACACATATGCCTTTTGCTAAACTGTGGGAATATTCACAAAGTTGTTATGGAACAATAGGAGAAAGGGATTGCTTCAATAATCATGAACCAAGGATGGTGCAAAACCCGTTATAAAATAAATGTTTTGCTTGTTAATACATAACACTCCCATCACATACATAGAAAGAATTTCTTTACTGCACAGGAGATCCAATTCTGAAAGCACATTCAACTATTTGAATTCAACTTGACCTATGTATACAAGTCTAGGAAAAATGAATAATTTTTATTACATATGCATATATATAAAGGAAGCTGTAGAATGCACAGCAGCCAGACCCTAGGAAACCATCTCAATAAATGGGCTAATCCAGGTTGAGGATAACTGATGTGACTCAAACCTGTCAATAAGCTAGGGAAATATCTACCCTAAGCACATAAAGACTTCACTGAAAGGAATGTGTGGATGAGAACAATTTGTTCCAGTGGCCTTGAAAACAGCTGAATTAGGCCCTGTGGAGTGCTTAAAATTTGGTCAGACATGGAAGATATCAAGATCATCCACTGTTTCCCAGGCCATTACCACTTGTTTTGACTTTTGTCTTGCTACTGGCTTTTGATGACTCTGACTGAGAGAGAGAGAGACTGTCAACTTTGTGCAACTCTGTTTTCCTTAAATCCAATTCATGTATAGGTCATACAAACACAGCCCTGTGATGTCATTTGTCCTCTTTGAAAATGAAGGACAAATAACTGCATATGCGTGTGTGTATATATATACATACAGAGAGAGAGAGAGAGAGAGAGAGAGAGAGAGAGAGAGAAGAGAGACAGAGAGAGAGACAGAGAGACAGAGACAGAGAGACAGAGAGACAAAGAGACAGAGAGATACAGAGAGACAGAGAGACAGAGAGAGACAGAGAGAGAGGGAGAGGGAGAGACAGAGAGAAAGAAGGAGGGAGGGAGGAGAGAAGAAGAGAAGAGGAGAGGAGGGGAGGGAACGAATAAGAAGAGGAAAGGGAAGAAGAGAGGAGAGGAAAAAAGGAGAGGGGAAAAGAAGGGAAGGGAGGAGAGGAGGAGAGAGGGGGGGAAGGAGAGAGAAGGAGGGAGAGAAAAAGAAGAGAGGAGAGGAGAGGAGGGAAAGGGAGGGAAGAGGAAGGAAGAGAAGGGGAGAGAGAGAGGGAGAGAAAGAGAGGTCTTGACCAGAGTATGAACATAAAAGCACACTTACCCTTTCTGAAAATGATCTTGTGGGGAAAAATTCCTTCTTGAGGGTTTATTTCCATAATGGCTGCCAAAGGAATAGGGCAGCCTGTCACATCCAGTCACCATCATCTGATCCTGATTTGCCAAAGGAAAGACAGGCCAATTAGTATCTGGCAATAAGTCATCAGGTGCAAATGAAGGGAATATGCAGTCTGTTTCTTCCTTTCTCAAGAGGCACTTAGCCTCTCTTCTATAGCAGTGATAACTTGAAGCTCTGTTGCAGGTGCCATCTGGCACCTGAGCAGAGCATGGACCTGGGCCTAAATATGAAACAATAAAGATAGATGAAAGACTCAGGGCTTTGTGCAACCAATTACCATCATTTTGTGTGAGATCTGAGGTAATCAAACAACCCTTCACAGGTGATCTGTGTTCTAACACGTGATATTGAATGAATATAGATTGAAGCATGCTTTAAAAAAAGAATGAATGAATGAAGAAAGATGAAAGATGGGAAGGAGGGAAAGAGGCAATATGGAAAAACAGAAAAAGATCTGCTGCCACAAAGAAATTACCCAGCCAAAAAGTTGGAGTTTCAAGATAAAAAGAGTATCTTTTGAAACTTAAGAGTCTTTGCAAGAGACAAAAAAAGGAAGAATTGCTTTTTCATTGGAATTATGTTTTATGTAAGTGTATATTTTTTAAAGTATCCTAGGATTGTGACAACAACAATCTTTTAAGAAGACTAAAGAGTGACAAAATTAGAAGGGATTTGAGAAGTTATTTACTTTAAATTTTACCTGATGTATTAATCCTCTTGACATCATTTCCCCAAAAGTTTGAGGCACAGCTTAAACATTCTTTTAAAAACCCTCTCACAAAAAGAAACTCACTATTTCAAAAGATAACTTATTACATTTTCAGAGAGTTCTATTTGTTGGGTAGGTAAATTGAGCTGGTCTGCTTCTCCAATTTTATCATCTACTAATCTTAGTTCCACCTGGAGTTATACAAAATATGTCAAATCCCTATTTCCCCAACAAGATAATTCTTCAAACATTTAAGAAAAGCTTTCACCCAAAGTTTTATCTTTCCCAAGCTAAATAGTATGAGTTTCTTCAATTGATGCTCATATAACTTATTTTCAAGTCAACTTAATATCCAAGTCCTTTTCTATCCATTAAATTCTCTCTCAAAATACAACACTCAGAATTGAACATAGTGATCCCAAAATGATTTTACCAAGGAAAGAAAGGTGGGCTTATTACCTCCTTTATTTTAAATATACTTCCATTAATACATTTAATTTATATAAACTTAAAGAAAGTTAAGGTGGAAGTGGGGAAGGAGGGGGAAAGAGAAGAGGTTCCTGCTACATAGCATGGTTCTTTATTTAGCTTTCAGTCAACTAAAATCCCCAAGCATTTTTCACATGACCTGTTTTTTAAAGAGTACAAAGAATATGAAACTAAACATGAGGGTAGACCTATGTGAGTTTGAATTACTACCTCTGCCCCTTACTAATTGTGTGGCCATAGGCAAGTCAAGTTGCTTACCTCTCTGATCCTTGCTTTCCTCATATATAAAATGGAGTGAATACTTTTTATACCCACCTCAGTTGTTTTGAAGATCAAACGAGATAAAAGTATGTAAAACACTCTTATGAACTTTAGCTATACTTATTTGTATCTCTCAAATTCTATGCATGTGTGTTTATTTTTTTTTAACTTAGGTTTAAGACTCTGTAATTGTACCTATTGAATTTCATCTACTAAAATCTAGCCCATTGCTCCCAAAACATCAAGATCTGTTTTGGATACTGACCCTACCATCCAGCATAATAAGTATATTTCCCAGATTTATGTAATTCTCAAATTGAATGGATATGTCAATTATTTAAGAAATAATTGAAAAAAATTTGAACAACATAAAAAAGGATTGGTAAGTACAGTCTCACAATAAGTTAGCATAAGTCTCCTTCCAGGTTGATATATATTAATCATCTGGGAAATTTTTAAATATTAGTCAGTCTATTTAACTATTCTTTTTATTTAGCCTACATTTCTCCATGTTGTCCATAAAGGTACGGTTGGTTTGTTGCTAAATTTCAAATAGATAAGATTTTCAGCATATTCGTTAATTATAATTTGTAGCACCTATCTTCTTTCCTCTTGTTTTTTTTTTTTTATTCATTTTTCCAAATTATCCCCTCCCTCCCTCCACTCCCTCCCCCCGATGGCAGGTAATCCCATACATTTTACATGTGTTACAATATAACCTAGATACAATACATGTGTGTAAATACCATTTTCTTGTTGCACATTAATCATTAGCTTCCGAAGGTATAAGTAACCTGGGTAGATAGACAGTAGTGCTAACAATTTACATTCGCTTCCCAGTGTTCCTTCTCTGGGTGTAGTTATTTCTGTCCATCATTGATCAACTGGAAGTGAGTTGGATCTTCTTTATGTTGAAGATTTCCACTTCCATCAGAATACATCCTCATACAGTATTGTTGTTGAAGTGTACAGTGATCTCCTAGTTCTGCTCATTTCACTCAGCAACAGTTGATGTAAGTCTCTCCAGGCCTCTCTATATTCCTCCTGCTGATCATTTCTAACAGAGCAATAATATTCCATAACCTTCATATACCACAATTTACCCAACCATTCTCCAATTGATGGACATCCATTCAGCTTCCAGTTTCTAGCTACAACAAAAAGAGCTGCCACAAACATTTTGGCACATACAGGTCCCTTTCCACTCTTTAGTATTTCTTTGGGATATAAGCCCAGTAGTAGTATGGCTGGGTCAAAGGGTATGCACAGTTTGACAACTTTTTGGGCATAGTTCCAAATTGCTCTCCAGAATGGCTGGATTCTTTCACAGCTCCACCAACAATGTATCAGTGTCCCAGTTTTCCCACATCCCCTCCAACATTTATCATTATTTGTTCCTGTCATCTTAGCCAATCTGACAGGTGTGTAGTGGTATCTCAGAGTTGTCTTATCTTCTTTCCTCTTTTAAGAAAATAGTGGAAGATAAAATCTAGAAGAAACCTAACAACCTGTCTAATACAACCAGCATCTGACCATAATTCCCTGTGGCAGAACCACCAATAAATAATCCACTAATCTCTATTTAGTTGCTTGTTGGTTCTGACAGCTACTCAGAAGATCCTGTTCATTTCTAAAAATCCAAGTTCTGGGGTAGTCCCAAGCTCATCCTACATGTTTGTGCTTACTATTTGGACAAAAATTCTAAATTGTGTTTATTTTCTTGGAGATTCTCAGAGTATAAGAAAACTTTGATCACACAACTTTACCCTTGCCTAGAAGGCAGCATTGATTCATTGCCAAAAGATATGTGGATGATCCAGTCAGAAACCAGATCTCAAGCCTCTACCCACTAATGAAATCTGCCTCCTTTAAGAACCTGTTTTATTTCAGAAAGCCTTAGATATGATATCTTGACTTAGTAAAGAAAACTCTCCATAAAAGTAAACAAAAATGCTTAAGTACAATATACAACTAAGTCACAATATGTTTAGAATCAAATTTGCTAGAGTCACATTTTATTATTTACATGCCCCTGAAAATAGATTTTCTCAAGAACTCTGAGTAACAGACATGATAAAGTAGCTTTTACATATTCTAAATATTAATCTAGGACATTATTTTTCATTTAATCATTAAATATAAAATGTTGCAGATCAGGATAAAATATTTCAAAGAATAAACTCAAGGACTTTTGGTAGTATTAATAAGACAAGATATATAGCACATAATCTCTGGGAACCTTACATAAGGGATATTATCAGTTTGCAATATTTTAAACAGTTTTTTTTACTCCTTGCTGTCATAGTTGCAAAACAGTTTCATCCCCATTCAATAATTCTCATTCGTTTTGTCCTTGTCTCTGTTTCTGTCTCTCTGTGTGACTCTCTTCTCTCTCTCTCTCTCTCTCTCTCTCTCTCTCTCTCTCTCTCTCTCTCTCTCTCTCTCTCTCTCTCTCTCTCTCTCTCTCTCCAAAATTTAATGTCTATCCATATATTCTACTATTTTTAGGAGGAAACAGAAAACTGATTTGCTGAATGGAAAGCAAACCACATAGCTACCACCTACCTAGCTATTCTAGAAAAACTTTGAAGTTTACACCAGACTAAGTAAAGATCAAGAAATCCAAAGAGAAAATATAACAAAAGACTTCTTTCTTCCAGCCCTGGACAATAGGTTAGCCCAAGGGCAACCAATAAGTCTAGCTACCAGAAAATAGGCTACCAATAGCTCATTAAAATGGGCTACCAGTAGCGTTAGCTCAAGGTAAACTTCAGCAAGACATAAAATTCTTCAAGACTCTGTCCAGAGGCAGTATGAGTTGAGGATTCTACTGAGCAAGTTCAAGAGTGATTTAAAAAAAGTACTAAGATAGGAAATTTAGAGCTGTTAGAAACTGGCAGCAACTATAGCAGCATAGCAGTGTGGACAATTCTTGTTTTCTATAAATTCATATTATATAAATTCACAATATGAACATTTGATTTTACATAAAGAATTATGGAAGAAATCTTCATTCCAAAAAGTACTATATTAACTTTGTTGTACAGAACTATATTCTCTCTCCCTGTTCCTATCCTGACTGTATACTCTACACCTCTAGAATAGAATAGGATCTTGACTTGAAACCTCCCAGTTGCTTTACCAATTCATTTGCATAATCAGACCCTATAAGTCTGCCCCTGTGTGTTTTTCCTCTCAATTCAGGCCAAGTTCCAATGTAGTTGGCCCTATTGTAGAGCTGTCTGCAGTTAGACTAAGACAGCCCAGGCACATGAGGACATGGAGATTCCTAGAGTTCTGAATGCCATAGAAAGTCCATGAAAAATCCTGGAACTCATAGATTAGGGGGGAGGGGGAAGTAACTCCTGGAAGTGGACATTAGTGAAAGAATCCAGGTGACCTGAGGTAAGACTTGGGGTCAACCACTTCAGCCAAAAGTGCAGCAGTTAGAAGAGACTGACCATGGTAAAAAAAAAAAATAAATAAAAAAAAATAAAAAATAAAAAAATAAAAAAAGCTCCAATTCATCAAACTAGAGCTGAAAAGAAAATTAACCAAAGAAGACATTATCCACTATAAAATGTTATTTTATAACTAAAGATGCTTTAGCCTAGAAAGAGAAAATTACTCTGGCAACTATAAACAGAGATCCTAAGAAATAAATGGATTTTTTGCATGGACTATATAAATACTTAAAAGAAATGAAAAGAGATACCAAATAGAAATGCATACATGTGAAAGAGGATCATGGGAGTGATCATCCCTTGAGTCTTGCTTTCATCTCAATTGACCAAAGAAGAGTAGAATAAGCATACACATATACATACATGCACAAAGAGTTTGGTGTAGAAACATATTCAACCCCACAAAGGAATATAAGTGAAAAGAGATAAGGGAAAGAAAGGAATAAGAGGATGAATAAATTCTAGAAGAGATTAGTCACAAGCAAAAAAAAAAAAAATCCTAAACTCAGAGAGGGGATTCTGAAGAGAGAAATAAAAGGAAAATAACAAAGAATAAGAATGTATGATAAAGAGAAGATAGGGAACAAAAAAGATAAAAGAAAACATAAGAGAACAATAGGATGAAGAAAAATACACAATTAACGATTATAACTGAATATAATGGGATGAACTCACTGTTAAAATAGAAGTGTACACAACATCAGAACATCTTGACAGCCTTAAAGGACCTTTTTCTCTCTCCTATAATTTAGGAGTTCTAGGTATGCTCAGGTAAGCTCCTTGGGGAGTCTGCATATAAGATGATCTGAGCATGCTCCAAATTTCTTATAATAGGACCAAAATCTATCATGAACTAAATAAACTATTATGAACTAAAAAAAATCATGGATATCAATCATAACATCAGAAAAGGAAACAAAACAAATGGCTTAACTAAAAGAGATAAACAGGTAAAACTATATTTTGCAGAAACATATCATAGGCAATGAATTAATTTCAATGCTAAACGCATATGCACCAAATGGCAGAGCATTAGAATATGAATGGAAAAACTATGAGAATTGAAAAGCAAAATTATGAATTAGAGAACTTCATTGTACTTCTTTTAGAATTAGGCAATTCAAACAAAGAAAAAAAAAAAGAAAAAATTAAGGGCTTGAACAGATCTATTGTGATTACTAAGTGAGGATAAAAGGGAGTATATATATTTCCCAACTATATGTGGAACCTTTACAAAAATGTGACTCTATATTAGATAAATGGTAGAACAGTAGATAGAAAATTAGGCCTAGAGACAGAAAAATCTAAATTGAAATTTGGCCCCAAACCTATATCAGATGTGTAATGCTAGGCAAGTAACTTACCTGATCTTTGCCTCAATTTCTTCAGTTACAAAATAGCAATGATAATTGTACTTATCTTGAAGAGTTGTTGTGAGGCTAAAATGAGATCATATTGATAAAAAGCTCTTAACAAGTGCTTGGCATTAAATAAATTCTTATTCTCTTCCTCTCCCTATATATTAAAATATTAATATCTCATAGAAAATTCAGAATAACAATAGTATAAAAGAGATATATTACTAACAAAAATGGACTAAAATTATATTCAATAAAGAACTATCAAAGAAAAGATTAAAAATGAACTTGAAGCTAAATAACTAGGTGAATAAAAAAACAAATCATAGAAACAACAGATAATGACAACAATAGGATGGTATGTGAAAAGTCTTGGGATTTATCCAAAATGATCATTAGGATACATTTTATATCTCTAAACACTTTCATCAATGAAATAAAGAATAGATGAATGTACTAAATATGTAATTTTTTTAAAAAATCAAAAAAAATTAAGATCCAATAATAAAAATTATAGACCAATTTCCCTAATAAATATTGATACAAAAAATTTAAATAAAATATTATCAAAGAAATTACTGCAATTTATTACCAGGATAATACACTTTGACCAAATAGAAATTATTTCAGGAATACAAGATTGGATTGATATTAGGAAAATTAGCTGCTTAATTGACCATACTGATAAGAAAATTAACAGAAATTATAAGATCATCACAATAGATACAAAAAGTTTTTGACAAAATACAGCAACTCTGAGGGGGCAGAACCAAGATGGTGGAGAGGACACATGTTTCTTTCTGAGCTCTCTTATTATCCTCATACTAATTATGAAATTCAGCCTCTGAAATAGTGCTGGACTGACAGAATCCAGGAATATTGGAAATGCAGCAAATTACCAGCAGAAGATAATTTTGAAGATCACCAGAAAAGATCTGTTTCAGTCAGGCAAGGGAGGAGGCCATGCACAGGCAGGAAGGCAGAGCACAGTGGATAGCATATGTTGTGCAGACCCCGGGGCAAGGGGCAGTCTCTGAAGGTTGGTGCAGACTCCATGCTGAGGAGAAACTGCAGGGAGGACTCTACCACAGTGTTGGCCACTCTGCCCTGGTTGCAAGCCTATAAATTAGCAAAGAAATTATAAAACACCCAACACAAACACAAAAGATAAATAGTGAACCCTATTGCTCTGGAGTCTCACAGGACCTGGCCACACCCATCCAGCACCAGAAGTGAGTCAGCATTCTCCCAGCTCAGCCACAGCTGCTTTGAGGCTCATAAGAGGAGGCTTAGAAAACCTAAGTTGCCCTAAAAGCAGATCCCAACTTTTTTTTAAAAAATGAATAAAAAGGCAAAGAGAACTCTAACTATAGGATAGTTTCTATTGTGAAAGAGAAGAACAGATTTCAAAACTCCGAGGAGACTAAAAGCAGACTGTCTCCACATGAAGCCCCTAAAGGTGATATAGCCGCACCCCACCAAACACGGCTCTCCTAGAAGAAATTAAAAAGGATCTCAAAGACAGCCAGAAGAAAAATGGAGAAAAAAAGGAAAACTTTGCAAGAGGGTTTGGAAAAATCATATAATTCATTAAAAAATAGGTTTAATAAAGTGGGGGAAAAAACAACTCCCTGAAAAACAGAATATATGAAATGGAAAAGGTAAAGAACTCCCAGGAAAACAGAATTTGTGAAATGGAAAAGGTAAAGAACTCCAAGGAAAACTGAATTTATGAAATGGAAAAAGAAAATAACTCCTTAAAAAAATTTGTGAAATGGAAAAAAAATTCCATAGAACAAAACAACTCATTTAAAAATTCAATTGTACAAGTACAAAAAGAAGTAAAAAAAAGTAAATGAAGAAAATAGTTCACTAAAAATCAGAACTAAACAAATGGAAATGAATGACTTGATGAGACATCAAGAATCAGTCAAGCAAAAAAAAAAAAAAAAAAGAAAAGAAAAGAAAAGAAAAGAAAAATGTAAAATACCTACTTGGGAAAACAATTGATCTGGAAAACAGATCTAGGAGAGATAATCTAAGGATTATTGGACTTCCTGATAATCATGATTAAAAAAAAAGAACCTAGACACTATTTTTCAGGAAATCATCAAAGAGAACTGACCAGATGTCATAGAATCAGAAGATAAAATATCCATTTAAAGAATTCATCAAACACCTCCTGAAAGAGACCCCAAAATTCAAACTCCAAGGAATATTGTGGCTAAATTTCAGAACTATTGGACCAAAGAAAAAATATTACAAGCAGCCAGAAAGAAACAATTCAAATACTGAGAAGCCACAAAAAGGATTACTCAAGATATAGCAGCTTCCAACTTAAAGGATAAAGGGCCTGGAATCTGATATTCTGAAAGGCAAAGGAACTTGGAATGTAGCCAAGAATAAACTACCCCGCTAAACTGAGCATTTTCTTCCAGAGAAGAAGATGAACATTTAATGAACAGGTGAATTCCATTTATTTCTGATGAAAAGATCAGAGCTAAACAAAAGATTTGACCTCCAAATATAGGACTCAAGAGAAGCATAAAAAGATAAAAAGAACTCTAGAGAACTCTATTTCTATTATGGGTATACATAGAGAGTGCATGTATAATTTGATTTTATCTTTATAATATAAAAAAGGAACTAGAGGTGGAAAGGGGAATATACAAGAAAAAGGGGAAAGTGGAGATAAAAAGAGGGAAATTACATCTCATAAAAAGGCAAAGAAAACCTATTGTATTTGAGGGAAAGAAAGGATGAGGATGAACATTTTGTGAATCTTATGCTCATAAGATTTGCTTAAAGAGAACATATTAGACATATTTGGTTTACTTAGAAACTTCTCTACCTCATTGAAAAGTGGGAGGAAAAAAGTGAAAAGGGAAGGGGTAAACTAAATACAAGGGGATATAGAAATAATAGGAGAAAGGTATAAGGAAGGGGCAGGGAGTCTAAGGGGGAAGGATTTTAAAGAAGGAGGTCTGCTTGAGGCAAATGGTGCCTATAAGTTAAATACTAGGGAGGAGGAAAAGGGGAAAAGGAAAGAGAAAAGTATAATTTGGGTAAATAAGATGGCAAGAAACACAGAATTAGTAGTGTTAACCACAAATGTGAATAGGGTAAACTCTCCCATAAAGGGGAGGCAGATAGCAGACTGGATTAAAAGCTAGAACCCTACAATATGTTGTTTACAGGAAACACATTTAAAGCAAGGTGTCACATACAGAGTAAAGGTAAAAGGCTAGAGCAGAATCTATTATGCTTCAGGTGAGGTGAAAAAAAAAAATTCAAAAGCTACCTGAGATTAGGTAGCCATCCTGATCTCAGATCAAGCAAAAGCAAAAATTGATTTAATTAAAAGAGATAAGGAAGGAAACTATATGTTGCTAAAGGGTAGATACATAGAAAATGAAGCAATATCAAAACTAAACATATACAAACCAAGTGGTATAGTATCTAAATTCCTAAAGGAGAAGTTGAGAGCTACAAAAAAGAAATAGACAGCAAAACTATAATAGTGGGAGAACTCAACCTTGCACTCTCAGAACTAGATAAATCAAACCACAAAATAAATAAGAAAGCAGTTAAAGAGGTAAATAGAATACTAGAAAAGTTAGGTATGATAAATCTTTGGAGAATATTGAATAGAGACAGAGAGAAGTACATGTTCTTCTTGCCAGTTCTTGGAACCTATGCAAAAATTGACCATATATTAGGACATAAATACCTCAAAATCAAATGCAGAAAGGTAGAAATAGTAAACGCAGCCTTTTCAGTTCACAATGCAATAAAAATTATATTCAATAAAAAGCCAGGAGAAAAATAGAGCAAAAAGTAATTGGAAACTAAACATCTCATACTAAAGAATAAATGGGTGAAACAGCTAATCATAGACGCAATTAATAATTTTATTCAAGAGAATGACAATAATGAGACAACATACCAAAAATTATGTGATGTAGCCAAAGCAGTAATAAGGGGAAATTTTATATCTCTAGAAGCTTACTTGCATAAAATAGTGAAAGAGAAGATCAATGACTTGGGCTTGCAACCAAAAAAGCTAGAAAAAAGCAAATTTTAAACCCCCAATCAAATACCAAACTTGAAATTCTAAAAATAAAAGAAGAGATTAATAAAATTGAAAGTAAAAAAAAAACTATTGAATTAATAAATAAAACTAAGAATTGGTTTTGTGAAAAAAATCCCAACAAAATAGATAAACCTTTGGTAAATTTGATTAGAAAAAGGAAAGAGGAAAATCAGATTGTTAGTCTTAAAAATGAAAAGGGAGAACTTTCCACTAATGAAGAGGAAATTAGAGCAATAATTAGATTGCTTTGCCCAACTTTATGCCAATAAATTTGATAACCTAAGTGAAATGGAGGAATACCTACAAAAATATAGATTGCCCATATTAAAAGAGGAAGAAGTAAATTACTTAAATAATTCTATTTTAGAAAGAGAAATAGAACAAGTTCCCTAAGAAAAAATCCCCAGGACCAGATGGATTTACATGTGAATTCTACCAAACATTTAAAGAACAATTAACTCCAATACTATATAAAATAGTACTATATACTATATGAAAAAAATCAGGGAATGAAGGAGTCCTATCAAATTCCTTTTATGACACAGACATGGTACTGATACCTAAATCAGGTAGGACAAAAACAGAGAAAGAAAATTATAGACCAATTTCCCTAATGAATATTGATGCAAAAATCTTAAATAAAATATTAGCATAGAGATTACAGAAAATCATCCCCCAGATAACACACCCTGACCAAGTAAGATTTATACCAGGAATGCAAGGCTGGTTCAATATTAGGAAAACTATTAGCATAATTGACTATATCAATACCCAAATTAACAAAAACCATATGATTATCTCAATAGATACAGAAAAAGCATTTGATAAAATCCAATACCCATTCCTATTAAAAACACTAGAGGGTATAGGAATAAATTAACTTTTCCTTAAAACAGTCAGTAACATTTATTTAAAACCATCAGTAAGCATCATATATAATGAGGATAAACTGGAACCATTTCCAATAAAATCAGGAGTGAAACAAGGTTGCCCACTATCACCATTACTATTCAAGATTGTATTAGATATGGTAGCTTTGGTAATAAGAGATGAAAAAGAGATTAATAGAATTAGAGTAGTCAATGAGGAAACCAATTTATCAAAATGAGAAAGAAAATAAAATGCAAGCAAACAACAACAAGGTGTGAAAATGCTATGTTGTGAACCACACTTAGTTCCCACCGCCATCTCTCTGGGTATAGATCTCCTGGTTCTGCCCATTTCATTCAGCATAAATTCATGTAATTCTCTCCAGGCCTTTCTGAAATCATCCTGCTTGTCATTTCTTACAGAACAATAATATTCCATAACATTCATATACCACAACTTTTGCAGCCATTCTCTAACTGATGGGCATCTGTTCATTTTCCGTTTTCTAGCCACTACAAAAAGGGCTGCCACAAACATTTTTGCACACGTGGATCCCTTTCCCTCCTTTAAAATCTCTTTGGGATATAAGCCCAGTAGAAACATTGCTGAGTCAAAGGGTATGCAGAGTTTGATAACTTTTTGGGCATAGTCCAAAGTGCTCTCCATAATGGCTGGATCAGTTCACAGTTCCACCAAGAATGTATCAATGTCCCAGTTTTTCCATATCCCCTCCAACATTCATCATTACCTTTTCCTATCATCTTAGCCAAGTTGAGAGGTGTGTAGTGATACCTCAGAGTTGTCTTAATTTGAATTTCTCTGATCAATAATGATTTAGAGCATTTTTTCATATGAGTAGAAATAGTGTCAATGTCTTCAACTGAAAATTGTATGTTCTTATCCTTTGACCATTTATCAGTTGAATAATGGCTTGAATTCTCATAAATTTTAGTCAATTCTCTATGTTTTAGAAATAAGACCTTTATCAGAACCCTTGAATGTATAAAAGTTTTTCCAATTTGTTGCTTCTCTTCTAATCTCATCTGCACTAGTTTTGTTTGTACAAAAACTTTTTAACTTAATATAATCAAAATTATCTATTTTGTGATCAATAATGATCTCCAGTTCTTCTTTGATCATACATTCCTTCCTCCTCCATAGATCTGAGAAGAAAACTATCCTGTGTTCTTCCAATTTGTTTATAATATAACTCTTTACATCTACATCATGAACTCATTTCAATCTTATCTTGCTATACTATGTGAGGTGTGGGTCAATGCCTAGTTTCTGTTATACTAGTTTCCAAATTTTCCCAGCAGTTTTTTTTCAAATAGAGTTCTTATTTACATGAAATTCTTTATAATAAAATTCTGATATGTACTATTTCTAACATAGAAACCATAAAACAATGCACAAAATGAAGTACACAAAGTAAAGTTGGTAAAATGCAAAATATCTTTTTCAAGCAAGTAATTCTTTAGAATTTCTGTAGCCTTTTGTGCTAACATCTCAATTTTAAAAACCTGATTTCAGACAATATTCACTTTTAATAAACAAATGAAGACTATGGTATCATAAATGCTGTAATGCAAATAGAATTTTAAAAATTAAAACAAATGCTTTTATGAATAGTTTCCCTTTTTTGTGGCTACAGACATTATGGCAGGAAGTTTATCTAACACTTTATTTTCTCACTAACCTGAATTACTGATTTTTCACACTTGGATTTAGAGGTCAAAGGATTTGCATTGTGCTTTGAATACATAATTGCAAGACAAAATTTGAGTTTTAAAGGCAAATAATAAAAATATTCAACAAATACATGGGAAGCTCTTAACAACTGTAGGAAAAAGAGAACCAAGATGGCAGAAAGCAGATAGGAACTCAACTGAGGTCTCCTCCAAATTCCTTTAAATAATTATTATTAACAAATTCTAGAGTGTCAGAACCCAGAAAAAGACAGTATGAAACAATTTTCCAGATGAAGACAACTTAGAAGGTCCTGGGATCCTCTTCACAGTCCCAGGGCAGAAATGAGTGTTTGTCTTTATTCATGTGCTATGGCAAAGGTGAGGAGAATAATAAAAAATACCTCTCCTTAGATCATATCACCTTGGAAGAACTGAAAACTTACAGGTCTATAGAAAGATCTCTGAAAATAGCTGCACAAACCCCCTGAATCTTGAGACATTATATTCTCCACCCTGGAAACAGACCCCTGTTTTAACAAAGAGTCAAAAGTCAACTAGTAGGCTAAGAAAATGAGCAAACAACAGAAAAGAATTCTGACCATAGGCAGTTAAGTGTAACAAGGAAAATCAAATAACACTCAAAAGAAGATAGCAGAGTA
Source organism: Sminthopsis crassicaudata (assembly GCF_048593235.1). NCBI lineage: Eukaryota > Metazoa > Chordata > Mammalia > Dasyuromorphia > Dasyuridae > Sminthopsis > Sminthopsis crassicaudata. Next base: position 346,122,855 of record NC_133619.1, on the reverse strand, counting down.
AAAACTCCTATATCCAAAGCTTCCAAAAAAAAAATAAAAATTGGTCTCAGGACATGGAAGAGCTCAAAAGGTTTTTTGAAAATCAAGTAAAAAAGATGGAGGAAAAATTGGGAAGAGAAAGGAGAGTAATACAAAAAGAAGTACAAAGGCCAAAGAGAAGAATACCTTAAAAAAACAAAATTGGCCAAATAAAAAAAGAAGGTACAAAAACTCACTGAGGAAAATAATTCCTTAAAAATGAGAATGGCAGTTAACAACTTTATGAAAAATCAAGAAACAATCAAACAAAACCAAAAGAATGTAAAAAATAAAAACAATGTATAATATCTCATTGGAAAAAAACTGACCTGGAAAATAGATCCAGGAAAGATAATTTTAAAATTATTGGACTACCTAACAGCTATGATTTTAAAAAAAGTCTAAGCATCATCTTTCAAGAAATTTATCAAAAAAAACTGCCAAGAATCCACCAATCACCTATTGAAAGAGATTTCAAAATGAAAATTCCCATGAATATTTATAGCCAAATTCCAAATCATTGAGGTTAAGGAGAAAATATTGCAAGCAGCCGGAAAGACATAACTCCGTTATGATGGAGCCATAGTCAGGATAACCCAAGATTTATTTCTCAGCTTCTATGTTAAAGATTAAAAGCCTTGCAATACAATAATTCAGAGAACAAAGAAGCTAAGATTACAAGGAAGAATCACCTAACTAGAAGAACTAAGTATAATCCTTTAGAGAAAAAAAAAAGGATGTTCAGTGAAATAAAAGACTTTCTTGATGAAAAGACTAGAGCTGAATAGAAAATTTGAATTTCACATATAAGAGTATTATAAAAGATAAACAGAAAAATAAATTTAATAAATTTAAACTATTTGCATTCCTACCTGGGAAGATGATACTTATAATTTATAAGAACTTTCTCATTATTGGGACAGTTAGAAGAAATATATATAGACAAAGGACATAGGTGTTAGTTGATTATTAAGGGTTATATCTAAAAATGATTAAAATGAAGAGGTAAGAGAGAAATATACTAGGAAAAAGGAAAAGGGAAAGGTAGAATGGGGCAAATTATTTCATATGAAAGAGACAAGAAAAAGCCTTTATAATGGAGAAAAAGAGGGGGAGTAAGTGAATCTTACTCTAATCAGAATTAGCTTAAAGAGGGAAGTAACAAACACTTGGGTGTAAAAATCAATCTTATTCTGCAGGAATGTAGGAGGGGAAAGAGATAAAGGAAGGGGGAGTGATAGAAGAGAGAACATATTGGGATAGGGAAGAGTCAGAAGCAAAACAATTTTGAGGAGGGAAAAAGTGAAAGGAGAGAGAAAATAGAGTAAATGGTGGGGAATACAGTTGTCAATAGTAATTATGTCAAGAATTTTGAAGCAAGTTTCTCTGATAAAGGCCTCATTTCTTAAACATATAGGAAAAGGATTCAAATATATAAAAAGTAAGAGCCATTCCCTAACTGATAAATGATCAAAAGATATGAATAGTTTTAAGATGAAGTAATCATAGCTGTTTATAGTCATATAAAATAGTCTATTGGTGGGAGAAATACAAATTAAAACAATTTTGAGGTATTCCCTCATACTTATTAGATTAGCCAGAAAGGGAAAATGACAAATGTTGGACGGGCTGTCAGGGAAAATGAGACATTAATGTACTATTGGTGGAATTGTGAACTGATTCAACTATTTTGTAGAGCAATTTTGAACTATGCCTATAGATGTTAAAGAGATTTTAAAAGAGATTTTTAAAAAAAGGAAAGGACAAATTATACAAAAATATTTATAGCAGTTCTTTTCTGTCAGCAAAGAATTGGAAATTGAGGAGCTGCTGATCAGTTGGGGAATGGATGAACAAATTGTGGTGATACTTATGTAATATTATTGTTATATAAGAAATGATGAGCAGCATTGCTCTCAGAAAAACCTGAAAGGACTTCCATGAGCTCATGCAAAATGAAATGTACCATGTATAAAGTAATAACAATATCATAGATCATCAGCTGTGAATTACTTTGCTATTCTTAACAATATAATGATCCAAGACTATTCTGAAGAGCATATGATGAAAAATGTTATCCATACCCAGAAAAAGAACTGATTGTATCTGAGTACAGATTGAAACATGGTTTTGTTTTATGTTATTTTTCTTGAGTTTGGGGTTTTGCGGGGGTGGCATGAGGAGGATTCTATGTTTTCTTTCATAACATAACTTTTATGGAAATGTTTTATACAACATCACATGTGTCTTCTCACTGGGTGGAGGGAGAGTGAGGAGAAAGGAAGGAAGAGAATCTGGAACTCAAAATTTTAAAAACAAATGTTTAAAAATTGTTTTAGTTGCAACAGGAGAAAAATTTTTTTAAAAAAATGAAGAAAAAAACTCCAACAACTGTGGGGTGAACAAGGCCAATGAAGATAAAAACCAGCTGTTCCACAAATATGTGCAGATTGTGCCTTTCATTTTTTTCTCCATTGTCATAGTCTTAAATATGTAGTGTGAAAGTGAAAAAGGTTACTAATAAAATCAGTAAATGCTTAAAGTAGTTAAAGTTAAAAGTACACATGGTGAAGATAAACTATATGTTTGAGAACAAAAGTCAATCCTCAACAGAAATGTGGTCATTGGAAATAAAACAACAGTTCTTAAAAGAAGAATTATAAAGTATGGACAATCAATATGAAAGAATGCTTCAAATGACTAATAATAAGAAATAATGCATATCAAAATAACTCTGAGGTTTCACCTTCTAATTGTAAATGGCAGTTAATTTTAGAGGAATCATGAGGACATAGGCACACTGATACATGGTGAAGCTATGAATTGGTACAACTATTTTGGAAAGCGATATGTCATTATGTGATTAAAGCGACTAAAATGTCCATAAATTTGGCCCCAGGATTCTGTTAGTATGGCTATTATTCTATTATGCATTTATTTATTTTATATATAAGCCACTATATAAACCAAAAGAAGTCATTGATAAGAAGAAAACCTCACATAGGCAAAAAATGGGGAACAAAGTAAATGCTCATTGATCAGGAAATGGCTAAAAAAATCAAGGTACACAAATGTACTGTACTATCATACATATCATATATTACTGTATTATCAAAGATGATGAAAGTGATGAATAGAGAGAAACATGGAAAGATCTACGTGAACTGATGCAGAGTAAAGTAAATAAAATTTTAAAAGGCTATAAACAATGACTGCAACAATGTAAAAGTAAAGGAACACTTGCTCACACACGCACACAAAACAAAAGTGAATACCTCGCTTTATAAAGAACAGGCATGGTTCCAAATAATAGATTTGAAAAAAATATCTCCAAACCCTCTCCTTTGGGGTGGGGGAGGTTCATAAGTATTGCCCACTGCACATATTTTCAGACACATGTTTTTTGATACAATGATTAATTATGCTAATTTAAATCTTCATTTTCATTTTTTTTCTGTGTATTAAAAAATTCTGTTCGTTAGAGGAGATGGCTCTGAGGGCAAGTAAAGAGGAAGGATATTGCCAAAGTCTATGGTGATTTAAAAAACAAGACATCAATAAAAACTAGGTTTAAAAAAGACTATATGAGTGCTGAAATATAATTAGTCCCTTCTAATCAAAGAAAAGTCTCTTGGCAAATAGGTGGTGTTTAGTCACCACTTATGAAAATTTTAAGTACAAATTTATTTTGAGGGAGGGAGTTGCCACTAGTCACAATAAGGCACAATTAACTGTCATTTATTTTTTTTCTTTTTAAAAAAAATTAGTGTCTCTTCTATGGTAGAGTCAAATATATCTGTTCCTTGTTGATTTTGTAATACAAGATTGATTCTTTTTTTGGAGAAAGACTATATCTTCAAGGAAAAATTATTTTGTTACAATGCTAGTAGCCCTAGCTTGTCCTTATGTTCTAGCAAAAGATCATTGTATTGCTGCATTTAATAATCTATGAAGCACTTTTATTACATTTAGCATATGCTTAGTACTGCTGAAGAAGAAAAGTAGAACATCAGAATAAAAAAAAATGTAGAAAATAAGTGGAATCTTAAATATTTGATCAAGACTTCTATTTTCAGGTAACCAGTTGCTATCTCAAGCTTTCAAGTGTGAATGTGAGTAAAAGAACACTATTCTGAATTATTAACATGACTCGAGGAGGCTTTGTTAGAGGAAAATTTATTTTTAACTAGAATAGTCTTCTAAAGCATCCTTTGCTTAAATATTTAACACATGGATTTTATTTTTAAAATGTATAATATATTCATCTGAAAATGGGAATTAGATTTCATCATAGATTTAACAGAAGAAATTTTCTTCCTAGGCACATTAATTTGAAGCTAGAAAAAAGCAAGTAAGGATTACTGAAAACTCTGGATTCTAAAGCATTCTTAATTTTTTTTTCATTTAAGATACTCATAGAAACTGAAATTATAATAAAAGAATGATATTATTAATAGAAAATACTTTATATAAGAATATTTGTTGATTAGCAGTATTTATTATTTAAGGTGTTTGTTTTCAAAATATTTGAAAGTGCTTAAAAAGTTTGTTCTCTTATTTATTTTAAACATTCTCCCCATTCTTTTTGTTTAATATTTAAATATTGCAGTTAACTTTTTCTTCTCATTAAATATAGAGTTAAATTTTAGTCTACTCCCTAACTATATCATAAATTCTGGAGCAGAATTTCTCTTCACAATAATCCTAGGAGATAAATGTTACTGTATTAGTGTCCCAGTTTTCTCACATTCTCTCCAACATTTATCATTATCTTTTCCTCCAATCTGAGAGGTGTGAGGTGGTACCTCAGAGCTGTTTTAATTTGCATATCTCTAATCAATAGTGATTTAGAACATTTTTTCATATAATTAGAAATGGCTTTAATTTCATCAGATGAAAATTATCTGTTCACATCCTTTGACCATTTATCAATTGGGGAATGATTTATATTCTTATAAATTTGACACAATTCCTTATATATTTTAGAAATGAGGTCTTTATCAAAAAAATTGGCTGCAAAGATTTTTCCTAGCTTTGTACTTCCTTTTTAATCTTGTTTCTATTGGTTTTGTTTGTGTAAGAACTTTTAAATTTAATGTAATCAAAGTTTGTTATGGGCCAGAACTCTGTACTTAAAACAAGGCTTCTTACAAGGTGTTAAGTCAGTGGAATTGATAAAGACAATGGTTATCTAGTTTAGCATGGTGATTAATAGTTCTCTAGTTCAGTACATGTACTTAGTACTTAATATGATTCTACAAGATTCACACCTATGATAATGTAACTAGAATAGAGCATATGAGCTGGGACAAACTCAACCAGACAGATTCGCTCCATCTCACACCACTGTGATGGCAGTCCTGTCCTCCTTCATTTCTCCACTGAGACCAAGGCACATTCTGGAGGACCCCAAGAAAGCTAACCGGGGCCCCAGGCAAGGAAACTAGACGGTGAAGGAGACAATAAAGATTTTTGGACTTTATATGGGCCTTTTTCCCTTTTTTTATTTCTTTGGGATATAGATACTGAAGTGAGACTGTTGGAGCAAAGGTACAGTTTTATAGCCCTTTGGGCATATGGAACTCAAAAATGTTACAAAAAGGAAAAAAAACCCTAAAATTTACATGTAACTGGAAAAATAAAATACTATTGAAATTTAAAAAAAATTAAAAACCATATCCCAAGTCCCCAAGCTGGGTAAATTATAGCTTGAGCTGAATGTCTTTCAATGCTTCTTGCGCTCTTTTGTTGAGATTCATGGCACAAAGGGCAAAATAGATTTAGGTGGTTTTCCATGCTAGAAGCCAAAGGGCAGCTGTCCTGTGAAATATGGGTTTAGTTTACCCAGTGTCATGTATTAAAAAAAAAAAAAAAAAAAACAAAAAACCAAAACCTTAAATTAGAGAAATGAATCTGAAATCTAGGAAATGAGACCAAAATGTAATGAACTGGTGAATTTATTTCAAGATTTGACAATTTCTATCTCTGCCACTTAGCAAGCAAAACATTGGCACATAATAGGTCTTTAATAATGAACGAGTTCTTGTTTGACTAGTCCTCATACACATGCATATTCTATTACAGTCATGTATTCATCTGGGCCCATAAACAGGACTGTGTTCCTCAGACGTTCCTGCGGCCTCCCCCAGGAGCACTCCTCCCCCAAGTCATCTTTCAGTGGGGGCTCTTTCCAGAACCTTCATGTTGGGGGTGCTTCGTTTCCCACTGCGTTGTGTTTCAGACTCACTACCACGCCGAGCATGAGTACTTTCTTCCTGGGTCTCCCCTTTAGCCCGCTTTCCTTAGGGTGTCTCCCTGACAGGATGCAGGGGGGGGAAGGGGGGAGGGGGAGTAGTGAGAGGAATGCGTCTGTTTTGGCTGTTTGCCTATCTCTAGGTAGGGGGCCTGGTTCATGGCAAGTGCTTAATAACTACTCGCTGTTTGCCTTTCCTCCAGGGACAGCGGCACCGCCTGGACTTCTTCAAGGCCCAGCTAAAATCAAGCGGCCTAACTTTTTGCTCTCTCTCCTTCATTCTACCTGGCATCCCTACTTTATCCTGCTTGGTTCCGGTCTGTTCAGAGTTGTTTGCACGTGGTCTCCCCCCAGAGACTGCGTGCTCCTTGAGGGCAGGGGATGTCTTTGGCTTTTCCAAGCCTCTGGGGAGGCAGCTCAAAGGAGTCTAAATAAAATGCTCGCTGACGGACTGATGGACAGCGGAGTTGAAGAAGAACGAGGCCTCGGACTACCTGCACAGGGGGTCATGGAGCCCCCGCGCAGGGGCCGAGCAACTAGAAGCCAGGAAGGGCAGCACTCGAGGCAGCGGCACCTACGGCCCAGTCCCCGCGGCCTCCAGCCTCAAGAATAGGGAAAGCCTCCTCTCAAGGTCTAGCGGGGTTCGGTCCCAGCTGGCGAGGAGGCGCGGGGGGGGGGGGGGGGGGGGAAGAAAGGAGGGGGGAGAGAAGCAAGGAGCGCGCGTGCGGCTGGTAGGCGGACCCAAGAGCAAATTGCGGGACGGGGCCCGAATGGAGACAAAGTTATTTGGAATCCTAAAGGAAATGGGTATGGAGAAGAGCGAGGTGGGGAGAACGCTAAGGATGCTGGACGGAGCCTGAGAGGGGACATAGAAAGGAAAAAAGCCAGCACAGGGCTTTTCGGAACTCGCGCAAGGCTGGGCAGTAAAGGTGAAAGTCAGCCGCAAGGAAGACTAACGCAAGGTGCCAGAACCCACAGTTCCCAGTCTGCCAGGGCCCACAAGGTGTTTCCGCCTCTTCCTTGGTAACTCGGCGATTGGAGAACCTCGATAAAGCCCGCCTTCTGTGAGATAGTCTGACCAATGTCTGAGAAGCGATGAAGGCGGGGTCTCTGAGAGGGCGGGGCTTTGCTTTCTAGTTCTGCCTCCTCCTTTCCCGGGAGGGGGGAGGGGCTGGCAGGGAGCGCGAGGTAGTTCTTCGCGCGTTTCGCGCCTGCTCTGCCCTGCACTAGCCCCTGCCTGATTGACAGGCCCGCTCCGTCTAACTTGTTGGCAGCATTAGCTGGCGGAGCTGTGGCCCCATAAACCATGAAGGTTAAGACCAGGTAAGAGTTGTTCCCCCATGCCCTTCCCTTGGCAACAAGTTTCCATTTCCCTCTTGCTCTGTCCGGAAAGCACTCTTCCTTACGGCTGTTATGACACTGACATAATTTGTCTCCACGCGCATACGTCCAGTTAAAACGTTCCTAATTCCGGGCTTCTCATTTAAACCGCGTGTGAGTTTTCCGCGCTAGACCCCCCCGACGTCTCATTTCTGGTGTGCTGCTGGTGGCAGGTCTGCAGCGTGAGGCGCTTCTGCTTGCCGCTGTTTGCAGACTTCGCAGACCCCCTACTGGGAGGCCGCAGTCTGGGGCCTGTGGCTCCTCCAGGTCAGAGGGAGAGCTCTTACCGATTCCCAGCCGCCTCTCCGTGCTAGGGGGAGAAGCTGTGCCAGGCACTGGAGCTGAGAGTCAGGAAAACTTGGAGCCGGGAGCCTCGGTCACTCGCCTGAGCCCAACCCCCATCGGAAGGGGAGTTCCCAGGTCTGTGCTCAAACTCTAAATGAATCCAAGCTCTTTCTGCTGTCCAATCTAACCAGCAGATGACACGGAGGCAGAGCCTGACCGGCTTCGTGACCGTGAACTAGTCATTTATCTGGTATGCCTCAGGTTCCTCATCTGTAAAATGGGTTGGAGGAGAGAAAAAAAAAAAAAAAAAAAACTACAAATAGGTTCAGGAGAATCAGACACGGCTGAAAAGACAAAAAGACCTAAACCCACATCGTTAGTCTCAGTAAAATGACCTTAGTCTCCACTAATTGTGTGTTACTCACTGTACTTGGTCCTGCCTCTGTTCTGGAGTGTTTAACCTCCTCCTTTCCCAATTATCTCCCGTTTCTATTTAAGCTTTCTCTACTTCCTTGAAGCTGAATTCGCAGGTTGAACCACATCTCTACGTTTAGTTATTTAATGATTCCTCCGCTAAAGTTAGTCATGTGCCGCTAAATAACCAATGACTACCAAAATGCACACACGAACACTTTTTGTCACTTTAAGTCTAGGCAATGTGTTATACAGGTGCGTCAGCTCCCGAAAAGTTTGTCCGCTCCGACACTAAAATCCTCCCCTAACGGAGAAGTTCCTCGCTATTACAGATTAGGATAAACTCGGGCAAACCTCCCCCACAGAGGCAGCCTTTTATACGGATTCTCGCCGGAGGCTTCCCTGCCTTTCCCTCGGAGAGGCTCCTTCCCAGAAGGTTGGCTGCCAGGTGATGAAATTTTACTCCAGCAATTAAAAAAAAATCTTTTGAGCTGTGAACTGCTTGCCTGGCGGAGAGAATATCTGTACTAATGAGATCATGAAGCTTGGAAGTGTTTGCCATCTGCAGTGTTGTTTCACGAGGCTGGTAAACATCGAGCAGGGAGCTTCCTCAAACTGGGCCCAGGAGCTCTGGGCAGATGATCAGCAAGCACTTGTTGGTTGTTTGATTTATTTTCCTTTATTTCCTTTATGTTGATCCAATCACTTCCATCACTTTGTCTGTGTAGACCTAGGCCGTTTGCTTAATGAGAAATAGAGAACAGACAAGAACAATTTGTTATTAAACAAAAGTGTGAAGCAAACAAGAGGAAGCAAACAATAGCTTGAAAAAATGAATTCACCTAATTAAGTCATTTATCCTTCCTTGGGCATTTACATATGCATATATGTGTATGAATATGTATGTACATATACTAGAACATTTTTTAAATAAGGAAAAATGGGAACATTCGTGATGCAGCGGATGGAACACTAAATTTGGAGTTAGAGGCTATTTGAGTGATCTTACTGTCATTTATGATTAATCTTTTAGATTTGTATTCTCATCCATAAAAAAGAGAAGTATGAATTAAATGACCTCTAAGGTCCCTTTCAGGTCCAGATATATTGTTCCTAAAATGGATAAATTTGGATAATGTTTATTGCAGTTGTAAGAAATTAAAAGAGAAAAATATACAGAAATGTGCTATTGGATAAGAGCACTAGTAAAGGATTAAGCAAGAAACCAATTGATTTGAATTTTGAGTCCAAAATCAGGAAAAGGAAAATGTTTCTGACCCAATTTTACAAGTTATAGAAACTTTAAAAAAAAAAAAAAGAGTTGGGATGAAATGAAAAAAAAAATTTGAATTCTTTGTCAGAGCATGCTACTAGTTAAATGGAAAGAATTATTGGGGAATGGATAACTCTTTAAAAGTAGAGAGAAATGAAAACAGCATTCACATTTTCACTTTTTACTTAAAGCATTTGACTGATGTGTTTTTTAATTGCATGAAATTGTTATTTATGTACCTTTCAGGTTTTAGTTTCTTATCATTTAGATATGTACAGGCTTTCTATTGTGAATGTGAATTTATAAGAAATGTTTTCTCAGACCATGCAGACTTTTGGAAGTGTGATCTTTTCAACAAAGATCTTTCTTTAGACATTAAAATTACAACAGGCATCGACACCCTTTTAAGTCAGATATGTCTCCCCCTTTCCATTCAGGAAGGATGTAGTTTATTTGCCTTTCCTATTTTGAAAGTGTGCCCAGCCGTCTTCTCTTACCAATATCTTTACTTCCAGTTGGGATTCTATTTAACGAAGGAAAATACCAGTGTAGTTGTAAAGCCATTAGACTGCTGAAATCAATCTTCTTTAAGTTACCCTCCATTCATTTAAAGAATTTAAGTTTTTCCTTCATGTAACCTGCAGAAAGTAATGTTTGATACTACCAAATGATTAAACTAAGGAACATGCCATTTAACTCTTGTATTTAGAATGCTGTAGAACTATATCAGTCTCATGATTTTAAAAAAATTGTCTTTTTTTCTAGAACATCATGGTCAGCATGTTGTGTGTGAGTTTGTGTATATGTGTGTGTGATTGTTACTAGGGAGGACTCACTGGGGAAAGGAGGAAAGTAATCAAAAAATTAATATATTTTAAAAACGAGACACAAATAAACCTTTTTTCTTTTAAATAGTATTTTCCCAATTACCTGAAAAGACAATTTTTATCTTTCAATTTTTAAAAAAGTTTGAGTTCCAAATTTTCTCCTTTCTCTTCCCCCCAAGATAGTAAACAATTTGATATAGGCTATATATGGGCATTTCTGTAAAACATATTTCCATATTAGTCATGGTGTGAAAGAAGAAACAATAAAGGGGGGGAGGAGAAAAGAACTACATAAAAAAATAAAGTGAAAGTACTGTGCTTCAATTTGCATTCAGACTCCATCTGTTCTTTCTTTGGATGTGGATAGTATTTTCTAGTATAAGTCTTTTGGAATTGTCTTGACTTGTATGTATTGCTGAGAAGAACTAAGTTTATCATAGTTGATCATTGCACAATGTTGGTGTTACTAGTGAAACTTAAAAAAAAATCCTTAGATTTAGTCTTTCTAAAACATTGCATCCCACTCTAGGTCAGGAACATCAATGTGTAGAGAGAACTCAGTGATTAGATGAGATCCATAAAGCCATAAGTACGCTAAGAATTGTTATATTTTGCACTAGATTGAGTTACCCATAGTTTTTCAGCTAGGAAGTGTCAGTGGTGGAATTTAAATTAAAATCTTCCTGACTTTGAGGCCAGCATTGCATCCACTATGATTTATTGCCTTTCTAAATGTATGCAGAAGAGATTGAGATGAATAAAGCAAAATTTCATTTTAAAATTATTAAATTTGTAGTAGCTTTTTCTCATAAAATAATTTTCCTAATCAGCAGATACTAATAAGGTAGGCAAATAGCACATTTCTATGTCCATAATGTTGTTAATGCAGTTCTCAAAGAAAGGTATCTAAGCTATCAAGAGCCATGTGAAAAACAAAAAAACAAAACACAATCATTAATATTTAGAGAGGATTGTAACTCTGAGATTCCTCCTTATCCAATCCATCAGATTGTTAAAGTTAGAAAAGTAAAATGATAGTTAATAAAGGGACTGTGCTAATTTGTTAATGGGGTTGTAGATAGAGAGAGACTAAGGAATTGATTGATCCCTGAAGCACCAATAGAGTTCAGCTCCATGGCCCCATCCTCAGAGGAAGTCCTCAGTCTGAAATCTAAGTTATGGCAACCCCCTGAGATCCAACCTCTGCATAAGTCTCCAGCAGCCTCACTTTGCCGGGCCCTGTCAGAAATCCCAGTAATGTTCCTGAGGTTAAATTTTCCCTATAAAATCTACTTATGGGCCATCCCATGGCTGCTGCCTCCCTTTGGGTCAGTCCACCACAGCATCCTGCCTCCTGATATCATTCCCCTCCCTCTCCCCCTCCCCCCATTCCACGTGTTTTCTCCCCTAACTCCACTATGCTTCCCAACCCCACTTCTCCTTACAGCTAACTCCTTTAAGGTGCTCAGTCCCTTTCAGGCCTGCCAGCTAAGGGCATTCCCCAACCTCATGGGGTGGTCCCCTTCTACTAGGTAATTGTGAGTTCTACCCAGGAACTTGTCTTTCATATGCTTTCCAAACTTTCATATTTATCATTCCTGGTGTCTATTGTATGCCTTCATTTTGTTTATAATGCCTTCGCCTAAATAAATCTACCTTTTGCCAAAGAGAATGGCATTGTGGATTCATCATGTGACTGAGCCCCAACTTTTGGTGCCTGCCGTCATCTGGTATCTACATCACCTACATTATTTTAATCTTCCAATTGGTGCCTGACCCCCACACCATAAACCACATCAAGAGGGCTTTTATGTGTATAACTGGTAATCTGCCAGTGTCAGTTTATGCCTTTAAACCAGTCTATTTCCTGTTGGTAAAAGATGAAGACTAGAAGAGAAAGTATTTAAAAAGCAAACAAACTGTGTCTCATTAATACTGTTATTATTCTATGACATAATTTTATTTAATTTGACAAATGAATTAGTTCCCATGAATCTTAAACATTGACCATTTTACTCTCTCTTCTAAAACAAAGAAAAAATACTCATTACTATATAGAAACTAAAGAAAGTTAACTACCTCTACTGGTGTAATTATCAGCTTACTACTTTTAGAATAGTGGGGTTCTTAAATTACCTTTGTAATGGAATAGCTCCTTATTAGTAGTAAGATTTAAGGAGAAAGGAGTTCCAGTTAAATTTTTCTCTAAGAGTAGTACCCAAATAATATTTGATCTTTTGAAAGTAAATATTAATAGTAATTATGAAGAGATTCTCTTAGAAAAAAATTTGTTCATTAATCAACCTGGTATATAGTTAGCAGTTTTAGATCTTTTTTTCTTTTTAATCCAACTGTTCTTTCTTCAGTTAGAAGCTGGAGTTTATTCTGATGACTATTTGCACTTGAAGATGGAAAAGGAGGAACCTTGACAATAAAACATTTCTAGCTCACCACAGGAAATATGCATTTAGGATCCATATAAAGAAAAGAAAGTGATTGAGGTTTGATGGGAAAAGTTTAACAGCTGTAGAATTGATACAGCTTTAGCTAGTTTCTAGTCATGAGCTCATGTAAAAGCCAGAAGGAGCAGGTGTTAAGATAACTGCAGTGTTTGTTTCCTTTCATTGAGTTCTTTAACTCAGTAGCTCATTAGTTGATCTACTTTAAGTTTAAGAAACACAGTCTGCATTTCACTCTATGTATGTGTGTTGGGGAGGGTGGAACGCCAGCTGGGAAATGGGGAGAGGGTTGAGATAAGGGATAGGATTATGAGATCTAGAGACTAGTTGCTGTTTGTCCAAGCTAAGAGGAGCTCTTGAATTCTTTGTCAAATTCCTCATTTAATTCCTTGCATTGACAAAATTAACCTTGACCCCAGAGTTAACGGATCCAATCAGAGGGCCAGGTTATGGTGTCAACTCCCAAGGTTATTTTTCCCCTTTCAAAGGATCTACCCTTTTCAAAGGATCTACCTGTATCCCAGTCCCCACCCCCAACTCCTTTTAGGACAATCTTTTTAGAGATAGAAGCTAGTCAATGGTATAATCTTCCCTGATGGCAATGGTTAACTCCCAATTCATTAGGAACCATCCATCTTATAGCAGCAAATTCTTTGCCTGCCTTATAGCATCTTTTTTCTTGTTATATCTAACTCCTTTTAGGGTTAGCCCACCAGTCAATTGCATAATAATAAAATCATTGCTCTTGATTTAGAGAAGGTTTAAGCCTACAAATTCTTTTAGACACCTCATGATGCCTCAATATACTTTTGGGGTCCAACCTCACTCCCTAACATTTGGTATGTAGGGATACCCCAATATATTTGGGGACTTATGCACCCCTATACCCAATAATTAGGAGACCGTGGACTTTATAAGCTAAGGTCTTTCTTAAGGTCTAAGTTTCTCTGGGGCAATGACTATTAATTAAAGGATAGGTAATAATTGAGGCAAAGAATGGCCTAGTTTGCCTTCACAAAAGAATCAGTCTGGGAAGGGCAGACCCTCAGAATTTCTGGCCAGAACAGTAGAGAGTAAGTAGATTTGAAACGTCAAATTTTTATCTGATGCATTTTTATGTGATAAAAGGGAATAAAGAATACTTGTTTTTGATTTGAATCCTAAATGTCATTTAGTAGTAGTGTGATTACTTAACTGAATTTAACTTTTTAGTCTAAGTTTAACAGAACTGGGGTCATAATACTTGGCAATGCATACTACATAGGGATCAAATTAGAGCTATGTCATCCTAAAATACTACATGAGTGTTTATTATCATTATTTTTAAAATAATAGGTTTTTATTTTCAAAACATATGCATAGTTTTCAACATTAAACCTTACCTTGTCTTCCAAATTTTTTCTCTCTTCTTTCCTCCCATCCCCTCCCCCCTAAATAGCAAGTTATCCAATATATGGTAAACATGTGCAATTCTTTTATACATATTTTCACAGTTATTTTGCTGCTCAAGAAAAATCAGATCAAATCAAAAAGGAAAAAGAAATGAGAAAGAAAACAAAAAACAAGCAACCCACAACAAAAAAGGTGAAAATACTACATTGTGATCCACACTCAGTCCCCACAGTCCTCTCTAGGTGGAGATGGCATTCTCCATTGTGATCATTATTAATAAAAGTGAGGTACCAAGTTTATTGGATGGAGAACTAGTCTCAGAATAAAGACCTAGATTAATATATTATCTCTGCCATATACTACTGTTTAATCCTGGGCTAGTTAGTTAGTTTCTAAGTGCCTCAGGCAACTCTTTCAGACTATAAAGTGTAGAACAAATTTCTGGTCTGCCTTGGTAGAGGGAGATTTCTTATTGAGAGCTGTCTCTGCATCAGGAAATTATTAGGTCTACATGAGGGTGGGGGATGGGGAGAAACACCTTAATGATTAGGTTTCAGAGGTACATAATAATTCAATTTAAGGATTTCTGAGGCATGCACAGTATACCTATTTCATAAATTATTAAACAGGAATTGTTATCAATGATTTATTTAAAAATCATTGACTTTGAGATGTTAGACTTATTATAATAGACTCTTGCTTATAATCAAAAAAGATTTTTTAAAAAACAGCTGGCCTTCTTTTGTCTTCACTTGATTAACTTTAGAGGAGCCATTGACCATTCTTTGTCTTGGTTTTTCTTTTAGGCCCTGATGTTAGTATAAGGCAAATGGATGTTTGTAATCCAAATACTTGATGTGTTCAAAGGGCTTTAGATGAAAAATGATGCATTTTTATATTCATGATTTATTTTTTAAAGGGACAAAGATTTGTGGACATTGGCTTAATTAAAGACCTTGACCTTGTATAGTTCTGGGAGCAAATAACAATTTCTACATCTAGATTCAAATCAGCCCCATTCTCTGCTACTAGTATTTTCCCTAGGGAGGGGAATTTAACCATTACCTGATAGGGCTTCTGCTAAAATTCTAACCCTAATTAGCTTGCTGTGGAATCAATAGACTTCTAAGGTTTATCTGGTTCAGCACTACATCAGTCTTGCTGCTGGTCTTAGGTCCCCAGTAGAAACTTCTGACATTTCAAGCTAATCTGTATGTAATCAGGAATTCTTGAGTTCCAGCCCATTTTATTTGCATTTTATTTAGACTAAAGCAGTATTTAAAGCTAAAAGGGACAGCTCATTTAGTCCATACTCCTTATTTTCCAGAGGGTCCCAGGAAAAAGACAAGGAACTTATCTTTAAGTTCATACAGGAACCAGAGACAGAGTTGGCAAACTAGCACAGAACTTAGGTCACGTATCTCCAAGTTTTATTATATTTTTTTTATTTCATCAATCTGCTTCATCCTATCAGGAAACATTTATTAAGTTAGGCATTATGTTAGGTACCAGGGATACTATGACAAAAATGAAATAGCTCCTGCCTCCAGGAGCTTCCACTTTATTGAGGAAGGTGTATGGGACCATATGGGACTCCCTCTGGCCTCACTCCTAATTCACTTTAGCAGTTTGGGGTCCCCACAGCCTGGCTATTACTGTTACTTCTTCCAGGTCTCTAGGGGTGACTCTGAAGAGCCATTCATGAGTGCTATCATTTATGAGCCCTAACAGTGTGCTTCCCATCCTCCAGCCTTAATTAGGTTTAAAATAGTGTTTATTGAGCATCTATAGCTGGGACAGTTATTACAGACATATCCTCAGCATTGTGAAGATGCATACTATGCTTATATAGTTACCCTAGGGAAAATTGGCCCAACAAAGAGAATATACGTGGCCCAAGGGGAAAGTTACAGCTGCCGTTCAGGAAAAATTATGCTGTTTAAATCCAACCTTATGTGATTGAAGGTTGTCCATACCCAGAATGTCTCTTGACCCCAATAACTCTATTAGAGACAGTTCCAAAAACATTCTTGTTTTGCCTTACTATGCCCAAAACATGTGATGACTCACCCCAAGTTTGTGTTTTGGGTTGTCTTGTGTTTCAGTCAAGTGGCTCCCTGGGCAAAATTGTTTTACTATGGGTTATGAAGGTATCCTTGTCTAAATCCTGTAGAATGTATACCTTCCAGAGCCTGAACCAGGGGGAGCCATACCTCCTCTACAGCACAAATTTCTTTCTAAAACCATTTCAGATTTGGGGTTTGTTCTGCAAACAAGTCATTTTTTCCCCTCTCCCTTCATGGAGTCCTTATCTAGTCTATCTCATTTTACACACAAGAAAATGAAGCACCAGAAATTAAAGTGACATCCAAAATTACACAGGTATTAAATAGAAGAGTCAAGATTTGAACCCAAATTCTTTGACCAAAAATTCAGTGCTCTGGATGCTGCATTCACCTTTATTTCCAGTTCATTTATTTGACAGAATTCTGAGAAAAGCACAACCTTGTTATAAAACAATACTTCTCTTATTCTAGGAAGAAATTGTCTAGGTTATTACTGTATGTTGAAAGTATTAGAATTCCCTGAAACTGTAAGATGGGATTCTCTGAAAGGGCCATGTCACTAGAGGTCAAGAACCAATTATCAAATGACTCATCAGCTTGTGAATCTAGGGAAATTGGTGATTCCAGTAGCTGGGTCAGGCAAAGGTTTGAAATATAAATTAGACCACACCAGTGTCAGTCTTTTGAATTTTGCAAATGAATTGAGAATTGGTGAACACTGGAAGCACCTCTGGCCTGAAGTTATAGCCTAGTAAGTGGTGTAGCACAGGAATTTAATTACAAAATTAGAAAAGAAAGGCAACTGTTTTAAACTCTGAAAAGACAACCATGTGTTGAGAAAAGGCTTGTGGGCTTAAAATAGGGTTACCCAAATATCTAAAGGCACATGAACTGAGACTAGGTTAGTTCAAGAAGCCAGTTAAAAGTAAAAGATTTTAGTTTTAACTGAAGATAAGAATCAGTCTGCTTTATACATATGTTAGATGTAGCCCCAAAGATGCATCACAGGATGAGGATTACCCTAGTAAAGATAGATCTTGAGGTAGTGAAAGTAATTAGCAAAATGCAGCATGAGTTAATATGCAGAGGAATGTAAAGATAGACACATTTAAAATATTTTTAAAATACATTTTAATACCTGAAAATTGCACTTTCTATGGCAAGTAGGTTGTATGAACTATAGAGAACTCAGAACCTCAGTGGATAATAATCCTCTGGGGATACAATTGTCAAACTTTGCTTTAGGCATTCAGATATCTCTTTGCTGTTCCCCAAGTAGGGTTAAATTGAAGATTTTCATTATATCTTTGTAATTCAATGATTTTATACTTAGGGTTTTTTTTGGGGGGGGGATGTTGGTTTTTTGATAGTAGTTTTTTGTTTTTTTTATTTTTTGCTTTCCCACTTAATTCTTTAAGAAGGTTTTTTAACCTTGTTGAATTTCATTTGGATTGAGGGAGAAAGAGATTTGCTGACATCTGGTCCAGAGAGTCAGAGGGAACATTGACATTCTCTTGGTTATTGCCCATGGAATATTTCTTCACTTATCTCATTATTCCATCTCATCTCCAAACTCAACATTGCAGTCTTCTACTCTATACCTTCACACAAACTATGCATCTTTGCCAGTGATTCACCCCTTCTTCATTACCATCTTTCATAATATCTATTTTTTAGTCAAGGTTTACCTCGGGTGCAACTTTCTCTCACATACTTTTCCCTAATCCCCTAGGTTGTTTGTTTTGTTTTGTTTTGTTTTAGTATTCCCCTTCCTTTTCAAATCACCTTCTCTGGTGCCTTGAAGTAATTAACTGTTTCATTTTTGTCTTGTACTTTCTATATACATAGTAGCTTATAGATCCTTCATCTAATTAACTTTGGTGTTCTCTTTACTGACATATTACAATATATTTATGCCTTCTTGTCCTGTGTGATTTTTGTCTATATCCTCCCATAAATTTGCCACAAGGATCCACCTGGTTTACTAGGAGTCTTCCCTGATTTTTTTCTGTCATCAAAAGGATACCTGGTGAAGCATTTGGACTACTCCTTTCTGTTATCCCTTTCTTGGGACACATGATCAACCAATTTTCTTTTTTTATTACAAATTTTCCTGGTAACACATTTTATTCAGATTTAGCTCCATAGTTCCATATTCATTGTATACTGAGGCCCTCTCATAACCACCATTTTCCTCTCCATTGCCCTCTATATGTTATTCATTTTTAATTCTTTAGAAATTAAAGTCTTCCATCATTGGAAGCTATGCAATAGTAATGTTGTGTTCAAGATAGCAATTCCTAGTTCCAAATGATGTGTTTGAGGTTTAACACACTAAATATTGAGATTAATATAGTCACTACATGTTGGGGTTCAGTCTTGTGAAAAATTCACAATGGCAATTCTCTTTGGCAAAAGAGAATTATTTGGGAGAAAAGTTTCAGACAAAATGAAGAGGTATAATAGATACCAGGAATGATAAATATGAAATAGAATTGGGAGAGCACATACAAAAAAAGGGGTTTTGGAAATTAACAATGGAAAAAAACAAGTTAAAGTGGAACTCAATTAACTAGGAGAAAGGGAATACACCATGAGGTGGGTGTATGCCTTACTGGCAGGCTACATCCATGAAGGAATTTAGTACCCTAAAAAAAGTTAGCTAGCTAAAAAGAGGAGAAAGACACCCTGAGGCATGGAGGAAGAATGAGAGGAAAGACACTACCAGGCATGGTGGGGGAATAACAGGAATGATACCATGAGGCAGAGTGCTGTGACGGGCTTACCCCGAAGGGGTTCAGCAAACATGGCCTGGGCCATGAACGGATTTATAGGGGAAATTTAATCTCAAGAGTTTGACAAGGTGGGGCTACCCATGAACTCCACGGAGGGTGGAACTATAAGTCAAACTTATCCCCATCAATATCCTTTCATGCTTGCCTCAGTACTTTGGCTATCTTTGCCAACTTTTCCTAGTAACTCAAGATCTCATCAGTAATATTGAATATTGATTTTAAAGATGAGACTTTACTTCTGAGAGAAGTTTATGATCATTAACAGAAATGTTGAGATCACTAACAGAACTTTGCAGTTTCCTAAGACAATCCAGTTAACTTTATTGTCAATATAATTCTAGATCCCACTAGCTCTTTTGTACCTTTTATTTTAACATGTATAATCCTTGCAAACTTATTTCCATATTTGAAATGTTATGCAAAAAAAAAAAAAAAGGCAGAATGAAAGGGGGAAAAAAACCACAAGAAAGAAAAGGCAAACAAACAAAAAGGTGAAAATATTATGCTTTGATCCACATTCAGTCTTCATAGTTCTCTCTCTAGATGAGGACGGCATTTTTCAATCCCAAATCTGTTAAAATTGCTTTGAATCACCTCACTGTTGAAAAGAGCCAAGCTCATCATAGTTGATCAGCACATAATCTTTGCTGTTACTGTGTACAATGTTCTCCTGGTTCTGCTCACTTCACTTAGCATCAGTTCATATAAGTCTTTCAGGCTTTGCTGAAATCAGCCTATTCATCATTTCTTATACAACAATAATATTCCGTTACATTCATATAACATAAGTTACTCAGCCATTCTCCAACTTATGGGCATCGACTCAATTTCCAGTTTCTAGCCATTACAAAAAGTGCTGCTACAAACATTTTTGCACATGTGGGTCCCTTTCCCTCCTTTAAGATCTCAGTAGTAACTGCTGGGTGAAAGGGCATGCATAGTTTTTAGCCCTTTGGGCATAGTGCAATTTATAATATTAAAGAATTGATTGGAGCACTGAAATTAAATGACTTTTTCAGGGATGAGAAATCACTCTCTATTAGAAGTAAGGATTTGTGCCCAGGTTTTTATGACTCTAAGATGGTCCTTCTATCTATTATGTCATGTTGCTTCTGATGGACATAGATGTTATCTATCTAACATCAACATATTCTAGGCACTATCCACACAACAAGTTAGTTCCTTCCCCTTTATGCTTATCAGGGATGTGAGGAAGGATGTGACTGAATAAGTAGCTCAGTTCCACTGTGACTTCTCACTATGCCATCTTCCTACCAAAGAACAGTTACTTAAATAAACTTGGAAGAAAGGCAAAAAACACAGAACCCAACAAACAAGCATTTACAGGTTACTTTGTGTAGCAGACTACATTTTCATGGTTAAGATGTATAGAAAATGCAAGTTTAAAATTCTTTTCCTTCAGAAAAATATATAAGATATTTAGAACTTGTGTGGATACTTTTGATTACTGATTGGTTACTGATGACTACAAGGAGGCTTTAAAGTACATATATAATAAATAAATATTTATTTAATTTAATTGATGTTCTCTGGACCTACTCCTAAACACCACTAGCCTCAATGTGCTAGAATTTAGCAGAAATGCCCACAATTCAAGGGAACACTACTGTAAGCACTCAGGGAAATCTATCTGAATCACCAGATTTACCAACGCTACATTTCTATGCCAGTTTTCTTCTTTCAAACCAATTTACTCTGAGAGAAGGAGAGAAAAAGATTTAGAAGAAAGATTTAGATTTAGGAGAAAGAGATTTAGAGAGACAGACAAAGCCAGTGAGAGAGACAGAGACAGAAGTTGATACTCTCTTTAGAAAAATTTGCAAAAATTTCTGCTCCATAATGAGAACTCCATAAAGGGGTTCCTTTACCTTTCTGATATCATGGTAATTCTTGTCATTTTACTGCTATGACTTTGTTAAAATTTTTGCCACATCTTGCTAGAGTCTGGGCCTTCCCAACCAACTCTATAACATGTCACAACCTACCCAATATGTCATCTTCCCCCATTATAATACATACTTTTTGAGTGTAGGGATTCAAATTTTTCTTTATTTTTATATCTTTAGCACTTAGTATAGTGATTAGTATATAATAAGCACTTATAAATTCTTATCTATCTTCTATGATTATATTGTTTTGTATTGTCATTATATATGTGTATATATATATGTAATTAAAAGATTATCTATGTACATTTATATATCTCCTCATTTGCATGTAAGCTCCTTGAGTACAAGGACTTTACATATTTCTTTCTAATATCTATCATTGTTAGCCCAGTATTGGATATGTGTCAGGCACTCAAACATTTTTTGATTAATTGATGTTCTGAAAAACTCCAATAAAATATACTTGCCCCTCTAAGGGGAATACCTAAGATGATTCTAAATCAGGTATTTTTATTGCTTTCTATCAGAAAATTAGGGTTTTTTTTTTGTTAAATTTGGAAAAACCTCTTGAAGGTGATTGGAAATTGAAGTAAATGAAAGATGTATTTAGTTTTAAAGATTTTTATGGAATGCACTAGATAGAGGTGATTCAGAATTCTTGAATTTAAGGTTAATGAGAACAAATATAAATTAGGCAAGCAGGAAAGTGGAGTTAAGAATAGCTTTGCTTAGATTAGATATTGTGATTGTCAATAAGTGTATTTATATTTCTTTATATTTTTTAGTATTTTTGTTTCTTTTTTCATTTTGTAAAAACGACTTGCTTCTTTGGGATTAGAAGTCAGAGAAAAAAGTGATTGACTGGGAAAGTATGAGATGCTTGGGAGTGGCAGATGACTCTAAATCATAGCTGAAAAGGAGTGAGAACATCTATGTAATTCCATGGCTGAAAATCTAGTAGAAATGGGGATGATTTTGAGCAATAATGTTAGCAAAATAAATATTTGATAACAGTGCTGCCACATATCTTCTGGATACTCAAATTCATATTAGTTCTATAAACTTGGTAAGAATTTTAGCTGGTAAATATTTTCTGTGTTACTCCTTTCTAATCTTTGTGTTATTGATGAAGAGCCTAGTTTCAGATTAATTGATTACTTCACATTAATTCACCATCCTTTAGTAAATCTTTTATTTGAACTCTACAGGATTCTGCCTAGAACAATTGTGAACACCTTTGTCAGAAAAATTCTTCCTGAGGATTGTTGAGCAAAGTTATCTCTTTGATCATATTTTCAAAGAAAAATAATTAATATCATACTCTGCATTTTAGGCATGAGTCTTCCAGAAACAAATTTTATTAATTTAACATTATTCTTATTCCTAGCATCGTTCATTTGTTTCAATTGTTTCTGGCTCTCTGTGATCCTATTTTGGGGTTTTCTTGTTAAAGATACTGAAGTAGTTTGCCGTTACCTTCTTCAGATGAGGAAAAGAGGGAAGCAGTGCTAGGTGACTTGTTCAAGCTCACACAGTAAGTCTCAATCAAGATTTGAACTCATGAAGAGCCCAAGTGTTCCCAAGCCCAGTGTTTTATCTACTGCATTACCTCCTTTCTAGTTTAAAGAGAGAAATCTCCCAAATGGCATAGTATCTGCCCCTTCCTTCCTCCATACCCTTGGACATCTCTTTATTTCCGTCACAATGTAAGATAACGTAAGAATCTTGAATAAGGAAAAGCTCAGAACATGTTAAAAATGAAATTTTAGGTTAATATTAGAAAACAATAATCATCCACTGTTCAACTAAAATTACTTAGTTCCTTGCTTGGCTACTGCCCTTAAGGGCTGTTTCCTCAAAGTAATCAATCTCTCAATCTTTTTGAAATGAAGAAGAGTCATAGCACCAATCTCTTCATGGGTCAGTAAGGCAATGATCTTAACTATAAAAGACATATTTCTGTTTCTACCTTGGACTTTATTCTAAATATCTTATATATTTTTCTGAAGGAAAAGAATTTTAAACTTGCATTTTCTATACATCTTAACCATGAAAATGTAGTCTGCTACACAAAGTAACCTGTAAATGCTTGTTTGTTGGGCTCTGTGTTTTTTGCCTTTCTTCCAAGTTTATTTAAGTAACTGTTCTTTGGTAGGAAGATGGCATAGTGAGAAGTCACAGTGGAGCTGAGCTACTTATTCAGTCACATCCTTCCTCACATCCCTGATAAGCATAAAGGGGAAGGAAAAATTTGTCCAAAAAGCCTCTAAAAAGAATTGCCTCTCAGATAACAAAAGGATGAGGAAATGAACAAGCATTAGAAAAAGGGAGGGAATCTTCTAATATGATGAACAAATATTTTGGATTTAGAGATCCCAAAGAGAATTTAAGAAAAAGGGAAAAAAACAATAACATCAATAGTTTCCACAGAAACAAAGCTAGAATTAGCACAAGACTTCAAACTTGATTTAAAAAAAAGAACCCGAATCCTACTATATGTTGTTTACAGGAAACACACCTGAAACAGGATGAGACATTCAAACTAAAAGTAAAAGGGTGGAGCAGAATCTATTATGCTTGAGGCAAAACCAAAAAAGCAGGAGTAGCCATCCTCATCTCAGATCAAGCAAAAACAAAAATTGATCTAATTAAAAGAGATAAGGAAGGGCATTATATCCTGCTAAAGGGAAGCATCAATAGTGAAGCAGTATCAATATTAAACATGTATGCACCAAGTGGTGCAGCATCTAAATTCTTAAAAGAGAAATTAAGAGAGCTGCAAGAGGAAATAGATAGCAAAACTATAATAGCGGGAGATCTCAACCTTGCACTATCAGAATTAGATAAATCAAACCACAAAATAAATAAGAAAGAAGTCAAAGAGGTAAATAGAATACTAGAAAAGTTTGATATGATAGATCTTTGGCGAAAGCTAAATGGAGACAGAAAGGAATATACTTTCTTCTCAGCAGTTCATGGAACCTATACAAAAATTGATCATATACTAGGGCATAAAAACCTCAAAATCAAATGCAGTAAGGCAGAAATAGTAAATGCATCCTTTTCAGACCATAATGCAATCAAAATAACATTTAATAAAAAGCCAGGGGAAAATAGACCAAAAAATAATTGGAAACTAAATAATCTTATACTAAAAAATGATTGGGTAAAACAGCAAATCATAGACATAATTAATAACTTCACCCAAGAAAATGACAATAATGAGACATCCTACCAAAATGTGTGGGATACAGCCAAAGCAGTAATTAGGGGAAGTTTTATATCTCTACAGGCCTACTTGCATAAAGTAGAGAAAGAGAGGGCCAACGAATTGGGTTTACAACTAAAATTGCTAGAAAAGGAACAAATTAAAAACCCCCAGACAAACACAAAACTTGAAATTCAAAAAATAAAAGGTGAGATTAATAAAATTGAAAGTAAAAAAACTATTGAATTAATTAATAAAACTAAGAGTTGGTTTTATGAAAAAACCAACAAAATAGACAAACCCTTAGTAAACCTGATTAAAAAAAGGAAAGAGAAAAAGCAAATTGATAGTCTTGAAAATGAAAAGGGTGAACTCACCACTAATGAAGAGGAAATTAGAACAATTGTTAGGAGCTACTTTGCTCAACTTTATGCCGATAAATTCGATAACTTAAATGAAATGGAAGAATACCTTCAAAAATATAGCTTGCCCAGATTAACAGAGGAAGAAGTAAGTAGTCTAAATAGTCCCATCTCAGAAAAAGAAATAGACCAAGCTATTAACCAACTTCCTAAGAAAAAGTCCCCAGGACCAGATGGATTTACAGGTGAATTCTACCAAACATTTAAAGCACAACTAACTCCAATGCTATGTAAACTATTTGAAAAAATAGGGATTGAAGGAGTCCTACCAAATTCCTTCTATGACACAGACATGGTACTGATACCTAAACCAGGTAGATCGAAAACTGAGAAAGAAAACTATAGACCAATTTCCTTAATGAATATTGATGCTAAAATCTTAAATAAGATATTAGCAAATAGACTTCAGAAAATCATCCCCAGGATAATACACTATGACCAAGTGGGATTTATACTAGGAATGCAGGGCTGGTTTAATATTAGGAAAACTATTAGTATAATTGACCATATTAATAATCAAATTAATAAAAACCATATGATCATCTCAATAGATGCAGAAAAGGCATTTGATAAAATCCAACATCCATTCCTACTAAAAACGCTTGAGAGTATAGGAATAAATGGACTATTCCTTAAAATAATAAGGAGCATATATTTAAAACCTTCAGTAAACATCATATGTAATGGTGATAAACTAGAACCTTTCCCTGTAAGATCAGGAGTGAAACAAGGTTGCCCACTATCACCATTACTATTCAATATAGTACTAGAAACTCTAGCCTTGGCAATAAGAGCCGAGAAAGAGATCCAAGGAATTAGAGTAGGAAATGAAGAAATCAAATTGTCACTTTTCGCAGATGACATGATGGTATACTTAGAGAACCCCAAAGACTCTGCTAAAAAGCTATTAGAAATAATTCAGAATTTTAGCAAAGTCGCAGGATACAAAATAAATCCACATAAATCCTCAGCATTTTTATACATTACCAACACAATCCAACAGCAAGAGATACAAAGAGAAATTCCATTCAAAATAACAGTCGATAGTATCAAATATTACAAAACACTTGCCACAAAAATAAAGTCAGATTTAAATAATTGGAAAGACATTCAATGTTCTTGGATAGGCCGAGCGAATATAATAAAGATGACAATACTCCCCAAACTAATCTATTTATTTAGTGCTATACCAATCAGACTCCCAAGAAACTATTTTAATGACCTAGAAAAAATAACAACAAAATTCATATGGAAGAATAAAAGGTCGAGAATTGCAAGGGAACTAATGAAAAAAAAGTCAGAGGAAGGTGGTCTAAGTGTACCTGATTTAAAGCTATATTATAAAGCAACAGTCACCAAAACCATTTGGTATTGGCTAAGAAATAGACTAGTTGATCAGTGGCATAGGTTAGGTTCACAGGACAAGATAGTGAATAAAAATAGCAATCTAATCTTTGATAAACCCAAAGATCCCAAATTTTGGGATAAGAATTCATTATTTGACAAAAACTGCTGGGAAAACTGGAAATTAGTATGGCAGAAACTAGGCATGGACCCACATTTAACACCACATACTAAGATTAGATCAAAATGGGTCCAAGATTTAGGCATAAAGAACGAAATCATAAATAAATTGGAGGAACATGGGATGGTTTACCTCTCAGACTTGTGGAGGAGGAAGGAGTTTGTGTCCAAGGGAGAACTAGAGACCATTATTGATCACAAAATAGAACATTTTGATTACACCAAATTAAAAAGTTTCTGCACAAACAAAACTAATGCAAACAAGATTAGAAGGGAAGTAACAAATTGGGAAAAAATTTTTACAGTTAAAGGTTCTGATAAAGGCCTCATCTCCAAAATATACAGAGAATTGACTTTAATTTATAAGAAATCAAGCCATTCTCCAATTGATAAATGGTCAAAGGATATGAACAGACAATTTTCAGATGATGAAATTAAAACTATTTCCACTCATATGAAAGAGTGTTCCAAATCACTATTGATCAGAGAAATGCAAATTAAGACAACTCTGAAGTATCATTATACACCTGTCAGATTGGCTAAGATGACAGGAACAAATAACGATGAATGTTGGAGGGGCTGTGGGAAAACTGGGACACTGATGCATTGTTGGTGGAGTTGTGAAAGAATCCAACCATTCTGGAGAGCAATCTGGAATTATGCCCAAAAAGTTATCAAAATGTGCATACCCTTTGACCCAGCCATACTACTACTGGGCTTATACCCCAAGGAACTACTAGAGAAGGGAAAGGGTCCTGTATGTGCCAAAATGTTTGTGGCAGCCCTTTTCATAGTGGCTAGAAGCTGGAAGATGAATGGATGTCCATCAATTGGAGAATGGTTGGGTAAACTATGGTATATGAATGTTATGGAATATTATTGTTCTATAAGAAATGACCAACAGGAGAAATACAGAGAGGCTTGGAGAGACTTACATCAACTGATGCTGAGTGAAACGAGCAGAACCAGAAGATCATTATACACTTCAACAATGATACTGTACGAGGATGTATGCTGATGGAAGTGGATTTCTTCAACATAGAGAAGAGCTAATCCAATTCCAATTGATTAATGATGGACAGAACCAGCTACACCCAGAAAAGGAACACTGGGAAATGAATGTAAACTGTTATTTTTACCTTCTGAATCCAATTCTTCCTGTGCAACAAAAAATTCGGTTCTACACACATATATTGTATCTAGAATATACTGTAATATATTTAACATATATAAGACTGCTTGCCATCTGGGGGAGGGGGTTGGGGGAGGAAGGGAAAAAATCTGAATAGAAGTAAGTGCAAGGGATAATGTTGTAACAAATTACCCATGCATATGTACTGTCAAAAAATGTTATAATTATAAAATAAAATAAAAAATTAAAAAATAAAAAATAAAAAAAATAAAAAAAAATAAAAAAAAAACCCGTTAAAAGAAATGAAAGATGATCTTATTTTAGTAAGGGAAGATCTAAGTAATAAGAGATTTTTTATTAATAAAAACAGAATAAAACAAATTGATATAGTCAATAAAATGAAAAATAGGACAAGTGTTTGCTGGCTATTATTGTTGTCTTTAGGTATGTCCAACCCCATTTGGGGTTTTCTTGGCAAAGAGACTAGATTGACATGTCATTTTCTTTTCCAGCTCATTTTGCAAATGAGAACTAAAGCAGAGTTAAGTGACTTGCTCAGGGTCACACAACTAATAAGTGTCTGAGGCGGTGTTTGTTTTCTTGATTGCAAGTCCACAGTGATCTATCCATTTTTCTACCTAGTTGCCCATTTGCTAGCTAAGCAGCAACTTTGTGGGGTTTTTTTTTTTTTTTGTTTGGTTTGGTTTGATTTTTAGGGGTGGGGGATCTTCTGGTTTTGGCACCACTTTAAATTAATTAGCTTTATCAGGAGACCGTTCTGATCAAAGTTGGTGGCTTTGCCTTTCCTCATTTCCCATTTTTTGACATTCAGAATAAGATATGGATTGGTACTAGTCCTGTGATTTCATCAAAATCTGGAGTTTCCAGCTAAGAAAATTCCTTAACAATATAGGCTGATATTCTCTATGACTTTAAGCTTTACAAGTTTCCTGGAGAACTGAGACCTTAATTGACTTGCCTAGGGGTGGATAGCCAGCATTTGTTTGAAGCACCCAGGGTTCCAGAATCTGGCTCTTTGTCCATTAGGGCTTTCTGTCTGGCATCTGGCCTGGAACCATGCTTTATTTAATGTCTTTTCTGGTTCTAGTCACAATTCCAGGTCATATGTCTTACTGGAACTATAACCATCTCATCGCTTATTCTTTTGTACATCTGTAACTGTGATCAGAAAATGTGAGGGAGTAGAGGAAATGTTAGACACTGGTTCCACAAAAGAGGAAAATAAATGTCATCAATTAGTTGCAGTTTTGCTATAACTCTTAACAATCAGCATTTCTGTAGCATTAGATTTGCTTTGCATGTAGTATTTCATGTGATCTGAACAATTACTATGAAGTAGGTACTGAATACAGACATTATCCCCATTTTACAGATGGGAAAGCATGTTTTTAGCTATTAAGTGACTTTCCAAAGGTTATAGAGTTAATTAGTGTCAGAGGTAGGGTTTGAACTGAAGCTTTGGGAATATGTGATTAGGTCACATGCAATCAAAAAAGTTTATAGGAATGGTAAATAAGGATAAAACAACCTAGATAGATGTGAGACATAAGTTTATTGGTGTTCTTTTTGAGGGAATAAAAAAAATGCTATCAGAGTTTACTGTTAAATGAGTTGGCCGACAGAAGTTCATAAACATTGCCATGAAGGAAAGTTCTGTTAGGTATGTGAATAGTCAAAAGAGTTTGAGAGAATTTACATAGTTCGTATCCCTTTAGCAACAATACATTTTAAGATAATTAGTTATCAACACAAAGGAGTCAGTCTAAAATTCTGATTTTTTTTTTTTGGGATTGTATGCATTACTTTGATTTCTCTCCAACCAATCAAACTCATTTGTGAATTTAAGCCAACAGAATTGAGGTGTACAAATAATTGAAACAAGAAATAATTGTCTCAGTATAGGGAATTCTGTATTTAGCAAAAGATTAAATACTATTTTAGATTTATTCTTCTATAAATAATTTTTCCCTTCATGATGGTATTCTAATTCCGAAATATGTATTTTAAAATTCCTATTGTTCAGTATCTATTCATATTGCATATTTCCTTGAAATTGTGTACTGTTTCAAATTACTAAAGTAAATTTTCTTTAGCAAATTCTGTAACATTGGAATATTATGGACATAGAATTTAGTAACCAATTGAATATGGAATGTTGAGGGGAAGGAAAGAGTAAATAACATCAAGATTTAAAACATGAATTACTGGATGAATTGTGGTGTCACTTTGAATAAACGGATGAACAAATCCCTTATTAAGAGCTTACTGTGTGCTCAACACTATGCTAAACAACCAAGATACAAACAGAAAAGTAAAACAATTCCTGTTCTCAATGAAAGCTCACATTCTAATGAAGAGACAACACATGTGAAAGGTTTTAGCTGCAATTTGAATGGAAAAGTCCCATGATCCTAAGGGGTGCAGCAGAAAAGCAGAGGTTAAGATAGTCACAGTTTCTGAGATTGAACCAATTGATATTGCCAGGCTTTGGTGAAAAGAACCTTCTCTCCTGGATCTTCAATACTTATAGCTCCCTGACCAGCAGAAGCAGTGCCAGGGGGATGGCCGAGGGTGTAGGCTAGATTGCTATCCTCAAAGCTCTTGGGTTCAGGACCCTCAGCTGTCTCCATCAGGCTTCAGTTAGGGAGGCTTCCCTGCCCTGTTGGAGGAGATAGCTCGATCCTTCTCCACAAAGTTTCGTCCCTGGGTAACAGCTGTGAAGATGGGGCTAGAAGCAAGAGCAATATTTTGGAAGGTGCTGCCACTTCTAGGGCTCCTGCATCTCTCATAAGGGGTAGCAGTAGTTGCGGTCAGTAGTGAGGAAGGTGGATTCTTTGTCTGCAAGGATTTCTAGGCTAGAAGCAGGTCTGGTGTTTTCGGTGAGGGGGCACTACTATTCCCAAGGCTTTGGGGCTCAGGGGTTTTGGGGCTCAAGGTTGTGGTGATCCGACTTGCTCTGCACATGCTGCCTTCTCTTTCTAGGATGCTGTAGCTAAGCTGGTGGGTCTGCCCTTTGTGTGACAATTGGCTGGTACTCTGAAAATAGTCACTTCAGTAGAAGGGGTGTGTTTGGAGGGAAAGTTTGGATTTGAACATATTGAGTAGGTGAGACATTCGAGTAAAAATATTTTGCTAGCAGAAGTAACAGTTTGGAACTTGTGAGAGGTCCAAAGGAAAGATAGATTTAGGTACCGTGGGAGAAAAAAGAAGAGGGCCGAATTTAGGGGAATAATCTTATTATAGACACCTAGCCTTGGGCAGATGTATCCTTTACTAATTAATGTTTCAGGGTTACTTTCTGAAAAAATTCAGAGCCTTACATGGAAACTTAGAATTTTAAAGCTAGAATGATTCCATTCACTTCAGGAGATAATCTCTCCTTGTATGCAAATATGGACCTACTGACCAATTGTGTCTATCATGTGACTAACAGGCTGACCACTTAGTTTTTTTTTTTTTTTTATTCATTTTTCCAAATTATCCCCTCCCTCCCTCCACTCCCTCCCCCCGATGGCAGGTAATCCCATACATTTTACATGTGTTACAATATAACCTAGATACAATATATGTGTGTAAATACCTTTTTCTTGCTGCACATTAAGTATTAGATTCCGAAGGTATAAGTAACCTGGGTACATAGACAGTAGTGCTAACAATTTACATTCCATTCCCAGTGTTCCTTCTCTGGGTGTAGTTATTTCTGTCCATCATTGATCAGGTGGAAGTGAGTTGGCTCTTCTTTATGTTGAAGATTTCCACTTCCATCAGAATACATCCTCATACAGTATTGTTGTTGAAGTGTACAGCGATCTTCTGGTTCTGCTCATTTCACTCAGCATCAGTTCATGTAAGTCTCTCCAAGCCTCTCTGTATTCCTCCTGCTGGTCATTTCTTACAGAGCAATAATATTCCATAACCTTCATATACCACAATTTACCCAACCATTCTCCAATGGATGGACATCCATTCAACTTCCAGTTTCTAGCTACAACAAAAAGAGCTGCCACAAACATTTTGACACATACAGGTCCCTTTCCTCTCTTTAGTATCTCTTTGGGATATAAGCCCAGTAGTAGCACTGCTGGGTCAAAGGGTATGCACAGTTTGATAACTTTTTGGGCATAGTTCCAGATTGCTCTCCAGAATGGCCGGATTCTTTCACAGCTCCACCAACAATGTGTCAGTGTCCCAGTTTTCCCACATCCCCTCCAACATTCATCATTATTTGTGCCTGTCATCTTAGCCAATCTGACAGGTGTGTAGTGGTATCTCAGAGTTGTCTTAATTTGCATTTCTCTGATCAGTAGTGATTTGGAACACTTTTTCATATGAGTGGAAATAGTTCCAATTTCATCATCTGAGAATTGTCTGTTCATATCCCTTGACCATTTATCAATTGGAGAATGGTTTGGTTTCCTATAAATCAGGGTCAGTTCTCTATATATTTTGGAAATGAGACCTTTGTCAGAACCTTTACTTTTAAAAATATTTTCCCAATTTGTTACTTCCCTTCTAATCTTGTTTGCATTAGTATTGTTTATACAGAAACTTTTTACTTTGATGTAATCAAAATCTTTGATCAATAATGATCTCTAGTTCTCCTCTGGTCATAAATTCCTTCCTCCTCCACAGGTCTGAGAGGTAGACTATTCTCTGTTCCTCTAATCTATTTATGATCTCATTCTTTATGCCTAAATCATGGACCCATTTTGATCTTATCTTGGTATATGGTGTTAAATGCTGACCACTTAGTTTTGAATCTTTTGGCAGTGATGGACCATAAAATAGATTAAAAATACAAAATGGTCCTTAGTCCTGAGCAGCCCTGTGCTATTTCCATATTCTTTTTGTGAATATGGGGGGAGGGAGGTCGTGGAGGGGGAAGACATACTAAGATATCTAAGATATCTTAGATACTAAGAATCAAATAAGATTTTTTTTTTAAAAACCATTTACAAATATCAGTTTAATTGTTGTTACTCTAAAAGTTAGGGATTTATCCAATAACTAATGATTTAAGAGACTGCCACATTAAATAATTACAACAATTCTGAACTTCTCCCCCCCCCAAAAAAAAAAAAAACACAAAAAAACAGGAAGATAAAAAAGGTACAACTTAATAGACAGCTCATGGGATCTGGTTAGAGAGGTGAATAAACTGGTATTGGTAAAGTTGGTTTTATATTTGCCCAAAGACAGAAAGAAACATTCTTTTATGAATCACTTGGTCATATCAACTGAAGTATATTAAAAAAAAAAAAAAAAAAAAAAGCCACTATGAAGATAACTGTAGCATATGTAACAATGATGAGGTTTAAATTAGGGGAACCCAAATGAAATTAGTGTTTCCAGTGGTCAGGGAGTTAAATGAGGTCTAGTGGCAGGTTTGGGGTTCAGGGAGTCAAATGGAGCTCTCCTGTAACCCCTTAGGATTCAGCGCAAAGGGCAGGGAGTTTTGAGACTCCTTCTGGAAGCATAGAAGTTCTCTATAAAGGAATTTACAGACCCGAAAACCTAGTTTCATAAAAGAGGTTTATTATGGGGATTGGAAGTAAGGTTAAAGTCTTGTTTACCTATGTAAAGAGAGGATAGTCCTGGAAAGAGTATTCCAGTGGGCAGAGGCTCCTTGGGATGTCAAGCATGGTATGGCTGGCATGTTTGGAACTTCTGCAAAAAGAGTATTTTAGTTTGGCTCTTTTTATAATGAGAGATTTAGCTAAAGGGGGCCCGTGGGTGGAGTCCTAAGTTGGCTCCTTGCTGGGTGAATTTCAGCTAGGGCTAGAATTTGAATTGAATTCAATGGGCAGACCCCACCCAGGTAACAAAGATGAAACTGTTTGTCCTTCAGGGTGGAGTCCCTCATTAAGGCAGAGTTGAAGGAGATTTTCTCCTTTAAGGATTTTCAGAGTTTTGGGGTCCCCTCTTCAACAATACCTATTGAAAGGATAACTAAAGAAACTTCGCAAGCTCCTTCAAATCAGGTCAACATATATCTGGAAATGTGGTCACTTCAATATGAAGGTGAGCACAGGAGAGAATAGTAAAAAAGTATTCCAATCCAAAACTATATCTTATGAACCCACTAGGTATAAAGGCACTGTGCTAAATGCTAGGAGTACAAAAATGAATGAAAAGTAATCCCTAACATTAAGCTTGGATTCTTTCTTTTTTGGAGAAGGAGAGGAGATTCAGCATCTAAACATATAAGCATAGACATAATTTCCTACCTCTCCAATAAAGGAAGTCAGATACATTTCCTCAGCTCTTTTCTGAGGGCAAAATTGGATGGTATAATCATCCAATTTTTGGCTTTATTATTTTTTTCAATTATGAAGTTATATATTTTCAATAAACTCAACAAAATGGTCTCCCTACATAAGCATAAATTGGTCAGAAGGTATGAAGAACTAGGAACTACAAAGAATGAAAGCAGAAATAATAATAAGCAATGAAGAAGGCACAAAAAGAGAATCAATAATTTTTTAGGAAAAATTTATTTTATGATTCTAAATTGAAAAATATTTATGTATATACATTGTGCAGTTTTGTGCAGTTTTATAGAAATATTATGTCATGAAAGTAAGTATAGCAGATGAGGTAAAGAGATACTTACAAATAGTAATGTTTCCTACCTTTATGTCCATCTAATTTCCAGAATAGAAACAGCAACATTTCTGAGTTTAAACTATTTTTCTTACTTTTCACTATTTAATTTGACTAATTTGGTCCTTCCAAACTTCTATTTCCTCTTAGATACACTAATTTCATTCTTTGCAATGTACTTTGATTTACTTGCATAATACTTAGTATTCTTTGTTATTACCAAAAAAAAAAAAAAAAAAAAGGTGGGGAGGAACCTTCATAGACTCAGGCAAAAGCCAAGTTATATGTAGACTTGTGAATTCCATAGAGGCTGGTTAGTGAAAAGAGCTCTGGATGGGGATTGAGAGGATCTGGTTTTCAGATTAAAGAGAAGATTCAAATTTCAAGTCTCCTTATGCCTTCATGATATTGGATGTTTTGACCTTTCTGAATATGTTGGCTTACATATAAAATGAAGGAATCAGACTGGATATTCTTTGAGGCCCTTTCTAGCTCTCAGATTTGCAAGCCTCTTCAGTAAGGTAAAGGACCATCCAAAAGTGATCAGCCTAGGAATCTACACAGGAAAAGTCACATAGGTAAAGAATGGCTGTTTTTCAAATTATAACATACAGTTAGATAAACAGCTCATTGAATTAGTCCATCCCCTAAGTTAGGCTCAGAGACACAGAAGCCAGTCTGTTAATACCAGTGTTTTTCAGTGAAGTTAGATTGACTGGGGATCATGCAATATCACAATTTCTCACAAATCAAAATTGTGTATACCTGAAAGGTCAATGGAGATCTATAAAGTGGATGTAAG
This sequence comes from Sminthopsis crassicaudata, assembly GCF_048593235.1. Classification (NCBI taxonomy): domain Eukaryota; kingdom Metazoa; phylum Chordata; class Mammalia; order Dasyuromorphia; family Dasyuridae; genus Sminthopsis; species Sminthopsis crassicaudata. Next base: position 346,088,071 of record NC_133619.1, on the reverse strand, counting down.
TGAGCTACAACACATCACCAGTGATGATGTGTGCAAGGATGACATAAAAGATATCAAAGATATGTTTCACAAGGGAAAAAGATGAAGATGCTTCTATTGATGAATCCTTCCTGGAACCTCTGTTTTCTGGAAAGTTTGCCTTCATTCTCCTCCTAGCCTTGTTCCTGACTTTCTGGACTGCAAAACAGGCACCCAGTACCATTCTTGCCATCTTCTCAGCTCTCTTTTGGGTATTGTCTCCCTCCATTAGAATGTAAACTTCTTAAAGTCAGAAACTATCTTTTTCCTCCCCTTCCTTCCCTTCCTTCCCTTCCTTCCCTTCCTTCCCTTCTCTTCCTTCTCTTCCTTCTCTTCCTTCCCTTCCTTCCCTTCCTTCCTTCTCTTCCTTTCTTCCTTCTCTTCCTTCCTTCTCTTTCTCCTTTTCTTTTTTTATTTCCTTCCTTCCTCCTTTCCTTTCTTTCTTCCTACCTTTCATTCTTCCTTCTTTTTTTTTCTTCCCTTCTCTTCTTCATTTCACCTAACCTAGGTAAGAGAGAGTATCCATAATAATGAGGTTGTGACTCTATTGAAATACAACTTAATAAAATGATAATGCAGGTTACAACTCTTGCAAATGAAAAGGCTTTTTGTATTGTATCAGTGGGTACTAAATATATATGCTAATAGTTCCTGAGTCACATTAGGGAATAGTTGAGTGCCATGTAAAATGCATGGTTAGTTAGGGTTAGACTATTTGAATAGATTGTTTTGGTCTTGTTGGCATTTTAATGCCTCTTTGGGGTAAAGAGAATGAGTAGCATTTCTTCTAGGTATAGTCATCAAATATTCTGGTGGTACTTCTAGGAGTTCTTATATTTGATCCCCCTTCTTAGCTCACAGAAAACTATTGCTAAAATGGTTTCTGAGTTTACCAAAGAAACTCCTTATTTCTTTTGCTGCATTCTTATATTTAGGACAGGTGATGGTGCAGTGAATAGAGGGCTCAGTCTGGGGTCAAAAAGACTTACATTCCTGAATTCAAATCTGGCTTCAAATACTTCTGACCCTGGACAAGCCTGTTTGCCTTTGTTTTCCTGTATATAAAATGAGCCAGAGAAGAAAATGGCAAAACATTCCAATAATTTTTCCAAGAAAGCCCTAGATGGGGTCACAAAGAGTCAGAAAAATTGCTGAACAGTGACAACCACTATATCTATGGATTCTAAATAATATTGTTCTTGGAACAATGGAATCCACTAATTTGAATAATCAGTCTATGTTCATGAATTCCCTGGACTCTATACTGTTAACATCCTTTTGTTTTGCCTGTATGAGTATGCAAATAAAATAAATGTTGTAAGGCATAACTACAACAAAGTATAAGTTGATAATAATCACTTACTTTAATATGTTGATTCTATAATAACATATAAATACACATATATATAAATTGTATCATAATGTAAAATGACATATTAATATGTTGATAATATATCCTTTATATAGTAGATTAAGGTTTACAAAATGCTTACAGTTTCTGTCACAACTGCAAAGTAGGTATGTTCTTATTATCTCCCACTTTACAGATGAGAAGACTTACACAGAGAGAGATTTAATGACTTGCCCTGGATAAATGTTTGAAGCTGGATTTGAACTTGGGTCTCCTGATTTCATGGCCAGTTTTCTAATCACTGTGCCACCTAGCTTCCTGTTTATTTCCACTAAATTAAAGAATCAGTGATTTTGAAAACCTGCTTATACATGAACTGAATTTTATTATCTCTGATATTAAATACATACACATCTAAATGCTGGATGTTTCAGGCATATTGGGCAAATAAAACCATAAATTCAAATCTGTAAGATAACATTTGGCCTTGTATTCTTATTTTCCTAGGCTTAAGACTTAATATGTATGAAAATTGTGAATATTTTCAATTATAAGGCCACTTCCAACTCTAAGGTTCTATGGCTTGAGTAGAAGGCAAGTGCTTACATATTCAAATAGACTTTTTATATGGTTGGTGTTTAGTCTTAAAATAATAAAATACTTCAATTTAGTTGAATTTTAAATTTTAAGTTGAAAGTATCTAACTATACATTCAGTGGCATTTTCTTGTTTTCTTATATTTAATTAAATGTTTCATTGCCAATTAAGGTTGACTATCAATTAAATGGTACATTAAGCTGCAAGTAACCTCTTTCCATGAAAAATTCTAGTCCATTTCACTCAGGATGTCTTTGATTGATTGCATTAAATTCATTAGTGGTAATGTATTGCCCCAACAAAGCAGTTTTCTCCTCCATGCTGCTGGCTTTATTTTTGAAAGCATTGAGAAGTTTTTGATCCTTGAAGAATTCTTATTTTAACATGATCCAATACTTAGATCAAATGGACATACACTTATATTAGGATATCCATGCTTTTTGACTTCTTAGTAAAAGTAGAAAAGTGTAATTTGAGTAAGAAAGTGCTTGAATTTTAATATCCAACATTCTAAAAACAGTCCAACTTCCAATTAGTGGATTAGAGTAAGTTTTTTTTGGTGATATCATTGTTTTGCTTCACTTTAGGTAGATTGTTGGTGGATATTGTGAGTGACTCTCAAATGTCTCATATAGCAATTCTTGTCTAATAACAGGCTAGTTTATATTTAATTTTAAAAATTTTCTGTTATTTTGCTATAGGCAAAAGATGTAGTAATACTTAATCCTTTCCTATATCCATAGCACAACAACTTGGAAAATTTAAAACTGCTTAGTTTCCTTCTTCATCTAGAGAAGTAAAAATAATTATAATCTAAAGTGGGTAATTTGCAACTCCAATGCTTGCCTGATAATCAAAAGCTTTTTAAATGGAAACGTGAGCATATGTTTAGCATTTCTTGAAATGAGTAAAAGATTAAAATACCTATGATGTTCTTAAAGAGGGAGGCTATTATTGTTGGGAAATCTTGGTTGGAATCCTGCTTGCTATTGAGCTTTTATGATGATTACATCTGCAGAACAGTGTATAAAGCAGGTTGTTTTCCTTGGAAATGTTTAGCATACAATAGAGTTAACTCTCATTTATCTTCTTTTGAATTATTTGTATGTATTAAAGGAATACAGAGTAATTTTAAAACTACTCTTAAAAATAATTGTCAAGGTAAGATCTTTCCTGTAAAATCAACATGCATTCCAAAAGTTAAGTAGGATTTAAGAATTATCTATTGATTTGGATTATTTTTATTTTTGTTTGCCTTCATTAATATGAATTATTGATAGTTGATTGTATGGTTGATTTATTCCATTTTCTAGCCATACAAAGGATTGATGTGGAGCAGTTTTGTTATACTTTGCTTTAAATCATTGAAGAGTTTATAATAAAATAGGTTTGAATTTATCTTATTAAATATTGTTTTTGTCATGATTTTGAAGCAGTGAGATGAATAATAGAGAAAAAACATTGTGAGCTTAAAAATGAGATGGGATGTCCCATACAAACGTAATTGTATGTAAAATATTTTTAATATTTGTTTGATTTTTTAAAGTAGTTAGCTTTATTGGGTTTTTTTTAAATTTAACTCTAAATCAGGCTTCTTTTTTTCCTCCATAGTTGAGAAGATCCCATCTGCTAATTTTCAGATGGGTGGGCCCATCTGCAAATACACTGTGCTCATATCAACCATAACAAATAAATTTCCCTTAGTGTATTCTCCCTTTCATAGATGAAATCCAAACAAAAACTGCCTATACTAATAGCCTCCATTTCCTCCCTTCCCACTAATTTCTCAGTTCTGCCATTTAAATGACATTACTCTTTTCAAGGTTACCAATGATTGTAATAAATATAGTTTTTATTAAGTCCTCGTTCATCTTGACTTCTCCACAGTGTTGAACACCATTGGTCTATCCCTTCTTCCTTTATACTTTTTCCTTCCTAGATATTCATAATATTTATTTTCTCATTTTTGTTTCTAGTTTTTGATTTTTAATTTTTATTTTCAAAATTAGCTATCTTTGTCCTTTCCCCTAAGTCTGTGTGTACTCTAGGGCCCTGTCCTTTTTATTCCTCCCCTCTCATCTTTCTTTCTCCATTCTCTTTTTCTCTTTTCCCATTTTTACCTTTCCTTCCCTCTCTTCTCTTCTTCCTGTCATGGATTAAATTATGATCTATTCAGATGACTTTCACAGCTACATATATGTAGCTTTCATTCTCTCCTGAGCATCACTACTGCAGCACTAACTACATAATAGACATCTTGTTCAAAAGGAATTTCCCATTGCCTATCCCCTTAAGCTTGGCCCCCTTCCGAACTTCCCCATTTTGTACAAGATACTCTTATTCAACCAGTCACTGAGGTTTGAATTATCTTTGAGCCTTTGCTATCACTCACCCCCAATATACAGTCAGATGCCAAATCTTCTGAATTCTACTTCCTTAATATGGTTTGCATCCATTCTCTTTTTATTCAATCTAAAATCACCCACAGCCCACAGCACTTTTCACCTGGACTGTTGTGGTAGTCTCTTTGGATCCACTTTCTCTTTGCATCTAGTCTCTCCAGTCTTCACACAGCTGTCATATTAATATTCATAGACACAGGTGATGCTTTTATTCCTTTTCTCAAGAAGGTTCAATGGCTTGCTGTACTTTAGGATAAAATTTAGACTCTTTTTGTTTGACATTTAAAACCATTCATCATCTGTCTCCAACTTATGTCTTTCCAGACTAGTATAATTATTCAAACCTTTTGTGTACTCTACATTCCAGCCTGAGTGGCCTACTTGGTGTTTCTTGTACACAACAGTTCATCTCTCATCTCTGTCTCTTTGCACAGGCTGTGTCTTTCATGCTTTTCATTATTCTTCCTCACTTCCAGTTCTTGAAATTTCTGGCTCCATTTAACGTTCACCTCAAATCCTATTTCCTACATGAGAGCCTTTCCTGATCCTTCCCAATTGTCATAGCTTCCCTCTCTTTACTCCTTCCTTTGGCTCCCAGTACTTTATATGTATGATTTATCTATATACTTTTTTAATAATAATAGCTTTTTTATTTTTCAAAATACATGCAAAGATAGTTTTCAACATTCATCCTTGCAGTACCTTATGTTCCAAATTTTTCTGTCTCCCTTCCCCCCTTCCCCTTTCTCTAAACATAAGTCACTTATATAGACCAAACAATATTTAATGGCTGCATACTGAATTGAATTTTTAAATTCATATAAATATGATTTTGTCAGATTGGGAACCCACTGTTCATAGAATTCTATTCTCCAAGATCATAACTCTTTGATGATGATTTTGTGTGTGTATATATATATGTGTGTGTGTGTGTGTGTGTGTGTGTGTGTGTGTGTGTGTGTGTGTATCCTAAAGAATCTGCGTAGAAAAGATAAATTAAATGACTCACCCAGGATTTTCCCTGGGTCTTCCTTCCTCCAACACTTTATCTACCATATTACTGTAATTGGTATATGATATTTTAGACAGGTGATGAGAGTCAGATTCTGGAAAGCCATAAATGCCAGGCTTTGGAGTTTATATTTTATCATTTAGATAAGGCAGAGCCATGGAAGTTTTTGAGCAGGAGGGTGATTTACAGACTAACTATTGCAATATACTCTAATTCAACCATCATTTATCAAGTAATCTACTATGTGCCTAATAACTATGCTAAGTATTGGAGATACAATGGCAAATAATGAAATAATCCTGTTTCCCCCAAATTAACTTAGTTCCTATCAGGGGAGACAGCTGCTGAATATAAGTATGAAAGACACAGAGCAGACACAGGATAACTTTAGATGGGAAAGTGCTAACAACAAACAGGAGAAGGGACATTTGAGTTGTCTTGAAGGTAGGTGGAGACTTTAAGGTGCTGAAGTGTGGATGGGGAGAAAGGAGACTATGACAGGTATGGGAGACAGCCTAAAGGTACTGAATCATGAAATGGGTTGTTTGTGTGTGAGGAAGAGCAGGTAGGATTGGACCATGGTATGTGGAGAAGAGTCATATTTAAGGAGACTTAAAGGGCAAGCTTGTAAAGAGTAAATGCCAAATATAGGAGTTTATATTTAATCCTTGGGGTACAAAATTTCCTTTTAGGAAAATCATTTTAGTGACTACATGGTTAAGATTAGATTAAGGAAAATCTTGAGGCAGGTTATCAGGAGGCTGTTTTAAGAGTCTAGACAAAAGTTGAATTGGCTGGGTGAATGAAGAGAATAGACTCATATAAGGGGTATGGAGGTAAAACGAACAATATTAGACAACTAATTGGATATGAATTATGTGGGTGAGGGAAAAGTCAAAGATGATTCCATGACTATGAATCTGAATGACAGTAAGAATGATAAGACAAAAACAGGGGAATTAGGAAAAGGAGAGTTTAGGAAGGGAAACAAATGAGATCCATTTTTTTTTAAATGTTGAGTTTTGATGTGCATTTAGGATTAGGTTAGGAATAATTTTCTTACCGATGACCCTTAAATCCACTGGAGCAGAAGTAATCATTAATAGAGAGAATGAAGAAAGCAGAGAGTTATTAGGGTAGAAACCTGGGAAACAACTTTAGGGTATACATGGAATAAATGGGAGCAAGATATGGATAATCATGTAACAGTACATAAGTCAAACAGGTGGGAACAGAACTACTACAAAATAGTGTCAGGGAAACTAAAGAAAGAACATCTAGTAGAATAAACTTACCATTTCAATAGTTTGGGGCTTTTGTTAAAAGAAATATAAATTTAATAGATTGAATTGTTTTTGTTCTTTTTGGAATCCACAACTTCTAGAATTGACATTTTCTTTGTCTACAAAAAAGGAGAGATCCAAATCTACGTATTTTTTAGATTATTCTCATAAAAGTATAAGGAATGGAAATATTCCCTGTTGTTCATTATAAGAAAGTGTAACAATGTTTTTTTTATTAAAGCATAAAATTTTATGGAATTTAAAATTGGGTAAACATGTATTTTCTGAAAGTTCCTTGAAAATAAACTCAAAAGGGAAAACAGAATGGAGGAGGGATCCAGGGGAAATTTAGGTGATTTTATACATATATATATATATATATATATATATATATATATATATATATATATATATATATATATATATATATATATATATATATATATATATATATATATATATATATATATATATATATATATATAAATTCAAAAAAATTTTTAAAATTGAGTTATTTTTATTGACTGATTCTTTTTTTCAGGCTTAATTCCATCAAATGTTAATCAGTAAATTTATTGATCATGGGGTGATAAAATTTATAGCTTAGAGGTAAGAAAGTATTTAGTCCAAGTGGCTCATTTTATAAATGAAGACTCTAAAGCATAAATTGGGTAACCTTCCCAAGGTCACATCAGTACTAAGTAGTAGAGTTGAAATTTGGACCTAGATCTATATTTTACAATCACAGGAGAGGGAACCACTTCAAAGCACATCTAACCCAACCTGTACTTGAACAAGAATCCCCTCTATAGCATCCACAATAAGGACAACCTTAAATAAAATGGTGGTCAGAGAAATTTGTCCTCATTCTTTCATAGTCCACCTTCCCATATTTTCCCAGTTTCAGATTTACTCAGGGCTTCCATTGGAGAAATCCATCCTGATAAGTTCTCTCTTCTCTTGTCATACACCATGTGTCTCCTAGTCCCACAGCTGGTTGTTACTAAACTCCTCTCTCCTCTCTAGTAAAACTCCTTCTTTTCCCCACCCATTCAGATAAGACTGCCTTCTGAGGGGATAATTGTTCTTTTAAACAAATTTTTGCTGGTGTGTTGGAGAAAATAATTCAAGACATTTTCTTAAGCTTATTACACATTTAATAAATTCTTGTTGGATTAGATTAGATTGTATAGAGTTGTTTAGGACCAACCTTTTACCCCAAGTAATATTTGCATTTTTAACAGTGACCTTCTGGAGATGATACTTCTGCCCTAGTGGTTTAATACAAAGTAATAACTAAAGCTCTTCAACACCAGGCAGATGTTGCATATGCATAGTGTTGTGCTGGTTATCTTTCCTATATGTGAAACAAGAAATAGACTATGCTACTTTCCTTAGGTTTTCTAACATCATGGAATAAATATTGGATTGTGATTCTTGGTATTTTTCACATTTTCTAGAAAAAAATCTGTAAATTTTGCTTTTGGGATGAGAGTAACTTCATATTTTTGTTACCATTGAAGTGATTATTATGGGGTTCATAACATTTTTTCTCTTCTGAATTAATGTATTATCATCACCTAATTGATCATATTGATTTTTTCTTTAGTCTAATCAGCTGTTAAGATGACTGAGTCAACCAGAGTGAATCTTCCTGATCCAGTTATTTCTTTCTTTGAGTTTGACAGAGCTTGAAATGGAGTATTCAGAAGAGTGAGTACAGTAATGAAAGTTTCAAGGGATGCCAGCTTGAGGAGAAGAGCAGACTATTCATAAGTGACTCACTCAGTACACTGTAAGCCTTCATTGTGTTTGCTGGTTTATTAAAGGTTATCATCTGCAAGCATTCCTCTCCCAGGAAGGTCTTAATGCTTGCTATAGCATTGTGTGAAAATCATATTTTAAAGAGGTGACCACCAACTTCCAGAAGTTCCTCAAATACAGTATATCTCATTTGGAACAAGAATACTGATATGACACATATCCTGAACATTATCCCTTTTCTTTTTCACTTTGGCACTGATACAGTCACATTTCACAGTTAGGTATATATCAAATGGCATTTCCTGCTGCATTAGCTACTTTAGCAAAGACTAAATTTCTTTGGATTTAATTACAAAGAAGTATGAAAATTCTGGCTTTTTTGAATGTAACTTTACTTTCATTAGCCTTGGTGGGTATTTGTATAGTTAGTGCCTACTGGCCACAGCAATCAGTTGTGGACAATGGTAATTTCGTTGTTTGAAGTTCTCTTCACAGTTATGCCATTAGATCTAGAATTTACTGTCTTCAATAGATAGGAACTAAACAGAAGCTGATTTAATAAATTTAAAATGATATAGCCCCCATGAAATGTACTCCAGCCTTCTTCTAGCTTCTGTCATATGGCAGGTAGTGTCTCCTATTCCACTTTTGTAAAGGACTCAAAAATATGTAGATTTAGGTTTCTCTATACCTCAAAACTCTGATCTCTAAGTTTCATTTCTTACTCTTTATGCTACCAGTTTTATTTTATTTTTCTATTCTCTGTGGTTTTATTTATTTATGCTTGGGGATTTTTTTTTTGTTTTATTTTGCATTAAATCCAGCTAAATATTTTAGATCTTTGTGAGGAAATTCTGTCATTAAAACTTTGAACTTTTGCTCAGAGTGTTATATTCTTTACAACTGATCCTTAACCTCAGATTCTGATCTGTCACTACCAGCATATTAGATAATGAGATCCCCTGTTCTATTCCCCTGGTATTTTGGGATTAATTTATGTAACCAACAATTAAATTGTAAAGTCCTTAAGGTTAGGGGCTATTTTAATTTTTTTTCTTATTTGTGTCTCTTATACTTAGCACAGAGAAGGTTTTTGTTTTTGTTTTTGTTTTTCCCCTGAGGTTGGGATTAAGTGACTTGCCCAGGGTGACAGCTAGGAAGTGTTAAGTGTCTGAGACCAGATTTGAACTCGGGTCCTCCTGAATTCAGGGCTGGTGCTCTATCCACTGCGCCACCTAGCTGCCCCCTAGGAGGTTCTTACTAAATATTTGTGGACTATTGGTTATTAACTATAGCCTATTCTGAATAACACTGCTATGCTTGCTAGTAAATTGTCTGTGATATGCTGGGATTCAATAACACTATGATCATATCCAGTTTGGTTAATGCAGAGAATAGACTCCTTTCAGAAACTAGCAAAAAAGAACAAGGAAAAAAAAAAAAAACCCACCCAGTCAACATGTGGAATTGCTTTTTTGCAGGCTGAAAAGCCTACCAGTAATGTTAAAGGTGGTCATCAAATCTGGTTTCCAATATAATTCAACTTACTCCTGGGGTGAATGTGATATCTACTTTGAACTTTTCGAAAGAAACTTTTTATTACACTATTTTCATTCATAAGGAAGATAGGACCAAATATTGCCTCATTCTCTAGATTAGATAGAAGGAAGATAGAACTAGATATTACCTTATTCTGCAGTTTGAAAAAATAGGTCAAGAGGTTAAGTTGCATATTCAAGGTCACACAGACAATCTACTGACAGTGAATGTACGAAGTAAAAGATGAACCATGCTTATTACCCAGTTTCATAGCCACTAAGCAAGTAAAGAATTGTAGTTTTACATTCACATCATTTAGATATCGAATCTTTTTTTGAGGGACATAATGTCTTAAGACTAGCAACCGAAGAACTCTGTACTCAAGCCTTTAAATTAAACCTTGCCTACACCCAGAGAACTATTATGCTCTTAAACATCTCCAGAGAATACTATATCTCTATGTCTAGACAGTATGTTTACTTAAATGTCTTTCTTTAGTAGGTACTTAATAAATGCTCAGCTGAATTAAATTGAATTGCCAAGAAAACCCCAAATGGAGTTAGGAAAAGTCAGAAACAACTGAACAACAATAGATTTAACCTAGAAATTTTCTTGACAATTAAGGTGTCCTGCAGTGTCCTCTAGAAAAAGAGGAAATTTAAGAGTTACTTTTTTCCTTGCCCTGCTTGTGCTAATGTTTTATACTTTAGTTTTCAAATCTTACAGTAAACCTGCAAGCTAATAAATTAAATTGCATTGCTCAGCATTCCAGTGTGCATTCTAGGAATTAATCCAAGATGGCTTAGACTATTGCATGTTTCAGCACAACTGATTTTGGTTGTCTGCTATTGATATAGAAATAAAAGCACAGTGATGTTTGCTGAAAGTGGTATGTTAAAGTATCTTATAATGCAGATGACTGAGATTTTGAAAAAAATTTAATGTAAATATTTTACAGAAAAATGGAACCACAAAAACAAGAAGCAGACAGACAGAAATACAAAGAATTAAGTAACTCCTTTGCTATCTGCTAAAATAACAGATCTTTCTTACCTACTATGGGGAAAATCTGATAACAAAATCTATACTGGTTCCCAAATTTGTGCCCCTGCAGGCAATTAATGATAATGTGAAAGAAATGCACTAAAATTCTTTTTTTCTTAAAACAATCAACACATTGATTTTATATTCTTTTGGTGTTTTGTGTTGTCTCTGGGGTACTAAATCAGGGTTAGGAGCCAGATGAAACAGAATTAATTAAAGAAAAAACTCTATGATAAGCTCAGGGTGGATGGAGAAACTAAGGTAAATAAAACAGTCTCTATCCTCAAGAACCTAACAATCCAGTAGGAAAGTATATCACATAAGCAAATAACAGAATGAAACATAAGTTCATAATAACTATGAAGGAAAAAGAATTCCTAGAAAGAGTGGTATTCAGTTTCACACTGCCGTCTCTCTGTCCAGTTGTCATTGTTGTTGATCTATCAACAAATTCACATGGGAATAGGAAGAAAAAGGCAAATGTGACAGATTGGTGAATTTCTTCTTTCAAGTATTACACATCATTGCTGTCCTAACTCTGTAATGATGCCTTGGAATTACAATAAGCCTTATACTCTTGGGCCTGAAGCCCACACATGACTTCAGCCAAAAGGGATCTTGGAAACCACCAGCTCAAAATGGAAGGAAATGGAAGCTCAAAGAAGTGAAAACTTTCAAGGTAGTTAAAAGCATGGCCATGACTTGAATCAAGTTTCACTGACTACAATGGCTCAAAAACTCTTAGAATCCCTACTTCAATTCAAGCACCACATTCTATATGGGACCTTTTCTTATATTTCCTCATTACCAGTATTCTCCCTCCAAAAATTTATTTTGTTTTTGTGTTTTTATTTTTTAATTGAATTTATTTAGGGCAGGGAAGATATCATCTTGAAAGCACATATAGAAGAATGCTGAGTCTTTTTCCATCCCAAATCTGACTACTTGCCTATATCTTGTATATATTTCTACATGTATATGACATCTTTGCTGATAAATGATAAGCATCTTGAACACTGTGTGTCCAGTGCCTAAATATTTTTTAAAATATACATATGTAATATATATTTTATTACTATTCTAATCTCTGTTCTGTAGGAAAGAAAATATTATACTGCTTTTGCCTTTGACATTAAAATTGTCCATTATAAAAATAGTAGTCATTTATTCAACTTTCAACAGATATTAATTAGATGCTTACTCTACATAGAGTGCTATGCCAAGCCTTTGTGAGAGTTACAAAGTTTAGATAAAGCACACAAAGCTTTCTCTTCTGGACTTCACAGAACAGTAAAGGGATATAACACAAGTACAAATAAGTTTAATACAAAGTATTTAGTAAGTTCCCTAGAGAGATGTAATAAAAAAATGTGATATGAAATTAAGATAGGCCTGACTTAAAGGTGGGAAAGTACAGGATATGTTCAACAGACAGAGGGTAATAATAACAATAGTTAGTATTTATATAGCATTTTAAGGTTTACAAAGCCCTTTACAAATATTATCTCATTTGATCCTCACATCAAACCTAGGAGGTAGATACTTTTTATTATTTCTAACTTACAGATTAAGAAACTGAGGCAGACAGAGACTAAGTGATTTCTCAAGGTTAGTCTGAAGAATGTGTTAAAGCAAAGGTTCTAAACCTAAACTTGGGAGCCAGTGATTTCACATATAAACTTTGATGAGGGAAATTGCATCTTTATTTGAATATAATTGGTTTCCTTTTTAATCCTCTCTATACTTTATTTTATGCATTTAATAACATTTTAAAAGGGGGTTTATTAGTTTCACTAGATTTCCAAAGAGGTCTATCACACATACTTAACACACACAAACATACAGGATAAAAAACTATTAAAGGGAAGGAGAATTTAAGTGAGAAGCCCTATTTGAACATGATTGTTTTGGAAGGCAAATAAAGACAAGCAGTTACAAAAGTGGAGCTTCCTCGGGGCTAAACTCAGATGTTGTTCAGTCCTTCAGTCATGTCCAATTCTTCATGACCCCATGGACTATACCACTTCAGGCCCTTCTATTCATCTCAAAATCTGTCCAAGTTCATGTTCATTTTTCCATGATGCTATCTATCCATCTCATCCTCTGCCATTCACTTTTCCTTTTGCCTTCAATTTTTCCCACATCAGATTCTTTTCCAATGAGTCCCATCTTGTCATTATATGGACAAAGTATTTGAGCTTCATTTTTAGTATTGGACCTTCCAGTGAATAGTTTGAATTGATTTTTTAAAAATAATGATTGATTTTATTTCCTTGATATCCAAGGGACTTTCAAAACTTCAGCACTACAATTGGAAAGCATTGGTTCTGCACTTAACTTTTCTTTTAGTCCAACTCTCACAATCATACATCCTTACTGGATCTTTGCCAGCAAGGGGATACCTCTACTGTCCAGATTTGCCATAGCTTTCCTTTCAAGGAGCAAGCATCTGTATTTCATGGCCAAGTCACCATCTTCAATGATCTTTGCACACGAGAATATAAAATCTGACACTTTCCATTTCTTTTCCTTTTGTTTTCTAGGAAGTGATTGGACCAGTTGCCAAGATCTTAGATTTTTTTGTTTTGTTTTGATTTTGATGTTAAGTTTCAAGCTAGTTTCTACACTTTCTTCTTTCACCCTCATCAAAGGCGTCTTGATTTTTCTTCACTTTCTGCCATCAGAATGGTATTATTAGTATATCTAAAATTGTTGCTGTTTCTCCTAGCAATCTTAATTTTGTTTTTATTCTTCCAGCCTGACATTTCACATAATGTACTCTGCATATAAATTGAGTGAGATGACAACATATAACCTTGTCATATTTCTTTTCCCATTTTAAGCCAATCCACATTTTATGATCATTTCTAATTGTTGCTTCTTGGCATGTTTACAGGGTCCTCAGGAGACAAGTAAGATGATCTGGTATTTCCATCTATTTGAGGACTTGCCACATTTTGTTGTGATCTGTTTGCAGTCAATGGCTTTGGGTTATTAATCAGTGAAACAGAAGAAGACTTTTTTTCTGGAACTTCCTTGCTTTCTCCAGGATTCAGCAAATGTTGGCAATTTAATGTCTCTGCCTCTTTGAAAACCAACCTGCTCTTCTGGAAAGTCTTGGTTCACATATTGCTGAAACCTAGCTTGAAGCATCTTAAGCATAACATTTCTGGCATGTGAAATAGGAACAATTGTTCAGTAATTTGAAGGTTCTTTGGCATTATCCTTCTTTAGCATTAGGATATAAACGTGTTCCGATCCAGACCACTGTTGAGTTTTCTAAATTTGTTGGCACATTGAGTGCAGCACTTTAACAGCATCATCTTTTAGGATTTTAAGTAGCTCATCTAGGATTCCATCACTTCCATTAGCTTTATTGTTAGCAGTGCTTCCTAAGGACCACTTGATTTTATTTTCCAGCATGTCTGGCTCTATATCAGTAACCATAGTGTTTCCTTGTTAAACTCTTTCTTGTACAGTTCTTTTGAGTATTCTTGCCCTCTTTTCTTAATATTTTCTGGTGCAGTTAAGTCCCTATCTTTTTTATATTTTATCATTCCTATTTTACATGAAACTTTCCCTTGATATCTCTAATTTTCTTGAAGAGATATCTTGTATTTCCCATTCTATTTATTTTCTCCTATTTCTTTGCATTACTCATTTAAAAAAAAATCTTATTTTTCCTTGCTATTTTCTGGAATTCTGCATTTATTTAGGTATGTATTTACATTTCCCTTTTCTCTTTTGTTTTCCTTTCATCAGCTATTTCTAAAGTTCCATCAGACAGCCATTTTGCTTTCTTGGGGATGCATTTTTGCTGCTGCTTCCTGTATAGTATTGTGAACTTTTTTGTCCATGAATTTTCAAGCTCTTTCTACTAGATCTATTTCTTGAATCTATTCGCTTTCACTGCAAATTCATTCCTTTATGTAATTTTCCTAATTCCTCCACTTGTAGTTCTTTTTCCAGATTATTTTATATTTACTTTTCTGAATATTTGATGTGTACCCCCTCAGTGGCATATAAACTCCTTGAGGGCCACAACTGTTTTTATTTCTGTCCTTATATTCCCAGCTCCTATACCTTGTGCAAAGTATATGTTCAATAAACATTTGTTGAATTGAATTATTTTGTCTTTGAAACCAAGAGAGCAAACAATATAGCAGGAATCAACAAATGAAAATTTTTTAAAATGCTTATTACTTACTAAGCATAGTACTAAACTCTGAGGAATACAAATAGAAAAAGTGAGACAGAGCCTGATCTCAATGAGCTCACTCTAATGGGTTAAATAATACATAAAAGAAAGCTTAGTTTTAAAAGGTGGGGGGAAAAAAAGCCATGGGATATTTAAGATGTCAGGGTCAGATGACAGTGCTCAGGGATTTTTAGTCATAGAGGCAGAACAAATAGTAAGACCTGGGGCTGTTTCTTCTCACTGGAAGGAATATAGTTCATGATTTCCATTTTATATAAGCTATGTGAATAGTCACATGGCCTGGATGAAGTCTGAGAGACCCAGGTTTGTGAAGGGGCTGAAGAAAAGGCCGAAGAGAAGGGAGATGTCCCTACTGCCAGCCACCACCCTCCTTGCCTGACGCCTGAAGAACACTAAGGAGCAGGACAAATCTGGTGGTAGCTGGTTACAGTTTTAGAGCTGGAAAGAACTTTTTATAGATGAGGAACTGAAACCAGACAAGTCAAGTGTCTTACCTATGGTCATATAATTAGTAATAAATAGCAGGCCCCTGATTTTGAAGTCAGGTGCTCCAACTCCACATCCTTCACTCTTTCCACAGCAATGTGCTAAGATATAGTTGATCAGAAGAGGTCAAAGAGGCTGAGCACAGAAATAAGTAATAGGATCAATCAATTAGGAATTACCTGAGGTCACTGGCAGGGCCAGAAGCTTGATTGCAAAGTGGTAAGGAGAGAGCAATTATCCAAGTAGAGGAATTTTTCCCAGAAATTTAGTTGTATTGTTCAGTCACATCGAGCTCTTCATTATCCCATTTAGAGTTCCCTTGGCAAAGGCATAGCTCATTTTACAGATGAGGAACTGACGCAAACAGGCGTAAGTGTCTTGCCTTATTAGCCTTTATAGTTTGTAGGTATCTGGGGCTGGACTTGAACTTATGAAGATGTCTTCCTGATTCCAAGCCCAGTGCTTTATCACTGTGCCGCCCAACTATTCTAAGAAGTTTAGTTCTGAAAGAGAAGAAAGAGATGGGAACTTATCTGAATTAAATAGAAAATTCAAATGAAGACTTAAAAAGGAAACAAAACAAAAAACTCAGGAGTCCTGAGTGAATGAACAGGAAGATTAGAAAGTGAGAAGAGGATTTAAGATATCTGAAGGAGAAGCTGAAACTGTTGACTGAACAGGACTGAACAAATCAGGAGGAAAAAGGTCAAAGGTACAGGTAGAGATTATCCTTGGTGAGGAGGAAGAGTTCTCTACATGAAGAAAGTGGGAAGGTAATAAATGACGATGGGAAATTAAGGGGACTCAAAACCAATGGCTTCAATCTTCTCAGCAAAATAGGACACTAAGGCCCTTACTTTAAGTATGTGGAAATAATCCACCTAGGGAATAAATGGATTGGTCTGCCACTCTCTCATAAATAATAGCCATAGGCAGCTTCTGTTTGTCTATGCTAGCTCAAGGAGTTGGTCTTCAAGGAATCAGATACTATCAAAGACAAACAAGCAATGTAGCTTTATCTTGGAAATAGAGGCAAGAAAACTGCTATATGTCAGTTAAATTTTTTACATAAGAGACTTGAACAACTGAATCCACACTATAGCAAAAAAAAAAAAAAAAAATTAGTTTTCCAAGTTAACCATAGGCATTACCACCATTGCAACTACTAACATAAGATTATTTCCAGCAGATGTAAAGGAGAATTTGACAGTGACTTGTAGAGTATGCACTGTATTTTTCATCAGTGACAGATAGCAGCTATATGTAGACAAAATGCATGGTAATCACATTAAGATGTTGTACCGAGAAAATTTAAAACAGCCTTTTTTTGATCTGCCACAAAGAGTAGAAAGGTCTTTTGTCTTTGTGGGCTGTGTATCTTAGAGTGAATGAGTACCTGCTGATCAAACCCAACCTAGAAAATTTATGGTAATGATTGGGGTTATGAACCACCTAAACCATCTGCTAAACTTTTCTGTCAGATGCATAGCCAATATGAAATTCCAGACTTAGCTTAATATTTTAATTTCTAATATGACAATAAGTACATTAAATCGACTGATTAAGGAGAATGATAGGGTACTCCCAAGTCATGAAACATTTGTCATAAGTATAGGGGAACATCCATATTCAGGAAACTCCTCTTAGACTTCTTATAAACACTTGAATACATAGACACACCACTTGCCTTTCCCTGTCAGAAAAATGTGCTCTACCTGAGGCAACCACAGAGGAACCCCAACATCACTATTTTCTAGATTGTCTCCTTCCTAGTCCCTTTCTTTCCTTATTAAAAAAATTATATAATATGGTAAAATATATTTGTGAATCTTTCATTTACTTGGCAATATTATTGGCACTATGTCCTATTTTGTGTAATATATACATATACACATACATATATATCTGTAACTAAATTGGTTGTTGGACATTTATTTGTCTGAATGTCCACTAAGCAGTTAGTAATGTAGGACTGAAGCTGACTAGTACTGGATACACAAACATACACACATACATGTACAAAACAATACATAATATATACTATGCCTCATCTATAGTATAATCCATTATACATAATATACAGTATAGTCATATATTTGTATTATGCACATGCATGTATATATACATGTATACATACACAGATATATGCCTACACATAGGTATACATATGCATGCATAATACATATGTATTGTGTATATATGATCATATTGTACATTATGCATAATGAATTATACTGTATATTATGGATATAACATAGATTACATAAAATATTCTTTTGTACCTGTGTGTGTGTGTATACAACTCTAGTCTGCTTCAGGCCTGCATTGTTGTTATTGTTTAGTAATGTCCAGCTCTACATAGCCCCTATGGTTTTGTCTCTAGAATTTTCTTGGCAAGTTCTTTCCATTTCCTTCTCCAGTATCTTTCAAAACCTGGTACAACCTGACCCAATCTAGATTTCTAGCCTCATTAGATATTATTCTTCACATAGTCATTTAGATCTAGTCAAACTGGCCTTCTCCCTGTTTCTCATATATTGTACTCCATTTCCCATCTCCATGGCTTTGTACTTGTAGTCCTACACCATAAAGTGCACTCCCTCCCAAATAAGCTTTATTCAATAATTTTGTATATATTTGCATTTATTTCCTGTATGTTTCTGCCTGTGTAATAGATAAAATTTATGTAGCATTTTAAAATTTGCCCAGTGTTTGTGAGATGGGTTCTGTTATTATCCCCAGTTTACAAATGGAAAAAAACTGAGGCTGAGTGGTTAAGTGAATTGTCCAAGGTCCTACAGCTAAAGTGTCTGAAAGGGGATTTGTGCTCATTTCTATTATATCATCTAGTGTACACATGTGTGTACATACATGTATTATGCGTGCACACGCACATATATGTTGCATGTGCAATTGAGTGTCCCATTTATGTCGTGTATGCACATATAGTATGCATGTGTAGTATATTATATACCTATACTGCATGTCCTGCAAATGTATACATCATATAACTTATATACATGCATATGTTAACTAGATGGCATAGGTGATAGATAAATAGTAGACACATATAAACACACACAAATATATATTTGCCAAAAAGGGGAATGTGACAAAATTATCACATCTTCATAACAATTAAAGTTCTGAAAAGCCCCAAATGGAAATGAAGTGGGAATCAGAACTCACAAGAAGGAAAGATAAAGGACAGAGATGGTGAATTAAGTTGTCCTGCCCCCATTGATTCATAGTTTTATGCTTTGTGATTGAACAGGCCCTAAAGACACGTCCCTTAGGAAACCCAACTCAGCATTGGGATGCTTTAAGACACCCATATAAGCCTTTCTAGGAATGACTGCTTAAGAAATGTGTATCCTTAGGGGTATCATTCAATACAAGTGGAGCTCAAAAACATAGATGTATTTATGGTGTTCTACCCGTACGAAAATAGAGTGTAGCATCTTATAGTAAATTTCTTAAGGTTAGGAGGGACTTATTACCCTTCTCACTTTAGTATTTGTTGACACAGGTTTTGCTTGCTATCCAGGGGTTATGGATTAAATTCTAATAGCCTCCAAAACAAACAACAAGGGGAAGTACTATCCTGAGAGCTAATTCTAATCAACAAAGAGGCACCAGTTGCTAAAGTAATTAAAAAATAAAAACTAGCCTATGGATGATGGTCAAGATTAAAAAGCACTTTCACAAGTTAATCTCATTTGTTCCTCTCAAAAGCCCCATTCAATAGATAATATTATTATCCACTTTTTACAAATGAGGAAACTGAGACTAAGAAAAGTTAAATGATAAAGAAGGAAAAAAATGGTAACTAGGAAATTTGTTTTAGACAAGGAAAGCAAAATTTCACGTATATTTTGAGGGAGCATATTTCAAAGGGCTCAGAGAAAAAAAAGAGGTGACTTCCAGTATCATAAAATATTACAAGAAATGTCATCCTTAAAAGGGGATGAGAAGCTCTCATGAATGAAATTTCAAACATAAACACAATTGAGTTCAAAAGAGAAAAAAATGTTGGCAAGCTGTCTAAAAAAGAGACTTATTGACCAAGTTAGATTCAAAAGGATGTGTATTGAAATAGACACAAGGACAGATAATGGAATATGAATACAAAAGAGGGGTATGTCCCATAAGAATTGTCAAGAACACTAAAATTGAGAATGAGCTGTGTCCAGGGATGAATGTTAAGTTTAATTAAATGAGCTTTTTCTTTATTAGCTATGTTAGAGAGAAGAAGGAGGTCAAAGTAGAGATAGGCTTGTCCACTTCTTGAGATGGATAGAATGATAATGATGAATGAAATCAAAACTCCAGAGCTTTTCTTTCTTTCTCTCTCTCTCTCTCTCTCTCTCTCTCTCTCTTTCTCTCTCCCTTTCTCTCTCTCCCTTCCTTCCTTCCTTTTTTTTCCTCAATAATAACATTTTTTTCAATAATAACATTAAATATTGCTTCATTCACAATAGATTGATTCTTCTTTCCTTTTTTGGCAGATTTACTAGATTAAGAGATTTCCATGCTATACCTAGGGTTCTAGCAAAGCATTTAACATAGTTTCTATTGCTACCTTTGGTTATAAGGTAAGGCATGGGATTTCAGCAGAATGTCTGACAAGGTTTTTCATTTTGTCCTTTTAGATAAGATGTAAAGATAGAGGTAGATTGTTAGTACGCTTGTTTAAATATAAAACTGATTAAATGGCAAAATCCAAACTGTAATTATTTGTTAATGAATCAGTGTCAAATTGGACCCTGATGGAATACTCTAAGGAACTGTACTTTTGAACATGTGCTATTTGACATTTTCCTTGAAGATATGGGTGAAGGCCTAGATGACATGCTATCAAATTTGTAAATGACACAAAGCTGAGAGTAATTACTAATATGAATGACAGAGGATAGAATGATGAGTTGAATCTAATATGAAATTTAATTGGGATAGATATAATCTTAAAAATTAATATCAAGTATAGGGTTGGGGAGATGTAGCTAGAAAACAGGTTATGAAAATAAGATCTGGTGTCCATCAGTTGGAGAATGGTTGGGTAAATTGTGGTATATGAAGGTTATGGAATATTATTGTTCTGTAAGAAATGACCAGCAGGAGGAATACAGAGAGGCCTGGAGAGACTTAAATCAACTGATGCTGAGTGAAATGAGCAGAACCAGAAGATCACTGTACACTTCAACAACAATACTGTATGAGGATGTATTCTGATGGAAGTGGAAATCTTCAACATAAAGAAGATCCAACTCACTCCCAATTGATCAATGATGGACAGAGGTAGCTACATCCAGAGAAGAAACAGTGGGAAGTGAATGTAAATTGTTAGCACTAATATCTGTCTGCCCAGGTTGCATGTACCTTCGGAATCTAATGTTTATTGTGCAACAAGAAAATGATATTCACACACATGTATTGTACCTAGACTATATTGTAACACATGTAAAATGTATGGGATTGCCTGTCATCGGGGGGAGGGAATAGAGGGAGGGGGGGTAATTTGGAAAAATGAATACAAAAATAAAAAAAAAGAAAAGAAAATAAGATCTGGGAATTTTAGTGAATTATAGTGTTTTTATATTTCAACAATGTGACCAAGATAGACTTGGGCCCCATTAAGAGAAGTTTGATATCTAGTATGAGAGAGGTAACTATCCAGCTGTGCCCTATTCTGATTAGATCACACATTATGAAGGATATTCATAAGTTGTGTCCAAAAGGTGATAGCACCAGAAACTGTGACACACAAGGATATTTAACCTTGACAAGAGAATAATTACTGGGGGCATAAAAGAGTTTAAGAAATCCATCTTGTTTTGCTTGGCCCCAGTTGTCAGAACTAAAACAAAGAATTAAAAGTTTCAGAAAGGTAGAGTTGAGCCTAATGTAAGGAAAAATTCACCAATAATTAAAGCTGGGTAGCAGCAGTAGAATGTTCTCCTTGTAGTAGTAGGAATACTTGTTAAAATCAGTAACATTCTTCTTTATCTGTTAGTTGTTCTAAGTCAATCAGCAAGCACTTATACTTTGCCAGCCACTGTGCTTAGCATATCAGGAACAAATGAATAAATGAAAAGGCCTTTGAGGTATCTTCCAACTCTGAAATGCGGTGATTCCGATTCTGTGTAAAGGCCAGGTCATTTCTGATTGGAGTCTTCAGGCTACGCTACATAGAAGAGGGAGGATTTGGCTGTGCCTAGAGAAATGAATGAGATTTCAATGGGCAGAGAGAAGAAACGATTCTCAGTTTGTGGAAAGAAAAGGGACAGAAAAGTAGTTTAGTAAAACAATAAAGAGACTGGTTTAGTTAAATTGGAAAGTTCTTTAGAGCAAAATTGGGAGACAAATGGGGAGATGCCAGACATAAGATTTTTATACTTTACTTTTCAGGTAATAGATTGAAGTTTTCTGATCAGGGGATTAATATTATGAAAGTGGTATTTTACAAAGTTTACTCTGGTGGCAATGTATAGAAAAGATTAGAAAGAACATAATACAGGAAGAGACTTTTCAAAACATTTGGAAGGTTGTTGTACTAATTCAGCTATGAAGTAGTGAGAATCCAATGACATTGGACTTGGAAAGACATAGATGAATATGAGGGACAATATTTGGATACTTATTGTCATTCTTCTTTTTTGAATCTTCATCTAGGTCACGTCCCCTAACCTTGGACGCCCTTTCTTGAATCCTTTTCTCTTCTCCTACAGATTTAGTTATTATTTTTATGCTGATAATTCTTGAAATTTACCTTTCCAGACCTAACGCCTTTGCTGACATCTCCTGATGACCAGCCTATTGGACATCTCAAACTGAATGTCCTTTATATAATATTGAACTCAACATGTCTTAAATGAATTCCTTATCTTTTCTCCCAAAATTCTTCCCTCTTCCAAACTTTTCTGTTATTGCTGAGGGTACCACCATCCTCTGGGCTTAGAATCGGAATCAGGATTCTTCCCTCTCAATCAACTTCCTTATCTGATCTATTGTCAAGGCTTGCCTGTCAGCTTTACCTTTGCAGCTTCTCTTCTATATGCTCTTCCTCTCCTCTGACACTGCTAGAGCTATGCTAAAGCTAGGGCCTTTGGATTTCTCAAATACTAGATTACTATGACCATTTACTACCATGTCTTATGTGCCTAATCCATTCCATTGATGTACCATTCTGTTTCTTAGCCAATATCAGATAGTTTTGATGATAACATTTTTGTAATACATTTTGAGATTTGGTACAATCAGTCCACAGCCTTCCTTCATATTTTTTTCATTAATTCCTTGATGTTCTTGACCTTTTGTTCTTCCAAATGTCATTTTTTTCTAATTTTATAACATAACTTTTTGATAGTTTGATTAGTATGGCAGTAAATAAGTAAATTAATTTTGGTAGAATTGTCATTTTTATTATATTGCCTTGGTTTCCTCCTAAGCAATTGAGATTTTTCCAATTGTTTAGATCTGACTTTATTTCTATATCATATAGATCCTGGGTTTATCTTTATAGGTAGCCTACATTTATTTATATTATATTATTATACATATTTAAATTATCTATAGTTATTTTAAATGGAATTTCTCTTTCTGCCTCTTGCTGCTGGACTTTTTTGGTAATATGTATATAAATGCTGATGATTTATAAGGATTTATTTTATATTCTGCAACTTTGCTATAAAGTTATTAATTTAAACAAATTCTAGGTGATCACTTAACCCCAATTGCCTCAAAAATAGTTATTAATTATTATAAGTAGTTTTTAGCTCATTCTCTAGAATTCTTTAAGTATACTATCCTATCATCTACAAAGAATGATTAATTTTATTTCCTCACTATCCTAATTTTTAATTTATTTTTATTTTTTTACTTCTATAGTTAAAATTTCTAGTAGAATATTTAATAATAGTGGGATTAATGGGCATTCTTGCTTTGCCCCTGATATTATTGGGGAAAATTTAGCTTATCTTCTTATAGGTAATGCTTATTTATACCTTCAAATATATATATGTATATATGTGCATATATATATATGTATGTATATATATATATATGTTCCATTTTTTTTTTTTTTTTGCTTTCTGGTGGTTTTTTTAATAATAGGAATGAATATTGTATTTTGTTAAAAAGTTTTTTCTTGCATCTATTGAGATAATTGTATGATTTTTACGGTTTTAGTTATTGATATGGTCAATTATGTTGATAGATTTCCTAATATTGAATTAGCTCTTCATTCCTTGTCTAAATCTACTTAGTCATAGTATAGGATTCTTCTGATATATTGTTTCAATGTCCTTGCTAGTGTTTTGTTTAAATTTTTTTGCATAGATATTTATTAGGGAAATTGGATAGTCTTCTTTCTCTATTTTTGCCAGATATCAGTACCATATTTATGTTATGAAAAGAACTTGGTAGAATTTTTTTCTTCATCTATATTTCCAAATAGTTTATATAGTTTTGGAATTAATTGCTCTTTAAATGTCTGGTAGAATTCACTTTGTGAACCCATCTGGCCCTGGGGATTTTTTCTTAGGGAGTTCATTGATGACTTTTTGAATTTCTTTTTTCTAATATAGGGTTGTTTTCTTTTTTTTTTCTCCTGTTAGTCTGAGCAGTTTATATTTTTGTAAGTATTCATTGATTTCAATGTAATTTTTTAAAGGACATTTTAAACTCCCTACTCAGTAAACTCCAATGGTTCCCTGTCACCTTCAGGATCAAATAAAAAATTCTGTTTGACATTATAACTTGCTTAGAAGCATAAGGAAAAGAAATGAGTCAAAAGTGACTGAGCTTTAATCCCATGTTGCGTAAATTGCTTTAATTATTAAATCATTTCCATTCACAAAATTAGGGAAGTTGAAAGCAGAAGCTGGTTTTGTGAATGATTGGCTCTTCTCATACTGGGAAGTGTCTTAAAAAAAAATCCTGACAGCCATAGGCTTGCCTTACTTCCTAGATTACCTCATAAATAGTTCCCTGTTTACCAGTGCATCATATTGATTTTCCTGTTTATCTGTTCAGATGTTTAACCTATTGCTTTGCCTTAATCTTCTGTAACTTTATGCTCCTTAACCTTGTCATGTCTTTTAAATTTCAGATTCACTACTTTTTATGGTGACCTCTGATGCAAGTAACCAAGTAAAAGGAAGGAAAATGCTGTTATTTTTGGCAATTTACATAGTCTGGAAGTTTTTCTTTCTTTCCCTCTATTTCTCTCTCCTTCTGTCTTCTGTTTTCCTTTTTCTCTCTTTCTTTTTCCCCTCCTGTCTTTTTCTTTCTTATTTGCTGAGTAGTTTGCTTTCTTTTTCATGGATGACAATATATTTTCACTAATTTCTCCTATATGATATTTGGAATTCTGAAAAATTCATATATTTCATTACATATTATGATAAATAAATATCCATATCTACCCAAAGATACTTTATTTCTTGGAGACAGTTGGACTGGTTTCACAAGCATTTGTTAAGTGTTTACTGTGTACTTGCCTCTGGAAATAAAATAACAAAAAAGAAAGGAAGGAAGGAAGGAAGGAAGGAAGGAAGGAAGGAAGGAAGGAAGGAAGGAAGGAAGGAAGGAAGGAAGGAAGGAAGGAAGGAAGGAAGGAAGGAAGGAAGGAAGGAAATTTTGCCTGGCTTAAGGAATTTACATTTTACTATAGGAAGGGAAAGGAGGGAAAATCATAACATGTACAGAGTTAAGTAAGTACATAAAATGTGCAAAATAAATGTAAATAAATCTGTGGAGTGAGGGATGATTCTAATTAAGAGCATTAGACAAACTCAGAATTTGAGCTGAGCCTTGAAGAGATTCCAACAAATCTAGGAGAAATTTCTGAAATTACATATAGTCATGAAAGTCAAGAAATCCTCTCTTTTACTTGCAAAACCATTTGTCATGTAAAGGATAAAAGATTTATCTCTTGAGAAAAAAAAAAGAGAGACTGATGTCATTGATATATATTTGCTGAGGAAATTGGGATTAAGAGACTTGCCCAGGGTCATACAGCTAGGATGTGTTAAGTATCTGAGACCAAATTGTACTTAGGTCCTCCTGATTTCAGGGTTGATGCTCTATCCACTGTGCCACTTTGCTGCCTCTAGATAATTTCTTAGAAGTCACTAATGTTCCCAGTACGCTACAGTATACAATAAAATAAAGTAAAATAATTCTGTCACAGTTAAAAGTTTATGGGGCTATTCTAAGACCAAACAAAATAGTGACTTTCCCTCTTAGTGCCACCTACCTCTCTACTTTTTTTTAAACCAGGAAAGAACTCAATAGCAGCCACTTTATTTGATATACCTGGTTTCAACCAGTGTATTCTGTGAAGGAGGTATTTGTATTTTAAACTTTACTCTGTAATTATGGAATAAATTACATTGTGCCCCATTAAAGGGATTTGAAGGATCAGTAAGTATATGGGGCAAACATTTGAGGTGTTAAGGAGAATTTCCTGATTATTTTAAAATTATACTGCAACTACTCTTCCTAAGGTTCTGAAGATAAGCCGGCCTTATTCAATGAAAGGTAGAAAGCAGAGCCATAAAGGACGGTTGATTTTTAAAAAGGCAACATAGTATAGTGGAATAAACTGTGAATTTAGAGTCAGAGGAAATGAGTGTGAATTTTGAAATGTATTTACAACCTGAATTACCTTAGAGAAGAAGGCAGCTAGGTAGCACAGTAGATACAGGTAAAGAGAATTGTCCTGTGACCATCACAGGATGCGCTCAGCGCTCTCTCTCTCTCTCTCTCTCTCTCTCTCTCTCTCTCTCTCTCTCTCTCTCTCTCTCTCTCTCTCTCTCTCTCTTCTCTTCTTTCCTCTTTCTCTCCTCTCTCTCTCTCTCTCTCTCTCTCTCTCTCTTCTCTCTCTCTCTCTCTCTCTCTCTCTCTCTCTCTCTTTCTCTCTCTTCTCTTCTTTCCTCTTTCTCTCCTCTCTCTCTCTCTTCTCTCCTCTCTCCTCTCTCCTCTCTCCTCTCTCCTCTCTCCTCTCTCCTCTCTCCTCTCTCCTCTCTCCTCTCTCCTCTCTCCTCTCTCCTCTCTCCTCTCTCCTCTCTCCTCTCTCCTCTCTCCTCTCTCCTCTCTCCTCTCTCCTCTCTCCCCTCTCCCCTCTCCCCTCTCTCCTCTCTCCTCTCTCCTCTCTCCCCTCTCTCCTCTCTCCTCTCTCCTCTCTCTCCTCTCTCTCCTCTCTCCTCTCTCCTCCTCTCTCTCCTCTCTCTCCTCTCTCTCCTCTTTCTCCTCTCTCTCCTCTCTCCTCTCTCCTCTCTCCTCTCTCCTCTCTCTCTCTCATATTGCCAGAGATACTTCAGTATTTGGGAAACTCTAATGGAGAATGTGGAGAGGAGAGAGATTAGACTAACTACAAACTGAACGCCTACAATTTGTGCTGACCGCATTGTTGTATGCCTGTATAACCTACACATTCTACTAGCGCTATGCCACCAAACTGAATCCCTTCCATTTGAATTGTTCAGTCTTCCTAAGATCCCCTGGCACAATAGATACCAAACATTGAGGTCCTTTCTCAAGCTGCACTGCCAAGCATTCCAGCTCCACTGCAAAGAGCACAACTCCGCTGGGCTGGCCACCATGTTCATGCCAAATGTATGCTTGTCCAAAAAAACTATTTTATGAAGAACTCACCCAGGATAAGTGCTCACAAAGTGGTCAGAAAACGCGATAAAAGGACACACCCAAGGCATTTCTTAGGAACTTTAGAATCAATTGTATGACATGAGAGACATTGGCACAGGATCACCCAGGATGGAGTGCCCTCATCAGAGAAGGTGCTGTGCTCTATGACCATAGTAGAACTGAATTAGCCCAAAGGAAATGCAAAATATACAAAGGTAGAGAAGTCACCCAAATGTTTATATGGACTATTTGTGTCCGACATGTAGCAGAGTGCTCCAAGATTTTGTTGATCTGATCAGCCGTAGTCAGACAGTGTATTCCAACATAGTGATGTTATTTTGGTCCTCTTTGAAAAGGAAGGACAATAACAACAGATAAAGCCCCAGGCCTGGAATGAGGAAGCTCATCTTCCTGAGTTCAAATGTGACCTTAGAAACTTACTAGCTGTGTGACCTTGAGCAAGTCACTTAACTCTTTTTTCCTCATTTTCTTCATCTGTGAAATGAATTGAAGAAGGAAATTGCAAACCACCCCAGTAGTCTTCACCAAGAAACCCCCCAATGGAGTCACAAAGAATGATTCAATTGAAAACAACAAATCTTTGGAACTCCAGTTTCCTCATATGTAAAATGAAGTTTGACTAAATGATATGTGAGGACCCTTGATTTTGTAAATCTAGGAATCTGTGATTCTCCCCAGACTCTCACCTTTTCTTCTCTGGCAAAGAAGGGCCATATGTAGCTTCAGCATCTAGAAATCTCATTGTTAGGTATTAATTGGAGTGGAAGATTACTTTCTCTACTAGCTTCTCTACTGTCTACTTTAATGCCTCTCCCGTATTCATATCCACAAAGATATGCTGTTAACTCCAGCCACATCATCCATAGTTTGAAATCCTCCTAAATCTTTTGAGCAATAGCAGAGGTAACTGGTCATATTATCTATGGACCCCCTTTAGATGAGTGAGTGGACAAATCAGAGTAGGGAAGAAGAAAATTAGAGAAGAGAGCATGATATCTTAGTTCTGGTCCATCTAGGGGAATACAATGATGTAGAGACCAATTGCTAAGATCTTTTTCTTTGAAAGTGAGAACATTGATAACAAATGGCCACAATGAACATTCATTTGTATGAGTTATTGACGAAAATTGAAAATGACAACAATTATAGATTCTGAGGAGCTAAAAGGGAAAAAAGTAAAAATTTTGTTTATATAAAAATATTAGTGATTGTCACTTAAGTGAAGCTGCTTGCCATTTATTCCTTGTTTTCATGCAGCAAAATGACAATTATATTTATCATTAAATATGTACCTGGTTAATTGTCAGTTTAAATTTCCAGTTCCTGTACAAATATGCTCTACAATCTGATATTACTCCACTTTTCTAGCTACAGTTTACTACTGTGTATCCTCTGTACTTACGTGTACTTTATCTTCTCCATATCTTTTCCCACCCTGTTCCGTATACCTAGGTCATTCACTACATCCTGTCCTCTTGTCATAATCAGTCATCTTGGCATTTGTTCTGCCACTGGACTTCATGTAGAAGAAGGAATAAGGCTGAGGACTTTTGCAGTTCTCCCTCACTTAAATCCAAGTCATGTGCAAGTCAAGACAATGCCCTATGATGTCATCATAGGCCTCTTTGAAATACAGAACTACAAGTCTGTGCCTAGAACACCATCCTTTTCTGTCTTTACTTGTTAAAATCCTCCCTAGCCTTCAAGATAAAACTCAGATCTTCCTTCCTGCATGTTTTCCCTGAGCCTTCCAGTTGAATGTGACTATAGGATCAGAGATTAGGAGCTGGAAAGAACCTGAGAAGCCATGTAATCAAGCTTTATTTTTACAAGTGAGAAAACTGAAGCTTTCAGTGACATAAAGATTTATCCAGGGTCATACAGCTACTAAGTATCAAAATCAGGATTTGGACACAGATCTTTCTAACTCCAACTTCAGCACTAGATCCACTATACCATGTTGACTCTCATTTTTTCCTTCTTCAGGCTGGTTACATCTCTCTCCTAACAGGTCTTCTGCATCTCTATTCTTGTTATCTCCTGGAGGACATTTGTATCTTCAGTGTTCAACATACAGTAAACATTTAATAAATGCTTCTTTATTCATTTCAATCTAATCTTTGTACCAAAATCACATCATCTCAAAGTTGAAAGGAGCCCCATAGCCCAGATAGTCCAACCTATCAATGAATAAGAATCTCCAAAACATTTCTAACAAGTGCTTGTCCAATCATTGCTCCAAAATATCTACTTAGAGAGGAAACCACTACTTTCTAGACAATTATTCTAGACAATTTATTATGTTTTGGGATAGTTCTAATTGTTAGGAAGTCTCTGTTTACATAGCCTAAATTTCTTTCTTTGCCACAGCTCTTTATAGCCAAGCAGAACAGTCTAACCTCTCTTTTATATGGTAGTATTTCAGACACTTGAAGATGACCATTTTGACCCTTCTAAATCTCCTCTTTTCCAGGTTAAGCATAGTGAATTCCTTCAATCTGCCTTTCTGTGAATCTTCACTTTCTTGTTCATTTGCTTCTCAATCTGTCAAGTTTATTACTCTTTCCTAAAATGTGAAACCCATAGCTAAACACCATACTTCAGTTTCTGACCTTATTAGGATAATGTGCATCTGGGTTATCTCCCTAGTCCTAGTTACTGTGCCTTTCTTAAAATACATCTTAGGATCAAATTAGTTTTTGTTTTATATATTTTTGGCTATCTAGTCACACAATTGACACATGCTGAGTTTGTAATCCACTTAAATCCCTGATCTTTCTCAGATTAACTGTTGTGATGTTGATTTTTTTGAAACCATGTACAATTTAATTTTTTTTCCTAGTAAACTTCATCTTGTGTAGTGTATATGGGAAAGTAGGTATATAGGTTAGTAGTTGTTGATAATCTTTTAATCACTTTTTTCAGTATTAATAAGGTCCAATAGTTTTTTCTCTTCTTGGGTATCCTTCAAACCCTTTCAAATACTGATAAAAATATTAGTAGAGAGCAGATTTTTCACGAGTAATATTCTACAGTGGACTACTTTTTTATCATCATAAAGTTGACTGAAAGATGTAGTCCACCTAGGCTGAGTAAGTATTTCAAGGACATTTAGGTAGTCTCATATCTCATTACCTATTTTGGTTATTGCTAAGATTCTATTAGTTATTTTTGTTCTTTTCAAAACCATTCCCTTTGATAGAGAAAAGAGAAACAAATTAATTTGTGATAATATGTATTCTTACCAGATCGTTTCAGGTATATTCTAAATCTGGCAGCCTCATTTCTGTCCACATAAATCAACACTGCCAAAATGATCTTTTTTATGCAGAGATTTGGCCATGTTCACCTTCTGCTGAAATAAACCTTTATTGATAACTAGTTGCTTGCTGAGT
The DNA here is from genome assembly GCF_048593235.1 of Sminthopsis crassicaudata. Classification (NCBI taxonomy): domain Eukaryota; kingdom Metazoa; phylum Chordata; class Mammalia; order Dasyuromorphia; family Dasyuridae; genus Sminthopsis; species Sminthopsis crassicaudata. The sequence goes on along the minus strand of NC_133619.1, from coordinate 346,057,291 downwards.
AAATTTCAAACTCCTTTTCTTGGTATTCAAGAGCCTCTAAAATCTAATGCTATCCTGGATTCTACCATTATTTCATATTACTCTACTTTGTAAACAGCCAAAGTTGGAAATTTTCTTTCCTGCCTTGTGCTATGTACATTCTCATTTTTGTCTGGAATGCCCTCTGACTTCCTCTTTGTTGAATTCTTACTAATCTTTTAAAACAAAGTTAAAATGCTTTTCCTTGATGATTGTACTAATTCTCCTACTGATAATATGTCTTATCCTTAAACTCATATGTTTGTTTTTAAATTCTCTAATGTATTTATGCACTGATTTATATTTTATTTATGTTTGGATCATTTTCACTAAATGATAAGGTCCGCAAGGGAAAAGATAGTATTTTTAAAAATTACTTATTTCCCTCAGTGACTAGGACAGTGTTCTCTAAATAGAAGGTTATTAATAAATATTTGCTTTTTTTCTTGAGTATGATTGCAACATTCAACTGCTTATACTAAAATTTGTGAGCTTGCTCATCAATATAATCAGCAACAGTAAAAGGTATCAAATATTGCTCTAATATTTAATTCTTTAGGTAAAAATAAGCATATCCATCTCATTAAGATGCAAGTCTCTTTTCCTCTTTATTAATGGTAAAATTATATGTATACTAAAGAATTGTTTTAAAATAATTTTTTTTCTGATTTATCATTAGTAAATGTTTGATTTGTATATCTATTTTATATACTTAGAGTCATGTAAAAATTTATTGGGTAAAAGGAATTGTAAATGAAAAAAGATTAAGAAGTCCTGACATGAACAACTATGGACCAACAAGAGATAAAGAGAGGATAACTTGAAGGTTATCTTTTACCAAATCCTTCAGAGTCACGATTGCTCAAAATGAGAAAACAAGTCTCAGAAATTCAGTCAGTTTTTCCTTATTCATTTTGGGAGAAAGAACAAGAAATGTCACTATTTTAGAAAATTAATCTATCATCAGTTGACCACTCCATTTTGAAACTTTAGTTTGTTTGGATCTTATGACAATAACTTACATCTCTTCTTCCTCTATGTTCCTCTTTCTTACTTCCTATTTACCATTTAAATCTGAATAGTTACCATGATTAAATTTTCAATTATTGGGGAATGTGTTTTGTAATTGCTGAAGCACTATACTAATGTAAAATATTATCATTCACATGTGTATACCTAATCTTTCTAACTAAATTATCAGCAGTTTGAGAGGTAAGACTGATCTCTATGTGTGTCATTAAACCTTGTATGGAACTTAGTACTTTGTAATTGTTAGATAAATATTTGTTGATTAAATTCACTTTGAATGACATTCTTTAGAATTCCTTATAAAGTAAAACTTTAGTTAAGTAAACCTTCTCCACATTTCAATTTGATTAAATATTCATTAAGTATTTGCTATATATAGGACGTTACTGAGCATAAAAGATACAAATATAAATTTAGATGTTGTTCTAAATTTAAAGAGTTTACTATCTGTTAGTGCAGTTAGCATATATACACAAGTTATTGTAATACAAATTCAGTAATAATTATAAAAGAGATGGTGCTTCTAGCTTATAGCCCTGAGCAGATTTTTTTGTTCTTGAAGGGCCATGGTCAAATGATTTGTGAAGGTCATGGCAAATTTTTGCAGCTTAGAGGCAGGGTTTCCATAGCCCTAGAAATATCTGTACTTTGCTTCCTGATTTGTAACTAACTTTCTGGACTGAATCTATAGCCCAGCAAATAGATTTTTACTTTATCTTTGTCCCTAGGATTTTAGAATTTTGCAATCCCTGGTACTAATCCAAGTTATCCTAAGTGGTACAGTGGAAGAAATCAGAGACCTAAAGTAAATCCAGTTCATCCATTTAAAACCTGTGTGACCTTTGGTAAGATACTTCTCCTCTGTTTGTTTTAGTTTCCTCAAGTATAAAATGGGATTATTAATAGCATCTACCTTATAGAGTTGATATGAATTAATATAATATTTTGCAAATGAAATATTTTGCAAACTGCATAGTCCAGGGTTTGATACATAATATGTACTTAATAAATGTTTGTTCCCTTTTTTTCCTCTCTCAATTGGTATCCTGCCTCCTTTGCTTCAGATGGGGCCTTTGTGCCCTTGCTCCCCGCCATGAATGTGCCTACATATATTTGGCCTAACTTCAGAAGGAAATGATCATTTGTATTTATATTTTAAGAATAAGGCACATTAAATGTTTGATCTGATGTTATGTCAAATTAAAATAATTCCCTTTCTTTAAGACCCAACTCAAGATCCATCTCCTTCATAAAATTTTCCAGTATTCTTTTAGTGTGGAACTTTCTCCTTGAATTTCTTATAGTGTATTGTATGTTCATGGGGAGAAGTGCTAGGAGCTCATGTAAGACTTCCTTGGATACAGATATTTAGAAAAGGGCTTGACCATTTAAGTTCTCTGGTTATATCCAGCAGATCATTACAATAAATCTGATTAAAGTTTAGGAATTATAATATTTATTGTTTGTAGAAGAACCCATCAGGCATCCAAATTCAGGTTGTCATGAATGTATCTTTTTTTGGATTGTGATATTCAATTTTGTGAATAATAATGTAATGCCATACTGAATCTAGAAGGCCTCAAATTCATTGCTATATCTTCCTTCTCCCCTCTCCTAGTCTACATTCTGGTGAATAAGAGAGAGGAGGGAGGAAGGAAGAGGGAGAGGGAGGGGGAGGGAGAAAGCAACAAAAATCTGAGTTACTAGCATCAAGTGCTGATGGCATTCACCATTTTGTAGTTATGGTAAAGAGTCTTCACTTTTTATCAAATAGTATCAGGCTGAACATTATGAGGAGAGAGCCAGTATAACTCCTTTCCAGTTTCAGTATGTAGCAAATCTTCTCCAAAACATTTAAGAAGTAACATAAGCACAGATCACAAGTGGGCATGAAAGAGTCCCATTGGAAGGAGTAATTACTCTGCCAGTGAAATAAATGGACTTTAGAAGACTGATTGAGTATCCCCATGAAAATGTTCAGCCAGAAACTGGAAGTGGAGAGGTGAGGATCAAGGAATGATAATTTTGATTTAGAAGTCATCCACATATAAGTGATTATGAAATTCATGGGAATTCAGCTGTTAAACTGTCACCTATTATATCTTCTATTTTCATACTTTCTCGCTTCAAGATGATACCTCTATTAGCTATGTTCTTTTTCTGAATTATTTCTCTGATTTTTTGTGACCTAGAAAAACAAATAACCAAACTGATGTAAGTAAATATATATAAATTAAGAACAGAGATTATGTAGACCAGTCAAACCATAAAAAGTTGACCAAATAATGATGATAACTTTGGCCAGCCAGGGAAAATGCTTGCAATTTGATAGTTTAATAGTGGTAGCTAAATGATTCAGTAGATAGAATACTTGTTTTCCTGAGTTCAGATCAGACACTCAGTAGTTGTGTTACATCAGGCAACTCACTTAGCCTTATTTGCCTCATTTTTGTCATTTGTAATATAACCTACATAAGGAAATGACAAATTACCCCAGTGCCTTTACCAAGAGAACCCTAAAGGAGGTCACAAAGAGTCATACACAATTGAACAAAAGCAAGAGTCAGATTCTGAGTAAGTCGTAAAGGACTGGAATAAGGTGAATAAATATGAGCATATGTGTTCTGTATGGTAATTTTGCCTGTGTAGCTCTTTTTAAATATATATCTGGGTTTATGACCATGTTAGGTATAGTTGAAATTTCCAGAATACTGACATGATAAATAAAATGTGACAGTATATTCTTTTTTTTTCTTTTTTTTTTAAATTTTTTTTATTATATATATATATATATTTTTTATAATATTATCCCTTGTATTCATTTTTCCAAATTACCCCCCCTCCCTCTATTCCCTCCCCCCGATGACAGGCAATCCCATACATTTTACATGTGTTATAATATAACGTAGATACAATACATGTGTGTAAATACCATTTTCTTGTTGCACAATAAGCATTAGATTCCGAAGGTACATGTAACCTGGGCAGACAGATATTAGTGCTAACAATTTACATTCACTTCCCAGTGTTTCTTCTCTGGGTGTAGCTACCTCTGTCCATCATTGATCAACTGGAAGTGAGTTGGATCTTCTTTATGTTGAAGATTTCCACTTCCATCAGAATTCATCCTCATACAGTATTGTTGTTGAAGTGTACAGTGATCTTCTGGTTCTGCTCATTTCACTCAGCATCAGTTGATTTAAGTCTCTCCAAGCCTCTCTGTATTCCTCCTGCTGGTCATTTCTTACAGAGCAATAATATTCCATAACCTTCATATACCACAATTTACCCAACCATTCTCCAACTGATGGACATCCATTCATCTTCCAGTTTCTAGCTACAACAAAAAGAGCTGCCACAAACATTTTGGCACATATATGTCTCTTTCCGCTCTTTAGTATTTCTTTGGGATATAATCCCAGTAGTAGCGCTGCTGGGTCAAAGGGTACGCACAGTTTGATAACTTTTTGGGCATAATTCCAGATTGCTCTCCAGAATGGCTGGATTCTTTCGCAACTTCACCAGCAATGTATTAGTGTCCCAATTTCCCCACATCCCCTCCAACATTTATCATTATTTGTTCCTGTCATCTTAGCCAATCTGACAGGTGTGTAGTGGTATCTCAGAGTGGTCTTAATTTGCATTTCTCTGATCAGTAGTGATTTGGAACACTCTTTCATGTGAGTGGATATAGTTTCAATTTCTTCCTCTGAGAATTTGTGACAGTATATTCTTAAGGAATCTAATTCCAAGATTGAATTTTTGAACTTGTTGACAAACTTATTGTTTTCCAACATGCATGTACTTTCACTTGAAAACTTTAAAAACTCTAAAACCTGGAAGTAGCCCAAGTCATTTGAGATTTTGCTAACTTGAAAATATCAGAATATTGTGTCTACAAATTAGAATTATAGTAACTCAATTTTGAGGCACAGTTATTATTTGGAAAAAACTCATCGAGGGATGTAAACTCTCTGAAAAGGATTATTCTTCATTTTTATCAAGTATCAGAAAACAGTTAAAACTGCCCAACCATATGGCCAATAGCCATTCAATAGAGAGTCCAATAATTCAACATAATGAATCAGTTTCTAAGAGAAGGCAATAGTGTGGGTTGTTTTGTTATTGAACCATAGAAAAGTAGATTTACTCTTAGAGGTTTCATCCTTTTATATTCTATATTCAGTTTTTCCTCCATAGAAAACTGCTACATTTAAAAGTTATTAAATTCATATTTTAGAAAATCAATTACTGTTATTTTCTTGTATTTTTTTCTTCAAACAATTTTAAATCAAGTCTGCACATCTAAAATAGATTCAACTAGGGCAATATATCTATCAATATAGATACATGGAATGCATTTGCATGTGTGTTGTTGCATAAATATATACATCATATGGTAAATATCTACTTAATTTAATTACATGTATAAATATACTTATATAAATATGTATATACTATGTGTGTTTGTGTGTATATGCATTCTGACCACTCATTTTCAGTTTCTTGAGCTATATTGTTCAGTCATTTCGGTCATAACTGATTTTTTGTGACACCATTTGGGATTTTCTTGGCAAGGATATTGGAGTGGTTTGCATTTCCTTCTTCATCTCATTTTATAGATTAGGAGACTGAGGCAAATAGGGTTAAGTGAGCTGTCCAGAGTCACTCATCTATTAAGTTACTAAGGTAAGATTTGAACTCAGGAAGATGACTTTTCCTAACTCCAGATCCAGCACTCTCTCTAATGCACCACCTACCTTCCCCTATGCTATATGTGGGGGGGGGAGGGAAAGGTATGTCTATAAATAAATATATGAATATGTGAATTTATATATGCAATTATATATAATTTTTGTGCTGTTACATGTGTATACTCATATATACACATATATTGTCCTAGTTGAAATGTGTGACACACACACACACACACACACACACATCTTTTATATTATGAGTTTGTCCAATGTTGGAATTGATGAAAGAGTTATATAAATAATAAATATAGGGAAACTTTTTAACTTTTTTTTTTTTTTTTTTTTTTTTTGCTGAGGCAGTTGAGGTTAAGTGACTTGCCCAGGGTCACACAGCTAGGAAATGTTAAGTGTCTGAGACCAGATTTGAACTCGGGTCCTCCTGAATTCAGGGCTGGTGTTCTATCCACTGTGCTATCAATGTGCCCCAACTTTTTAATTCTGAAATGAGAACCTTCTTAAAGTGAATATATACTTCTCTGCCTGATTAGAAAGCATAATGAACTTAATATAATCATTTCTTGATGATAGTTTGTCATGATGAGCAGCAGCTATTGCACTGTCCAAAGATATAGGCTTTAACTGTAAATGCAGGTGCAAATGTAGCTAGTATATGTAGGGCTGAAGAGTGCTGAAAAATATTGGAGACAATAATACTATTGTGTATTAGATAGCACAATGGCTTTGGAGTTAGGAATTCAGTTAGGAATCAAATCCTGCCTTTGATAGCCACTACAAACATGACCTTGGGACCCCATTTGAACTTGGAGAAGTACTTTTATTACTCCATTACTTGCAGCCGGATTTGAACTCAGGTGCTCCAGACTTCAGTTTTATCCGCTGTACCATCTAGCTACCCCTCTTCCATTACTTGAGAGAATAACCCAACCCCATTTTTCTGGCAATTCTCAGATAATTTAGAAGTATCCTGTAAGTGTAAAATGGCCTTTGCTTTTTGCTCTTCTTTTAAAACCCAATCACTTTTTATTGTTGTTGTTTTTCAGCCATTGCCCAATTATCTTGGAAAAGCTTATCTATTTTTGTCCCTTCTTTCCCTGTACTCTTCTGCATCTGGAAATGTGGTTTTCTTCTTTATTACATATTAACCTCCTACTTAATCCCCTATGGCCCCTAATTTCCTTGTTGAATTTGATGCATTTCTATACCAATTTTCTTGTTTAACTCACTCAATACCCTTTTCAGGACATTAAGGTACTGAAAGGATTTTTTGTTTCTTCTTACTATATGGTACTGTCAGCACTAAATCGTCATATAACTTCGTCTAGTTGCTCAGATAAGTTTTAACTTTCAAGTTTTCTCTTTACTCTTGTGTTTTTATTTCAGAGTTACTACACAGCTTTGGTCTTTTAGTAAGGAATGTTTGGAAGTCTTCTATTCCATTAAATATCTTCTTTTTTCCTCATAGAATTATATTCAACTTTGCAGAGTAATTTGTTCTTGAATGAAGCCTATATCTTTTGCCTTTTGAAATGTTGTGTTTCAAGTTTTTTTTACACACATACAGGTTTGTGTTACCTGATTGTAGTTCCTTGATACTGTATCATTTCCTTTGGAACTACTTTCATGAGGTAATGAATAGCTCTTTTATCTAGCTTTCCTTTGCTCTGTGGTTTTGATAGATTTGGATAGTTTTCATTATGATTTCTAAAAAATGTAATTTCTAAGCTTTGAAAAAAGTATGCAGGAAATGCAGTGGTTCTTAAATGATGTCTTGTTGATTTTTTTTCAAGTAAGTTATATTTAATATTAGTTATTTTACATTATCTTCTAATTTTAAAAAATAACTTTGTTTTAATATTTCTTGTGGCATAGTGGAATCATTAATGTCAGTTGGTTCTATTCTAATTTTTATGGAGTCCATTTCTTGGGCAAGGCTTCCATTTTTCCTTCTAAGCTGCTTATTTTCCTTCTAATTCTTTCCTCCACAGCCTTAATTGCATTTTTGAACATTCTTGCTTTATTTCTTCAAAGTATTCATACAGCCTTTCTGGTAAACTTTTTCTTTTCTTTGAGCAAGCACTAACAATTTTTATGGAGTTGTATTTGCAATGATTTTTTGATACTTGGTGCTGTTATCTTTGATTTACTCATTTCTCCAGCTTTAGTTGCTGAATTAGAGCTCTGGGTCAGGCTCTGGCATCTCCTATGACTTTGAGTAGGGCAATTGGTCTTTCCCTGGATCATTTAAGTTGTCTTATTTCAATACCACTCCCCTCCCCCATCTCTGAGGGGGAGTTCAGGAACTTTAGAACCTTTTTAATTTCTTACGGATACAAAGTCCTTGGGCCTAGTTTGTCCAAGTCTAAGTACTGTGACACCTTATTCTTCCATATCTTTGCTGTTCCCTGCTGCTACTCCCCAGGACTTACTTCTAAGGTTCTTACAACCCTGGGACTTTCTCAGAAGAGCCTTCTTGTTAACTCAGGACAAAGAGCCTCACAGGCTATAAATGTCCTTGCTATCTTTGGTCACCATGGGAGGAGACCCTATGCTAGTATTGGCTTTATTAACACATTTCCCTCCCCTTTTGCCTTTTTTGTGCTGTTTTGGCATGAGGTCACTGTAGTTTCTCAATGGATTTCTTGATGATTATTGGGTATATAAGAGATGGCTAGACTGATGATGACCATTGTTGCTAGAAGTGATCTTAGGCAATTTTCTAATCCTAATTAGATAGAAAATGAGAGAGTTGCACTGGATTCTCCTGAGGTCCCTTTCTACTCAAAATCTAGAATCCAGTGATCTGTTGAAACTTCTTATTTTAGGAAATTGGTACATACAGGTCCCCCAGGTCATGTGCTAAGCTAAATAATAATGATAATGATAAGGATAAATTCCAGAGTTATAAAAATCATCTTACTGATGATTCTGTTGTTGTTCAGTCATGTCCAACTATACATTTGGAGTCTTTGTGCCAAAGATATGGAGTTATTTACCATTTATTTTTGTAGTAAGTTTCCATTTTACAGAGGAGAAAATGAGGCAAATAGAGCTTAAATGTCTTGCCCAGAGTCACATAGCTTAAGTGTCTGAGGCCACATTTTAACTCAGATCTTTCTGATTTTAGGCCTAATGCTCTATTCACTGTGCCATCTAACTGTCCCCAGAAGATCATACCATACTTTAGTTAGGCACCACCTAATTCCACTATTATTGATTTAGTAACTACTAAATAAGCTTCCTGAAAGCCCCATTATGTTACCTTTATTGATTGTCATGAAATCTTTCACATATTTTGACTGCATGTTTGTTAATTTTTTCATATTCTGTAAATATGTAAAACAGACCCTTGTATAATCAGAAGGCTAGAGAATGATGTCCACATAGAACTCTGTTCTTTATTTAAAACCCCAACAACACAATAACGGTAAGAGCAATCCATGTGAAAGTATAGATTTTCAGCAAGGCCAAGCTTACTACATGGGGTTTTTCCTAGCCTTAATCTATTATCAGCTATCCTAAGTATAACTAAGTATGATTTCTAAATTAAAGAATATCAAGAATAAAGATAACAATCTTTATGTTAAAAAATTTATTGGCATGTTGGAATAATTTCTGGGCATGGAAAAACCAGAAATATTAATGCCTCCTTACCAAAAAAGGAAGAAACGTATTGAGATACTCTTATACAGAGAGCACATGGTAAGCAGATTAAAAAAACAAAACAAACAATAACAACAACAACAACAAAAATAAACCTTACAGGAATGTTTTTAAAATATGCAGATATCACTTTGCCGACTAATAATAATGACTAATAGTACTTCAGTATCTTTAAAACATATGTAACCCAAAGTAGCTAACTTTGAAACTAAAAAATAGTTAACATTCAAGGATGGAATCAAAAGCTCTCTACACAAAATTTCCATAAAACATCAGTCAATAACATTAAAGAGAAGTAGTGATAACAACATATACCAAAATAAGATCAAAATGGGTCCATGATTTAGGCATAAAGAATGAGATCATAAATAGATTAGAGGAACAGAGAATAGTCTACCTATCAGACCTGTGGAGGAGGAAGGAATTTATGACCAGAGGAGAACTAGAGATCATTATTGATCACAAAATGGAAGATTTTTATTACATCAAACTAAAAAGTTTCTGTACAAACAATACTAATGCAAACAAGATTAGAAGGGAAGTAACAAATTGGGGAAATATTTTTACAGTTAAAGGTTCTGATAAAGGCCTCATTTCCAAAATATATAGAGAACTGACCCTAATTTATAAGAAATCAAACCATTCTCCAATGGATAAATGGTCAAAGGATATGAACAGACAATTTTCAGATGGTGAAATTGAAACTATATCCACTCATATGAAAGAGTGTTCCAAATCACTATTGATCAGAGAAATGTAAATTAAGACAACTCTGAGATACCACTACACACCTGTCAGATTGGCTAAGATGACAGGAACAAATAATGATGAATGTTGGAGGGGATGTGGGAAAACTGGGACACTAATACATTGTTGGTGGAGCTGTGAAAGAATCCGGCCATTCTGGAGAGCAAATTGGAATTATGCCCAAAAAGTTATCAAACTGTGCATACCCTTTGATCCAGCAGTGCTACTACTGGGCTTATAAACTCCAAAGAAATACTAAAGAGCGGAAAGGGACCTGTGTGTGCCAAAGTGTTTGTAGCAGCTCTAGAAACTGGAAAATGAATTGTTGCCCATCAATTGGAGAATGGCTGGTTAAATTATGATATATGAATGTTATGGAATATTAATCCTCTGTAAGAAATGACCAGCAGGATGAATACAGAGACGTTTGGAGAGACTTACATGATGCTGAGTGAAATGAGCAGAACCAGAAGATCACTATACACTTCAACAACGATATTGTATGAAGATATATTCTAATTGAAGTGGATATCTTCAACATAAAGAAGATCCAATTCAGTTCTAGTTGATCAATAATGGACAGAAACAGCTACACCCAGAGAAGGAACACTGGGAAAGGAGTATAAAATGTTTGCACTATTGTCTTTCTACCCAGGTTACTTATAACTTTGGAATCCAATTCTTACAGTGCAACAAGAAATTTGGTTTTACACACATATATTGTATCTAGGATATACTGTAACACATTACATATATATATATATATATATATATATATATATATATATATATATGGGATTGCCTGTCATCTAGGGGAGGGAGGGGAAAATTTGGAAAAGTGAATACAAGGGATAATGTTATAAAAAATTACCAATGCATATGTACTGTCAAAAATTATAATTATAAAATTAATAAATTATATTTTAAAATTAATTAATTAAATAAATATAATATTTAAAAAAGAGAAGTGAACAAATGACCATCACAAAGGTGGAAGTGGAAGAACTTATAATAATATTTCAAGACCAGGTCATTAGCACAAGAAATCACAAAAGGGTTATTTTTAATAATCCTGGACTGAGAAGTTACTATAGCTTATACAAGTTGTAAAAATTGAGCACCTATAAAATGTCTATCAAGATATGATCTAGTGGCTGAAATTATACATTAAAATCTTTCTATCTTTCATGGACAGACAACAGTTCTTAATACTACAAATACAGACCTCCATCAGTAAACTGCACAAAAACTGGATCACTATCACAGACTTGATGCCAGCAATTGCCTAACATTCTATTGATGGCATAAAAACTTAAGAACAGTGTTTTCAATAGATGTTGTCATACTAAATACTCAATATTTGCAATATGCATGGGGAAAATGTTTTGCAATCTGCATGTCAAAATGTTTTCAAAGTTTGCAATCTGCATGGAAAAATGTTTTCAAATAGAAGTTTGACAGAGAATATAAAAGTCATATAGGAATAGAAAGAGATACAAATATTATTATTATTTCATCTGCTACTGCAGTTGTCCTTAGGATTCTTTCAGTGAACTTACAGGTGATGAGCTTATATCCCAATATTTTTTATTGAATTTCAAAGAGCAATTATTTATCTGTTTATGTAATGGTTTGTAGGAATTATGGAATAATTATAGAATAGCAACTTATCTCAGGACCATTTCACCTGAATCCTATTAAAAAGTTGAGAATGCAATAGTAATAAAAACTGGCATTTATTTAGTACTTTGGGATTGATAAAGTGTTTTATATCTTAGTTCCTTTGCTCCTTCCAGCAGTGTTGTTATATAGGTGTTAATATTATTCCTATTTTAAAGTTTAAAAAGTTTTAAGGAAAAGTTAAATGATTTAATGAGTCACATAGCTAGTTGGTATCTAAAATCAGGTTTGAATTCTAGTCTTCCTGATCTCAAGTCCAGCCCTCTGCCCTCTTTACCACACTGCCAGATTTAGGAATAGAACTCAAATATTCTAACCCTAATTATGCCATGTTGTCTCAGGGGCTACTGAAATAGAAATGACTTCCCTTCAATTTTGTAAATCCAGAAGAGTAGCCCTTGACTGATGTAGCTTTACCTCGACACAATGATCCCCATTAGTAGCTTCTGAGTTTTAAGTGTCTCCTTATATCTTTACTCCCCCACTTCCCTTCCCAAATCTGTAGGGTTCTCATCTGTCTACTATTGAATCTTTTCTTTGGCTTAAGAAGAAGCTGCCGGACAACATATAATCATTGTTACTGCCCATCTTTTCTCATCTCTCCTTTTTCTGTTTTTACTCTTGTTGATTCTGCTTCCTGTGCCTTCTGCGATACTAATTAGCTTCTCCACAAAGGCTGACCTTTGGTAGACATCAGCCACTTGCAGATTTCCACTCTTGTGGCAGACTACTGAAGCATAGCACAGTAGTTTTAATTGTCAGTTATTTGGCTTTTCTTGACTTTGCTTATTGCTGGATGTGTAGGGGCCTACCTCACCATTGAAGAGGATTGATTTCTGCCACAAACAAACTCTGAAATATGTGAAAATATGCATTTACCTTTTAAATGTTCTGATGGTTCACCCTTCTTTGTGACAAGTGTCAGTAGTTATTTGGGTATGGAAGGATTTAAATCATTTTTGGGATGTTTTTATAAGTAACTCATTTAAGAAAGAATAGAAGGATACATGTATGGGGAGAAGGAAAATAAAGCTTAGAAGGATATGTTATGATATCATATCTATGCCATGAGTGAACTGCAAAGATGATCATTCTGGTTTTTTTTTCATTTTTTTATTAAAGCTTTTTATTTTCAAAATATATGCATGGATAATTTTTAACATTGATCTTTGCATAGTCTTGTGTTCCAAATTTTCCACTCCTTCCCCTATCCCTTCTCTTAGATGGCAAGCAATCCAATATATGTTATACATGTTAAAATACATGTCAAATCCAATATATGTAAACATATATGTAAAATTATCTTGCTGCACAAGAAAGATCAGATCAAAAAGGAAAGAGAGTAAGAAAACAATGCAAACAAACAACAACAAAAAGAGTGAGAATGTTATGTTGTCATCCATATTCGGTTCCCACAGTCCTCTCTCTGGGTGTAGATGGCTCTCTTCATCACTAGATCATAGAAAATGGCATCAATTCATCTCATTGTTGAAGAGAGCCATGTCCATTGGAACTGATCATCATATAATCTTGTTGCGGTATAGAATGGTCTCCTGGTTCTGCTCAATTCACTTAGCATCAGTTCCTTTAAGTCTCTCCAGGCCTCTCTAAAAATATCCTGCTAATTGTTTCTTAAAGAACAATAATATTCCATAACATTCATATACCATAATTTACTCAGCCATTCTCCAACTGGTGGGCATCCACTCAGTTTCCAGTTTCTTGCCACAAACATTCTTGCACATGCAGGTCCCTTTCCCTCCTTTAAGATCTCTTTGGGATATAAGCCCAGTAGAAACACTGCTGGATCAAAGGACATGCACAGTTTGATTAACTTTTTGAGCATAGATCCAAATTGCTCTCCAGAATGGTTGGACCCATTCAGTTCTACCAACAATGTATCAGTGTCCCAGTTTTCCCACATCCCCTCCAACATTTGTCATTTTCTTTTCCTGTCATCCTAGCCAATAGGAGAGGTGTGTAGTGATATCTCAGAGTTCTCTTAATTTGCATTTCTCTGATCAGTAATGATTTAGAGATTTTTACATGACTAGAAATGATTTCAACATCTTCATCTGAAAATTGTTCATATCCTTTGACCATTTATCAGTTGGATCCTGGCTTGAATAAAGATGATCATTTTTACAGCCTTTAACAAAAGAAGAACTACCAGGGAATGGGAGAAGAGAAAAAAGGAAAGGATCAAAACTGGGGGAATGGAGGGAAGGAAAGGGTTACACTAAAAATAAGAGAAGGTTATTTATGATGGGTTTAATCTTATCCTAGTTGCTGACTAGGGCAACCTCTCCTCTGAGAAACTGTGACTTCTCCATTGACAATATTCTTCCTCAGGAGAAGATTATAAAACCTCTGGGCAGAGGGAAGCTGGCCCCCTAAAAGGACTATGGGAGCATGTGTTGGCAAAGTCAATACAATAGAATTGAACTGCTTACTTTAGTAGAAAAAGTATTTTCTATGTTGGGATACAACTTCTTTCCACATTATTTCTTGTCATGAATTACATAAAGGGATTGAAATAGCAATAAATAAAGACATAGACTATGAATGACAGACTACAATTTCAGAATAGACAAGAAAGGAAGAAAATGAAGAATATAAAGTAATGACATTGTCCTTGGGGGATGAGGGAAGTACAGAAATAAACTAACAAGCAAAAGAAGTTAAGAGAAATAGAGAAGGATGAATGTTAGACTAATGTCTTAATTGAGAAGGGGAAAAATAAGGGAAAGAGGAAGAAACTATAACACCAAATACATAAAGAAAAGAAAATACATAATTAAAAAAGTAAAACCCCATAACTAATGAAAGGATTTGACAAATGGGAAGAGAAACAAGACATCCTAAGAGTATTAGGTTACCTTAAAGTAATTTAAGCCAAAATTAAGCAGAGAGATCATGTAGTGACTTAAATGAGGGAAAAATATTTTAAGGAGAAATACTAGAGATGTATGTAACTGGAGGAAAATGTAAGTCTCACTCAATGTTAAATGGGAATGGATGAAACAATTCAATAAAATAAAAGAGGCAAAATGGATAAGAAAAACAAAAAACTATATTATTATTTACCAGAATCATATCTAAAAGAGAAACACAAAAAATAGAATCAAAATGAGAAGCTGGAACAAAATTTACTATGCATCAAGTATATCTTAAAAGGCAATTACATCATGAGATAGAGCAAAAATAAAAATCATAGGTGTTGAACCAATTATCATTTAATTTTTATACTTGGAATGCTATAATGCCTAATTCATAAAATAAAAGCAACTAAATTATGAAGAGGAATAGTCACACCATAATGGTAAGAAATTTTAATGTTCCTCTTAGAACTGAATAACATTAACAAAAAGATAAAAAGGGAAATGTAGAACTGAACAAACTTGTAGAATTTAGAACTAAAATATTTATGACATATTCTGAATGGAATAATTAAAAAATATACACATTTCTCAGAACTACATTGAAAATGTAGAAAAACAGATGACATAATAATCCCTAGGGAAACTGAAAATGAATGCAAAAGAAGAAATATTAACATATCCTTTACCAGAAATAATGCAATAAAAGGGAGAAGCATTTTAGGGCTCATAAGCAAAAGATACAGATTTAAACTAATAATTTAACTAATAATTTAATAACAAGTAGGTCAAAAATAATTTTTAGAAAAAACTTAATTTAGTAAAAGGTAATAATAATAATGAAATAACATATATGTGAAAATTTCTGGGATGCATATGAAAAAATATATCCCAAACATGGTGATATGTTCAGGAAAAAGAGGATTAATGAACCACTTAAAAAATGGAAAGCCATCAACTAAACACCTTCAAAATAAGGATAATAAAGAATACATTAAAAATTAGAGAGGGATTTTTTTTAGTATTTTGTTTTTCCACAGTTACATGTAAAAACAATTTACATCATTTATTTTTGAAATTGAGTTCCAAATCTTCTCCCTCTCTCCCCAACCAATTGACAGAGGTTACACATGTGTGGCTATGCAAAACATTTCCATATTACTCATGTTGTTAAAAAAAAAAAAAAAAAAACCAGACCAAAGTAAAAACATTTTAAAAGTATGCTTTGATCTGTATTCAAATTTCATCACTTGTTTCTCTGGGAATGGATAACATTTTTTATCACTAGTCCTTCGAAACTGTCTTGGATCGTTGTACTGTGAGAATAGTGGTCATTCACAATTGATCATCTTACAGTATTGCTGTTATTATGCACAATGTTCTCCTAGTTCTATTCATTTCACTTTGTATCAGTTCTTGTAAGTACAGGTTTTCCTGAGAGCATCTAGTTCATCATTTCTTATAGTACAATAGTATTCCATCATAATTATATATCATTTCCCAATTGATGAATCTTTTCAATTTCCTTTTTTTTGTTTCCAAAATTCTATAAATATTTGACCATAATTACAAGTCATTATATAATAATTGAATCAGTTTACAACTGATAGGAAATAGTTAAATTGAAAACCAAAAATAGTCTAGAACTAATTAGCAAAACTGGAAGCTGGTTCTTTGAAAAGACAAACAAAATTTTGTAGGAGTTATAAATTTCATCCTATTTCTATGAATATATTTGGGTTTTAGATATACCTTCCTCACCCACTGAATTATTCCTTTTAACAAAGATTTAAAAATAATCTAGTTCATCAAAACAAACCAGTACATTGATCAAGTCTGATAGTACATGCAGTGTTCAAAACCTATCATCCCTCATCTGAAATAAAATATTTTTATAAGAATAGACTTTATATGTCACAGTTAAGAAAGGAAATGACTGATTGGGAAAAATCTTTACATCAGAGACATTATCATTTTCAAGATAGATACTTCATTATCTTCATTTATTTATTTTTTTATCCTTCATTTTTTTTATTATTATATCTTTTTATTTATAAGCCATATGCATGGGTAATTTTTTCAACACTGACTCTTGTAAAACCTTCTGTTCCAAATTTTTCCCTCCTTCCCCCCATCCCCTCCCCTAAATGGCAGGTAGTCCAGTACATGTTAAATTATATGTTAAGTCCAATATATGTATAGAAAGAAAGAAAAAAAAAACCTGAGAAGGAAAACAAAAATGCAAGAAAATAACAGAAAGAGTGAAAATGCTAGGTTGTGTTCTACACTCTGTTCCCACCACAGTCCTCTCTTTGATGTAGATGGCTCTCTTCATTACTGGACAGTTGGAACTGATTTGAATCAACTCATTGTTGAAGAGAGCCACGTCTGTCAGAATTGATCATCATATACTCTTCTTGTTGGCGTGTATAATGATCTCCTGGTTCTACTCATTTCATTTAGTATCAATTCATGTAAGTCTTTCCAAGTCTCTCTAAAAATATCCTGATTGTTTCTTAAAAAACAATAATATTCCATAACAACCATATACCATAATTTACTCAGCTATTCTCCAACTGATGGGCTTTCCAGTTTCTTGCCACTACAAAGAGGGCCGCCACAAACATTTTTGCACATACAGGTCCCTCTCCTTCCTTTAAGATCTCTTTGGGATATAATCACAGTAGTAACACTGCTGGGTCAAAGAGTATGCATAGTTTGATAAATTTTTGAGCATAGTTTCATATTGTTCTCCAGAATGGCTGGACCTGTTTACAATTCCACCAATAGTGTATCAGTGTCCCAGTTTTCCCACATCTCCTCCAACATTTGTCAATATCTTTTCTTGTCATCTTAGCCAATCTGAGAGATTTGTAGTAGTATCTCAGAGTTGTCTTAATTTGCATTTCTCTGATCAATAGTTATTTGGAGCACCTTTTCATGTGACTAGAAATAGTTTCAGTTTCTTCATTTGAAAATTATTTGTTCATATCCTTTGACTATTTATCAATTGGAAAATAGCTTGATTTCTTATAAATTTGAGTCAATTCTCTATATATTTTGGAAATGAGTCCTTTATCACAACCGTTGAATGTAAAAATGTTTTCCCAGTTTATTACTTCCCTTCTAATCTTGTCTGAATTAGTTTTGTATGTACAAAAACTTTTTAACTTAACATAATCAAAATTAACTCTTTTGTGATCAATAATGATCTCTACTTCTTCTTTGATCACAAATTCCTTCCTCCTTCATAGATCCTGGAGTTAAACTATCCTATGTTCTTCTAATTTGTTTAATAATATCATTCTTTATGCCTAGATCATAAACCAATTTTGACCTTATCTTGGTATATACAGTATTAGGTGCATCTATTCGTAGTATCTGCCATACTAGTTTCCAATTTTCCCAGAAATTTTTGTCAGATCGTGAATTCTTGTCCCAAAAGCTGGGGGTTTTGTGTTTGTCAAACACAGATTGGTATAGTTATTGACTATCTTGTCCTGTGAACCTAACCTATTCCAGTAGAGATCAATTAGTCTTCTTCTCAGCCAGTACCAAATGGTTTTGATGATTGCCTCTTTATAATATAGTTTTAGATCTGGTACAGCTAGGCCACATTCATTTGATTTTTTTCATTAGTTCCTTTGAAATTCTTGACCTTTTGTTCTTCCAGATGAATTTTGTTGTTATTTTTTCTAGGTCAGTAAAATAGTTTCTTGGGAGTTTGATTGGTATAGCACTAAATAACTAGGTTAGTGTAGGTAGTATTGTCATCTTTATTATATTTGCTTGACCTATCTAAGAACATTTGATATTTTTCCAGTTATTTAGATCTGACTTTATTTGTGTGGAAAGTGTTTTGTAGTTTTTCTCATGTAGTTCCTGACTTTCCCTTGGCAGATAAATTCCCAAATATTTTATACTATTGATGGTTACTTTAAATGGAATTTCTCTTTATGTCTCTTGCTGTTGGATTTTGTTAGTAAAGTATAAAAATGCTGATAATTTGTGTAGATTTATTTTGTATCCTACAACTTTGCTAAAGTTGTGGATTATTTCTAATAACTTTTTAGTAGATTCTCTGGGGATCTCTAAGTATATCATCATATCATCTGCAAAGAGTGATAATTTGGTTTCCTCCTTACCTACTCTAATTCCTTTAATCTTTTTCACTTCTTATTGCCAAAGCTAGCATTTCTAATACAATATTGAATAGTATTTTATTCTTGGCCACATTCCAAGTGCCTTTGACTTTCAGAATATCAGATTCCAGATCCTTTAAAGTGGAAGCTGCTAGATCCTGGGTGATCCTTATTATGGCTCCTTGGTATTTGATTTTTTTTTTCTGGCTGCTTGTAATATTTTTCCTCAGTGTGATAATTCTGAAATTTAGCTACAATATTTCTTGGAGTTTAATTTTAGGATCTCTTTCAGGAGATGTTTGGTGAATTATTTCAGTGGCTTATCTTATTAGGAATGGTTCCAGTTTATCCCCGTTACATATGATGGTTATTGATGGATTTAAATAGATGCTACTGACTATTTAAATGAAAAGTTTATTTATTTCTATATTCTCTAGTGTTTTTAATAGGAATGGGTGTTGGATTTTATCAAATGCTTTTTCTGCATCTATTGAGATGATCATATGGTTTTTGTTAATTTGGTTATTGATATTGTCAGTTATGCTAATAGTTTTCCTAATATTGAACCAGCCCTGCATTCCTGGTATAAATCCTCCTTCATCATGGTGTATTATCCTAGGGATGATTTTCTGTAGTCCCTTTGCTAATATTTTATTTAAGATTTTTGCATCAATATTCATTAGGGAGATTGGTCTATAATTTTCTTTTTTTTTCATTCTACCTGGTTTAGGTATCAGTACCATGTCTGTGTCATAAAAGGAATTTGGTAGGAGTCCTTCATTCCCTGTTTTTTCAAATAGTTTATATAGCATTGGAGTTAATTATTCTTCAAATGTTTGGTAGAATTCACATGTAAATCCATCTAGTCCTGGGGATTTTTCCCCTGGCTTTTTATAGTTTTTATTGCATTGTAATCTGAAAAGAATGCATTTACTATTTCTGCCTTTCTGCATTTGAATTTGAGATCTTTATTTCCTAATATATGGTCAATTTTTGTATAGCTTCCATGAACTGCCAAGCAGAAAGTGTATTATTTTCTGTCTCCATTCAGTTTTCTCCAAAGACCTATCATATATATTTTTCTAGTATTCTATTTACCTCTTTAACTTCTTTCTTATTTATTTTGTGGTTTGATTTATCTAGTTCTGAGAATGCAAGGTTGAGATATCCCACTATTATAGTTTTGCTGTCTATTTCTTCTTGCAGCTCTCTTAACTTCTCCTTTAAGAATTTAGATGCTATACCATCTGGTGCATATATGTTTAGTATTGATATTCTATCATTGTCTATGCTACCCTTTAGCAAGATATAGTTTCCTTCCTTATCTCTTTTAATTAGATCAATTTTTGCTTTTACTTGATCTGAGATCAGGATGGCTACTACTTCTTTTTTGGCTTCACCTGAAGCATAGTAGATTCTACTCCAGCCTTTTACCTTAACTCTGTATGTATCACCCTGCTTCAAGTTTCCTGTAAACAATATATTGTAGGATTCTGGCTTTTAATCCATTCTGCTATCAGCCTCCACTTTATGGGGGAGTTTACCCCATTCACATTTATGGTTAAAACTGCTAATTCTCTGTTTCTTGCCATCTTATTAACCCCAAATTATACTTTTCGCTTTCTTTTTCCCCTTTCCCTCCTCCCCAGTATTTAACTTATGGGCACCACTTGCCTCAAGCAGCCCTTCCCCTTTAGAATGCCTCTTTCTTAGAGTCCCCCCCTTTCTTATACCTTTCCCTTACTATTTCTGTATTCCTTTCTATTTAGCCTATCTCTTCCCTTTTCACCTTTCTCCTCCCACTTTTCTATAAAGTAAAAAAAAAAGTTTCTGTGTAACCCAAATATGACTAATATTTTCTCTTTGAGTCAAATCTGATGAGAGTAAGATTCACACAATGTTCATCCCCTTCTCATCTTTCCCTCAAATGTAAAAGATTTCCCTTGCCTCTTCATGAGATATAATTTGCCTCATTTTATCTCTACTTTCCCCTTTTTCTGGTACAATCCTCTTTCCCTCTCTAGTTCCTTTTCATATTATAATAGTAAAATCAAATTATACATGCACTCTCTATGTATACCCATAACAGAAATACAGTTCTCAAGAGTTTTTTTTTACCTTTTTGTGTTTCTCTTGAGTCCTATATTTGGATGTCACATTTTTTGTTTAGCTCTGGTCTTTTCATCAGAAATAAATGGAATTCACTTGTTTCATTGAATGTCCATCTTCTTCTCTGGAAGAAAATGCTCAGTTTATGAGGGTAGTTTATTCTTGGCCGCATTCCAAGTGCCATTGCCTTTCAGAATATCAGATTCAGATCCTTTAAAGTGGAAGCTGCTAAATCCTAGGTGATCCATATTGTGGCTCCTTGGTATTTGAATCTTTTTTTCTGGCTGCTTGTAATATTTTTTCCTCAGTGTGATAATTCTGAAATTTAGCCACAATATTTCTTGGAGTTTAATTTTAGGATCTCTTTCAGGAGATATCCCTTCTGATTCTATGACATCAGGGCAGTTCTATTTGATGATTTCCTGAAAAATAGTGTCTAGGCTCTTTTTTCATCATGGTTTTCAGGGAGTCCACTAATTCTTAGATTGTCTCTTCTACACCTGTTTTTCAGGTCAGTTGTTTTCCCATTTGTTTTACTTTTTTTTCCCTAATTTTTCTTTTTCTTTTCTTTTCTTTTTTTTCTTTTTCTTTCTTTTTTTTTTTTTTTTTTTTGGTTTTGCTTGACTAATTCTTGATGTCTCATCGGGTCATTCATTTTTATTTGTTCAATTCTGATTTTTTTTACTTCTTTTTGTATTTATCCAATTGAGTTTTTAAATGAGTTGTTTTGATCTATGGAATTTTTTTCCATTTCACAAATTCTGTTTTTTAAGGAGTTATTTTCTTTTTCCACTTCACAAATTCTGTTTTCCTGGGAGTTCTTTACCTTTTCCAGCTCACAAATTCTGTTTTCCTGGGAGTTATTTACCTTTTTCATTTCACAAATTCGGTTTTTCAGGCAGTTATTTTTGTTTTCCGTTTTGTCAAATCTATCTTTTAATGAGTTATATGCCTTTTCCAAACCTTCTTGCAAACTTTTATTTTCCCCATTCTTCTTCTACCTCTCTTTTGAGATCCTTTTTAATTTCTTCTATAAGAGCCTTGTATGATGGGACCAAGTTATATCCCCCTTTGGGGTTTCATCTGGAGACAATCTGCTTTTAGTGTCCTCAGGATTTGAAATCTGTTCTCTTTCACAATAGAAACTATCTATAGTTAGAGTTCTCTTTGCTTTTTTACTCATTTTTTTAAAAAGTTGGGATCTGCTTTTAGGACAAGGTAGGTTTTCCAAGCTTCCTCCACAATCCTCGAAGTAGCTGGGATTGTGCTGAGTCACTCCTGGTACTGGGTGGGCATGGCCAGGTTCCATGAGACTCTGGTCCTTCAGGGTTCAGTCTTTACCTTTTGTGTGTGTTGGGTGTTTTATAACTTCTCTGTTTATCTACTGGCTTGCAATCAGGGCAGAGTGGCCAATACTGTGGTGGAGTCCTCCCCATAGATTCTCCACTGCACTGAGTCTGCACCACCCTGCAGAGACCACATCCTACTCCGGTCTGCACAATGTGTGCTGGCCTTTGTGCTCTGCCTCCCTACGTGTGCCTGGCCTCTTCCCGTGTCTGACTGAAACAGACTTTTCTGGAGATCTTCAAAATTATCTTTTGCTGGCAATTTGCTGCACTCCCAATATTCATGGATTCTGCCAGTCTAGAACTATTTCAGAGGCTGAATTTCATAATTAGTTGAGGGTCATTAGAGAAGGTCAGAAAGAAATATGTGTCCTCTTCACCATCTTGGCTCCGCCCCATCTTCATTTTTTTTTTTTTACAAATGACAAAAAAAGAAACATATAAGCCTTTAGCCAACATAATTTTTTAAAGGTGAGAAATCAAATTAACAAAATAAAAAGTGAACAAGTTATCATCATAATAAGCCTAGAAAAAATAACAACAATTATCAGAACATGTCATATCACAGGTATATGTGTTCCCAACAAAATTGGAAACAAAAGATAGAGGACCATCTACCAAAAAACAAAACAAAACAAAAAACCCAAATTGACAGAAAATCAAATAGATACCTTCTAACATCAGGAAAGAAAATTTAACTAGATTAAAAACAGTAGGAAAAAAGTTCTTGTATAGATGTATTTTGAAGAATTCTCCTAAACTTTATGAATACATAAACTATATAAGTTATTCTCCAAAACTTCAGGAAAAGAACACTCTTTCAAACTTCTTTTATGAAACAAATATAGTCCTAATGCCTAAACCAGGAAAGACAAAGCAAAGAAAAAGATAATAGACTTAAAATTTTAAAATATCTATTTTAAAGTTTTAAATTTAATCAGAGCAAAAATATCATAACAGTTAATCCACAAAACCATTCAACATGAACAAGTTAGATTTCTACAAGGAATGTAAGGACAATATACAGTATTAGAAAAACAATATAATTAATTGTAGTAAAATCTAAAGTGTCCCCTTCTCCCCCAATCACACAATTATTTTAGCTGATACAGAAAAGCCTTTGTTAAAGTATAATACTCACTTAGGCTAATAAAGACCATACAAAATAAATGAATAGAAAGATTTATTTTCTTAACATGATAAAAATTCATCTATCTAAAATCAGACTCTTGCATTATATGCAACAGGAAATCACTAAAATATGCTAAAATGCACTATAATATTCCCAGTACATACAAAAGTAAAATAAAGATACCTTTTTATTTGACAGACTTTTAAATATGCTAGCAATAGTAACAAGGTAAGAGAAAGAATTTAGAGGAATAAAAATTGGCAAAGAAGAGATAAAACTATTGTTTTAGCTTGAACACATGAATTTTACTAAGTTTACTAAAACAATTCTAGGAAATCAGCAAAGAAACTAATTAAAACAATAGCTTCAGGATGGCTTTCAGAAAAAATCAGTAATATTATTTTCTGCATTACTGAGAGCCATAATTAAAAAAAAAAAAAAAGAAAATGCTATTCAAAATAACTACTAAATGCATAAAATAGTTGGGTGTAGTTTACTAACACACCCTCAATACTCTTATGAAACAATTACAAAACAATTACAAAATCATTGAAGAAAAAAAGCACAATTTAAATAATAATAATTTAAATAATTAGAAGTTATATTGTGCCTTGCCAATATAATTTTAAAATATAATGCTACCAAAATTAATTAGCATATTTGGAATTTTACCAAACTATCAAACGTATATATTATAGCACTAAATAAAATAATAACAAAATTCATTTGAAGGAACAAAAAAGAAAAGGTGAAATGGGGGAAAATGAAAAGGAAGAAAAAGATAGAAATAAAGGAAATAATAGTATTACCATACCTCTAACAATACTATAAAATTATGATTATCAAAAACATTTAATACTGATTAAAAATTTAAAACTTCAATATACAGATATTTATTAAGTGCGTGTTGTGTGTTGTTACTAAGTTGCTTGGGATAGAGAACAAAATAATCAGAAGTAATAGAGTTCAATAAGCCTAAAATATATATTATTTAGCAAAGAATGTCCTATTTAATAAAAACACCTATGAAAACTGGAAAGAAGTCTAGCAAATATTTGTCATAGAACAATGTGTTATATAACACAATAAATTCAAATTATTTGAGACAAATATTAAAGATCATCTTATTTAAAAATTTTTAAAAGCATCATATACCCTTTAAAGTTTTGAGTAGGGAATAAATTCTTAAAGAGTAGTCACATTTATAAAGCATAAAATGGGTAACTTTGATTACATTAAATTGAAAAATATTTTCATGAACAAAATTAATGCAACTAGAATAAAAATGGAAGCAGTCAACAAACAAGGAGAAAATCTTTATATTAGATATCTTAAATAAGAGTTTGGTACCAGATACATAGAAAATTAAACAGAAATATATAAAACTAAAAGCCATTCCCCAGTATACTTAAGTAGACAAAGAATATGAACAATTCTTAAAATTCTTTGTAAACTGATTCTCCTTCTATAGCACAATGTGGAACTATGCCCAAAGGCTTATAAAACCATGCATACCCAAACATAGCTGCTAAGTCTGTATCCCAAAAGAGATTTTTTTTTAAAAAAGTAAAAGAACTTATATATACAAAAATATTTATAGCAGCTCTTTTCCAGAGGCAGAGAATTGGAAATTGAGGGGATCTCCATCAGTTGGGGAATGGCTGAAAAAATAGTTGTGTTATGTGATTATGATTATGATGCAATAGTATTGTGCTATATAAGAAATGATGAGCAGGATGCTCTCAGAAAAACTTGTAAAGACTTACATGAACTGATGCAAAGTGAAATATACTATAAATAAAGTAACAGCAATATTGTAATATGTAATATGAATGACTCATATGTCCTTAGGAAAACAATGATCCAAGATAACTCTGAAGTACTTATGATGAAAATACTATCTATAACTAGAGAAAGATCTGATGGCATCTGAATCTAGACTGAAACACACTTAAAAAAAAAGTTTTCTTTATTTTTCTTGAGATTTTTTTTTGGAGTTTGGGATTTGGTGTGGTTTGTTTTGTTTGTTTTGGGTTTTTTGTTTTTTTTTGGTCTATGTTTTCTGTGACATCCATGTATAACCTATATTGTGTATATTAAATTGTTTACCTTCTAAATGGGGAGGGAAGGAAGAAGGGAAAGAGAGATTTGGGAAGTCAAAGTTTTAAAAACAAATGTTAAAATTATTTTGTTTTTGTTTTTTTGCTGAGGCAATTAGAGTTTAAGTTACTTGCCCAAGGTCACACAGCTAGTCAGTGTTAAATGTCTGAGGTCAAATTTGAACTCAGGTCCTGGTGCTAGTGCTGGTGCTTTATCCACTGTGCCACCTTGCTGCCCCTTTTTCTTTAGTTTTTTAGTTTTCGTTTCTTAGGGTTTTTAAAAATTATTTTTACATGAAACTAGGAAAAAATAAAGTATTAAAAAAGACTATTAACAATCACATGAAAGAACACCCCTAAATTACTAAATCATCCTGCAAATTGACAACAACCAACAAAGATAGGAATAGTTAATGTTGTAGGAGGTGTGGAATGACAAAAACACTAATACATTGTTGTGGGACTGTGAATTAGTCTGTCCATTCTGGAAGTAATGAAAGAAGTGATTAAAATATCTGTGACTTTTTTATCCAAAAATTGTATTGCTAGAAATAGAATCAAAAGAAAGTCTACATATTCAACAAAATATTTAGAGTAGCATTTTTTATGGTTGCAATGCACTAGAAATCAAGATACTTCATTAACTGATGAATGTCTAAACAAATTGTGGTGCCTGAATATAATGAAATGCTATTGTGCTGTAAGAAATTACTAATGTGATCAGCATAAAGAAACATGGGAAGACATAGCAGCTGATGCAGAGTATATAATAAGCAAAACCAGGAACAATAACAACACATATTTGTGTGTATGTGTAAACTACAACAATATCAAAACTAAATGCTGCCAAATTACAATGACCCGGCTCAAATCCAAATAACATAGTCAAAAAAAAAAAAAAACAACAAAACACTCCTCTATTCTTTTGCAAAAGTGATAGGCTTGAGATGTTGCATATAACTTCAGAATCTTTTAATATGTTTAGTCTTGAGGAATTTCTTTTTCTTTCTTTTTTCATACTTTATTATAAAGGATATCTTTTGAAGGGGGAATAAAAAGTGTAATACAGTAAAAATATGTAACATAAAAATGCATAGATTAATGAATTAATGAATGAAAAACATTCATTAAATGCCTATTATGTGCCAAGCATTAGGCTAAACTTTGAGGATACAAATAGAAAGAAATGAAATAGTCTTTGTAATCAAGTAGCTTATATTCTAACTAAGAGGTGGAGGACAAACAATAAATAAAAAGAAGTTCTAATCACATCCAATATGTCTGAACAGTTAAGCATCTAGATTAGTTTTAGGTAGCCAGTGGGGGGGTGGAGGACAAGGGGTCTCCAAATCTGGCAGTCTTGCTATCTTATTGGCAAGTAAGTACCATAACACCCAGCTGTTATGTGTGGATTTTAAAATTTAAATTAAAAATAAAATGTTTTCTTTATAAGTCATTCCCCCCCAAAAAAATGTTTAATTCAGCAAATATCATCAGTCCCCATTGAATATTACACTATGGAGAGTAGAATCCATACTAGATAGCAGTCTTTCCTTCCTTTCTGTTATTCTGACTAGTCAGCAATTATCTGGGACTATGAGTTGGTTGTGGAAGCTCTAGTTAGAACACAATTCCAAGCCTATTACTCCCTCCTCCTTTTTTCCCCTCAGAAAGAACTTTATTTGTTTTTAAACCTTTATATTTTATGAGAATCCTAATTTATAACCTTTGTCTTTTGTAAACATAAAGAGCCCCTCTCCACTAGAAGACAAGTTGGAATCATTTTGCTGATTTTTATTTACTTGACAGAAATCCTAAAGTAACAAATTTGTTTTATATCACATACTTCCCTTTCAATGAAACAAGATGTATTTGCTAGCATCACCTGACTCATGAATAGCTCACAAACCTGCTTCCCTTCTCTTTTTTTTGAATGCCAGAATTCATCATATGGTTGCAAATTAATTTTTTTCTCAAATAGTTAACAAATTTGTAAAGTTCTTAAAATTAAAGTGATCATTGATGGTATTCCTATGTGACTCCAGTAATTAGCATGATTGCTTAATTGGTATGTTTGTTTCCTCTAAGGAATGACAGATTGAGGACTCTAGCCATAAGAAAATATGTAGTATACCCAATTGTTTTTAGTGGCAATATATGTCCATAGCAATAGCAACTGAATTTAACTAAGTTTAAAAGAAAAAAAGTACTCTGAGTTCATGTTAAGGTTGATTGCCCTAGAGAAGTTTACAAACCTTGTACTGATGAAAATGATTTCCCTTGATACTGAAACATTTTGTTGTCAACCCAACAAATACAAACTTGGTATTTTTTGTTGTTGTCAAGAAGAGTCTGGTCAAGAGGTTTTTATTATGAAAGATGTTTATAGAATCCATTTCCATCCTGCCTAGAGCAATCAGTTTATGTCTATTAAAAAAAATACAGCAGTGTTTTCAGCTTCTTTAATTCCCTCAGTACATTCATAGTAGCTCACCACAGGAAAAGGTAAATTGACCTCCTTATCTCTTATCTAGCTTATTGCATGATATCTTGAATAATAACATTGTACCGAATTGACCTCCTATTTGATATCCTGGAGAGAATCGATAAAAATGCAGTTATAAATCTGACACTTAGTTTGATTTTGATGTATTTGATACTTCTGAAACTAGTACATAATCTAAAGGCAGGTTTATTACATTTGAAGTCATAGCATGATGTTTATAAAGATGAAACTCTGGGTTCACCACAAGTAGGATATGACCTTGGAGTTTTGTTTTATTTGGTATTTTCTGATGATAGGTTCCACTGAGGCTTGATGCAGTTTTGCTTGACCCCCAAAGCATTTATGAGAAGAATGGCCAGGATTACTTTGGTGGTTTATAGCTATGAAACAAGGAAAAGCTAACAGAATGAGGTGATAAGGCTATTTTCAGAGGATGCTTTGGAAAAGCAAAGCTAAAAGGCATTTCCTCATATTCTCCATGTCTTGGTCGGGCACATTGCTCAGCTACTAGTACACAATTATTACATTCAGAGAGGCAGAGGAAGCTGATTTTATGAGTAATCTGGAGTTTGAGATATATGTTTGGATCCACTACTTTTGTGCAAGAGTACTTTGCTATGTGTCCTATGCTATCTTGTTCTGCTTGTAATTCTGATCCAGTTTTGTCCATCACCATTCCTTCTATAATTCCCAGCAGATGGTGCACATTGTCCACATGGACAGTCAAGTCAGCCTCTGACTGCCATGATTAGTGAAGCTCTTGGCTTGTCATTCCCGATAATTTTGAGTCCTTAAGAGTGGCTGTCCTTCCCCATGATTTCTTCCTGTCACAGGTCTTCCGTAGTTGTGTGCAGTTTCTCTCTGTTAGCTCTCCACAGACTTTAGCAGGTAGAGTGCATCATCAGTTTTTGCATTTCTCACCCAGAAGTATAGTTTACCATGTGAAGCCTCCCCAACAAACCTATTCCACAATTAGAAGGGAATCTTGAACAGTAAGTATCGAACCCTCACTCAGCTGGCTGCACCTAGCCTACCACACTTCCAAGTCATTTCTGAACAGATTAAGATATACTTGGCAAATGACAAAATAAATTAAAATATAATAAGACATAGATAATGTTAATAGGTGATTTTCCAAGTCAATATGTACCTACAGGAACCTTTATGTACAGTTTAGTGACTCCGGCTTCTATTCGAGTCTGACACCCCTACTGTAAAGTTTCTTTATCTTGTTCCATCCACTGCATGGTCAGAACTGAGATCCTGGTCTGAATTTATTTGTGGTGCTACAGTCCTCCCTGACCTTTGACCTCAAAGATACTTGCCTAGCAATCTACCATATCACTTCTTTTAAGTAGTTCTCCATCCACAATATTAAATTTGAGTGAATTTTATAATTTGAGGCTCTCTCTCTCAACATAACATATAGGCAGTACTCTTGTCCTCATCAGTATTTCCTGTGGTTTTTAAGGCAAGAGTTCTCTCAGCACCATTAAAATTAACACCATGAACTACACTTATGACTCCAAAATGAATTGGAAAAAAAGTTATTCAAAATTCCTAGGGCCATTTCTGGGGCCATCGATAAGGACGAGATGGGACTTAAAGGAGAGCTATCCTTAACCTCACCATTCCTGCTGCATGTACATGAATATGTGAGTTGGTGAGGTTCCTGCTGGTTTGGGTTGCAGCTTCTCTATGACCTAGTAAATGATCTTTGAGAGTGGTGATTAAGCAAAATGCACTGTATACAAAGTAATAACGATGTTCTGGGATGACCAGCTATAAATGACTTTGCTATTCTCAGCAGTACAATGAATGATGCACAACCACTCTGAAAGACTTATGATGAAAAATCCTATCCATACTCAGAGGAGGAACTGATTATGTCTGAATACAGATTGAAGTGTTCCTTCTTTCTTTCTTTTCTTAAACTCTTATTTTCTTGAGGGTTTTTTTAATTAGTATAGGAGATCTTTTTTCTTTCAAAATGTGATTTTTATGGAAATGTTTTGCATAACTTCAAAAAAAAAAGATTTTTTTCTAGTTGTTTTCCTTTTAAGCAGATTAAATTAAATTAGATTTGAGAGTTGTTGTGACTGAAAAATCTGTCACCTTACAACTAGCCTGATGATGAATCTTTCTAAACACAAACCGGTTCTCATATGATAGAAATAATAAATTCCCCCAAGATCCATACATAACACTTTACTAGTTTGGTATAAAGTCTGCCAGATAGTATACCTTATTGGTACAATCTATATATATTGCCTTTAAGCTACCTCCACACCATGGTGGACAATGCAATAGGAATGAATTCAATGGAAGAACACTAACATTTTGATATTTCAATGGATTTGTTTTCTTATTTATATAGTTGCTCTCTCAAATAGTACAAATTACAATCACCCTTAGTTTCTCCTCCTGTTAAATTCTTATCTATCTCCTCCCATAAATCTTCAACAGAGACTCTAGTAGAGTTCAGGACTTCCTTTTGGTCTCCCAGCATTAAATGGATATCAGTATATAAGTTTTCTCTGTATTTAGCCCTCACTCCTGCTATATAACTGGCCTGTTTTACTTTCTAGTAATATATCTCTGGTACTTTTTATGCTTTTACATGGAATTTGCAATATGCTGTGGTCTATGAATAATCTATCATATGTCTTTCCATTGCTTTTTGGGAAACCCTTAATTTTGATTAAGAGATTGTGGTATTACGTGATTGACACAACCAATATAGTTTTGACCATCCTCTCCATGGCCATCTTTTTATTGAAGCCAATACAAGAATTTTTGTACCTCTGCATTGGATGTTGATATAGTTATCATTATGGTTAACCTTTTTTTTGCTCATATACATTATAAACATTAAAAGATAAAATGATCAACTGTCCTATGAACTAAGGTTTCTTGTTGTGTTTAAATAAACTCTACCTTTTATTCACATTTCTAAAAAAAAAAAAACCCTCATCATCCCTTCATTTTGCTATTAACTTATTTTTTGTCTTATGACTTCATTTTATAGAGAGAACATTAATATTGATGTTATCCAGTTCTTAAAATGAACTTCAATGTGTTGGTCATTGGACAAGAATCTCATATTTAAAGTACCAAGAATTAAATTAATGTTTGTGGATAATATAGAATGTTAATACTCATTTCCCTTGGCCATCACTTCACTACCATTACTTCATAAGAAAAAGAATGGTCAGTCTGCTTGAACTTTTCTATACTTAGGTGGACTAATTCTTAGATAGCAATCACAGACTATTACCAGGACAATATTTGAAGTCTTTCCATTTTGGCAAAGTTTGCAAGGATTTGCAGTCTTCTATTCCCTTCAGAAATATAGTACCTTTCCCTATCACACTGAGGCATTACAGTATGATTTTTTTCTAAATAATAATATTAAGTCATTTATACAGTGCTACATGGTTTCAAAGTACTTCAAGTACTCAATCTGACTGGATCACCAAAGTCTATAAGGCATATAACACAAATATTATTTTTTTTAATATTTAATAGTTTTTATTTACCAGATATATGTATGGGTAATTTTACAGCATTGAAAATTGTCAAACCTTTTGTTCTAATGTTTCCCCTCCTCTTCCCTCCCCCCCCCCGATGGCAGGTTGACCAATACATGTTAAATATAACACAAATATTATTATCCACATTGTACATATGAGAAAATTGAAACCTGTAGAAATAAATGACTTAAGGAGGTCACATGTCTACAAAGTGGAACACTTGTGAACCAGATTCATGTCATCTGACTTCAAGGGAATCATAATACCAGACTGTTGGGGAACATGGTTTGTTGTTACATTTAGATGTATGATTTCTTTCTCTATCTTGATTTGAATTAGGCTCTGAGAGCAGGTGTTCGCATATATTTAAACTTAGTAAATTCTTTATCATGTCATGTTATGATCTATCCTCTGTGATAACTTCTTGTTAATTATCAACAAGATAATTTTGTTAATCCCTAAGATAATTCTATCCATATATATCTAGGCTGTCTGTTTTTTAATACTTAGTTTCTATCATTTTTTATCAGTAGCATATATGAAACATAGGTGACGTACTTGTCAATACATTTCTTTGTTATATTAATCATATGACATAGCCATGGTAAGAATTTTGACTCTGTGTTTCAGTCATAAAACTGCATTTTCAGAATCTATGCAAGTGAGATTAACATTTGTTCATTGTATTTAATTGTACTTAAGTATAATTTGTACAATTGCTTCTCATTCAGTTAGTCTAAGAATGTTTGTATGCAGGGTTATCTGGTTATAATAATCTCAGATATAATGTGGGTGGACATATCTACTTGTTTTAAAAGAATCCAGTACCATGAGGAAAAAATATAAAAGAAATATACCTCTTTAATGTCATTTTGGGAAAATGGATAGAAACCTAAAATTTCCTAAGATGCTATAGATATTTTAATGGATCTACAAATTATGTTTTTCCAAAATAAAATAAAATTCTGAAAGATTTGTTCATAGTTGTGAATAATAGTTATTTTATTTTGATACAGTCATAATAATGTTGTTCTTATGAATAGTTCAGAATATTTCACAAATAAGATCTCATTAAACTTTACAACATCCCTGGGAGGAAGATTCCAATTACCTTTTGCCTTACTTAGCACATAATACTTCTACTGACTCAAATGTAGTGCTAATTACTGAGAAAGAAGAATGCTAAAAGAAGAAATCTCTTGTGTTTGTTATGCTCTTGGGGAAACTAAGTTGCGAATATCTTGGGCCCATTTCTCTAAGTGTCAAATCAGAGAACTGACTAAAGAGCTCTCCCTAGTTCTGATGATTTAGTTCAGCCCCAATCAACAGGTGGAGATCTAGATGATACAACAGATAGAGTGTTAGGTCTAGTGTTGGAGGGAATTGTCTTACTGAATTCAAATCTGGCCTGAGACACTTACTAGCTGTGCAACCCTGGGCAAGTCCCTTACCCCTGTTTGTCTCCGTTTCCTCATCTATAAAATGAACCAGAGAAAGGCAGGCAAATCACTCTAGAGTCTTAGCCAAGAGGACCCCAAAGAGGTCACAGAGTTGAACATGACCAAAAAATGACCAAATATATATAACAGATCAACAACCCTAGACAAAAAGTTTCATTTGATATAGTATTATGATGGATTGTTATCATTCATCCTCAAAGAGGACCAAAATGATCTTAACTATGTTGGGGTTAAGGTACAGCGTGTCCAGCTAGGGCTAATCAGACCAACACGAGCTTGGAAGGCTCTACCACAATTGGGCACAAATAGTCTTTATTAGCATTTGAAGTGTGTTATACTCCTATGGACTACTCTAACCTGGTAGCTCCCCTTAGAGCTACTCTTAATGCCCGTCCGTCGACAGCACGGCTAGGCCACACTTACCCGTCTTCGGGCACCAACCCGGATCCCATAGAGACAGACCACCATTAGGTGGGGGTAACGCAAAAGAGAGCTTTATTCTGAGATAGCACATATTTATACCCCACTGATGATATGGGGAAAGGGAGAAGTTCTCTAGGAACCTGGCATAATGGGATTGGCTGAGAAGAAGGAGGGAGGTGTGCTAGGCTTTGAGAAGAGCACTAAGGAGGGAGACGTGGTACCTGGACTCAGACACCACCTCATGGGGCTGTGCCCTACTTCCATGTAGGACTCGCCTGCGCCTCAGAACCTCTCATCCCTCAGGTCCTCCCACATGCCTCGAACTGCATGCCTTGCTTCTAGAGGCTTTTTAACTCTTACAAAGTGGAAATGTCTCTAAATTGGTACATCTCACATTTCTTTTGAACTGCTGCAATTCTGCCTTGTTTATAGTGTACAATCCTTCTTTGATATAGGTACTTCACATTGAATGGTCCCGACAGTCTGTGACAGTGTCTCTGCTCACAATCCATTCCAGAGTTCTTCAGAGAGACCTTGAAAAAGTTCTTGTATCACTTCTTCTGACCTCCATGTGAACACTTGCCTCCCTTCTCAATAAAATAGTCTTTTATATAAATATATGTTTGGCAGCCCATCAGAATTGCTCTCTCTGTAGTATGGTTTAAATGCTTGGCAGTTCAGCTTGAGAAGGACTTCAGAGTCTAGTATCAGAATCTTCCCAAGACATTTTAAATGGAAGCAATTTAGTTTACTGGCATGACACTGGTATACTCTCCCAGGTATACCACAATGGGGTCTACACGATGGCTATGTAGACCTTCAGTTTGGACGGCAGTTTAATACAGCCTTTCTCTACACTTACCTTTGGACAGTGAGCTAGCTCTGGCAATGTGTGCATCAACTTCAATCATCTAGGTGTACATTTCTACAAAGTATACTGCCAAATTAAGTGAATTAATCCACAACCTTGAAATTTTCTTCATTTGCCAATGGTTCCACAAATGGATAGTACTGGCTGGTGGAGAACCTTTATTTCCTTGATGTTAATTGTCAGGCCGAAATTAGCCCAAGTGGCAGAGAATAATCCATAGTCTGTTGCTTCTCAGCTTTAGCAGCTGCATTTAATGCACAATCATCTGTCAACAAAACATCACACACCAACTTTCCCTCTACTTTAACTTGACTGGTAGCCTTTTCAAGTTAAATAATTTACTTTGGTATGGTAGCTGACCTTGATGCCATTTTTGTCCTTGTTGAAGGTATCCAATAACATCCCTGAAAACATCATGCTAAAAAGCACGGGAGCCAGCACAAATCCTTGATTTCATTCCATTGGTAACTAAGAGAGTGCTAAAGCATCCTCCATTATCCAGAACTTCTACATGCATGTCATCATGAAATTGAAATACAGTACTGATGAACTTCTCTTGGTGAACAGATTTTCCATGATCTTCCATAAGCTTTCATGGCTGGCAGTATCAGAAGTCTTGTCCAGAAGGATGAACATTGTGTACAGGATGCTCCTGGAGTTATCAGAGAGCACATAGCTTTAGCCCTATCCGAAACCACTGACTATGGGTGAAGATGAAGAACCAGCCTATCAAGGAGGACTCTGGCAAGAATCTTACCTACTAGGGGTGGGTTGATGGGGAAATAGGATGACCTATTTCTTTTTCTCTTATAGAGATGGACAGTGGAAACGTCCTTGAACTCTTAGATGATAACCTCTTCTTGCCATATAACCCAGAAGATTTTAGTTTTTGTATGAGTCCTGGACCCCCCCTGCCTTGTAAATCTCAGCTGGAACAGAATCAGCACCAGGTGTTTGGCACACAAGAGAAACCTAAAGGCATGCAAAACATCTTTTTTTTCAATATATGCAAAGATGTTTTTGATATTTACCTTTGCAAAACCTTGTGTTCCAAATTTTTGTCTCTCCCTCTCTCACCTCTTCCCTCCCCAAGAAGGCAAGTAATCCTATATTAGTTAAATATGTGCAGTTCTTCTAAACATATTTCCGTATTCGTCCTGCTACACAAGAAAAATTAGGTCAAAAGGGGGGAAAATGAGAAAAATAAAACAAGCAAACGTACAACAAAAAAAGTGGAAATACTATGTTTTGATCCACATTCAGCAAAAATCTCTTCTTTAGTTGGAAATTTGACTAGAAAAGGATTAGTTTCAACCTGAGGTATATAGTCAGTGGTTTTAGCATTGGTTAATAATGCTGTGTTGAGAACACTATGGAAGTGTTGAGCCCATCTCTCCAAGATATGTCCTTATCATTAATTACTGTGGCTCCATTAGCACTGAATAGTTGAGATATATCCTAGGTCTTTGGTCCATAAATAGCCTTTGGGGTATTAGAAAAGTACTTTGGATTGTTACTATTAGCATAAACATGAATTTCATCTGCTGTCTTACTGAGCCAAGAATCCTGCATCTCTCTAAACTTCACTTGCACTCTATTTTTGATGGAATTTAATGCTACTGTCTTAGAGATGTACAAACGATCTTGAGTTCTCATTTTATATAAATATATATGTGTATATATATACATATATATATATATATACACACACACACACACAGACACAGATAGTAGAAAGAGAGACACATTCACGTACATCTATGTGTGTGTATATATGTATATATATATATATATATACACATATATAACTTTTACAGCTGACAATAAAACAATAAGGTGGCAAAATGAAAATAAGGTAAATATTTTTTCTCCTTAGTCTCTCACATTTATTGAAATGCAGAGGGAAGACCATCATTTTTACTTCCTTGAACTTAATGTGCTTGGGTATCTGATAGTTTTTCACTGAACTTGCAGAAAGATACAGAAATAATGAAGGGCTCGCTAATATTCTGTGTTTGGTGGTTACATTAGCCCCCTTGTTTAGGCCCTTATCATTTCTTGCCTGTTATTCCTGCCTCAAGTCTCCATCCATTTCAATCTATGTTTCACAGAGCTGCCAAAGAAATTCTCCTATGATGCATGCCTGATCATGTTATTTCTCTGCAAGGTAAACTACAATGACTACCTGTTATGACTACCTATTACCTATAATATGACCTCTGTTATATCCGGTGCACTAACAAACATAATAATTTTTATTCACTCCTACCTAGGAAATTTTTTTACTATATTATATGAGATAATCACAGAAGATAATTACAAGAGATGTGCTTTGGTAGCCCTTAGATATCTAGGACCTAGCAGCAGTGATAAGGTTTGAAAAGAGACCTTTTCTTGTGGTAGTCAGTGGTGAGCATTTTCATGGGAGCCCCTGAGGACTCTGGCTTCACTTAACCTCTCCCTAGATCTAACTGCTTTATACAAGAAGATGCATATGTGTTATAGTATGAAATATTGACAGATGAGAAAAAGTAGAATTATTCTAGTCCTGTTTGTAGAAAAAGACAGGACTATGAGAAAAATTGAAGCCCATGATTGGTGAAAAGATGATAAAAGAGTACCTAGCTATTTGAAATTAGCTTGGATCTGTCAGCTTGGACAAATTACATTCTCAATGTCAGAACCTTGTCTTGTCAAAGCATTACAAGAGAGTAAAGGCTACCAGCTTAGTAGAGGTCAAGACCACATTTGAGTCCCTGTCAGCAGCCAGTAAGAACCAATGATGCCAGGAAATCAGGTGGAGTGAAGCAGGGCTCTAGACGGTGAACCAAAGTGCAAGATGTAAAGTGACAGCAATAGGAAGACAAGCTAAGCAGGAAATTAAAATATAAGAAGCCAGGTCAAAGTTATAAAGTCAGACTTCATAAAGGCAAGTCACTTCAGAAACAAGTTATGTTACACTTTGTTGACTCTGCCTTTGACTATGCTCCAGAGACCTAGAAGCCTTCTTTAAAGTGAGGTATCAAAGGGACCAACATCCAGAGAGCTAGAGTTCTAATAGCAAGATTATTTAAGAACTTGCAAGTGGATTTGCCAAGCCATAGTGAGTGATCTTTGCAGAATCTTGGTTAATGTAAGAGTTGCAAGACACTAGAAAATGACAAGTGTATGGATTTTCAAAAAGGGAAGAAAGTGGATTCTGCCAAGCTTTTGTAATCAAAGTTGATGTCAATCCTCAGGAAAAAAAAATTAGAGTGAATTATTAAATGGTTGATATGAAAGGATTTAGAAAGCAAAACAATATTCACTAAATGTAAGCACAAGCTCACTAAGAACAAGTTTTTCCAAACTAAATTTCTTCCTCCCTCCCTCCTTCCCTTCCCTTCCTTTCCTTCCCTTCCTTCCCTTCCCTTTCCTTCCTTCCTTCCTTTCCTTCCCTTCCTTCCCTTCCCTTTCCTTCCTTCCTTCCTTCCTTCCTTCCTTTTTTCCTTCCTTCCTTCCTTCCTCTCTTCCTCCCTTCATCCCTTTCTTTCCATCCTTTCTTCCTTCCTTTCCTTTCCTTTCTTTCCATTCTTTATTTCTTCCTTTCTTTTCTTTTTTCCTTTTATTTCTTCTTTCTTGCTTTTTGCCACCATTACTAGTTTGGTAGATCAGAAGACTGTTATATCTAATTTTCATCTAGGCAGGAACTTGACAAAGCCTTTTTCAACATTCCTTTATAAATTTTACTATGTTGTCTGAGTTGTAGTTTAAATAGATTCAAAAGTGGCTGAATTATAAGACCTAAAGTATTAGTTAGCAAAAGTTGTTGGTGTTTGTCCTTTGTTCTTGAAAAGAACCATGACATTAGGAAGACAGTGTCATGATTTGTAAGTGAGGGAAGAACATGCAAAGTCACCAGCGTCTCTCTCCCTTCAGAGCTATCTGGTCCAGTGGCCAGATATAGATCAAGACAACTGGAGATAGTCCTCAGTGCAGTGGGAAACCTTGATCTCTTTCCCAGATCTGAGTTTAATTGAGACAACTCCCATTCAGTGATAAGGTTAGGTAAAAAATGAGACAAAGAATGGCCTCTTTTATGAAGAGGAGACAGGAGGCATGTTTATAGGACTTAGCTTCTTTCAGTATTTTTATCATTGATTATATGAAGATATAGATGGTGTACTTGTCAAATTTAAGATGGCATAAAGCCAAGAGGGATAACTAGTTGTTATTTGTATGACATAATTTCAATCCTATCTTACCACAAAACCCCACTCCAGATGTCTACTTTTTACACAATGCTTTCTCCTGATCCTTCTGTCTTTTGACGTTCACTAAAATCTAAGTCCCCCTCTAAATAACGCAGCATCCTTAGCCATCCTTTCCAGGATTGGCTACTTCTTTTCTCAATACCACCATTACCCTGTGGAGAGATAAAAATAAACCTTACTTTCCGTTGTCACTTTTATCCTGGAAAGGATGACGGATTATTTAGATGGGTACCTAGGTCTCAGTGAATGTCAAAAGATTGATACTTTCATGCTGGCAGGAGTCATAAAACTATAACTTGAAACATGATATCATGGGGTGGACCAGGTCTACCACAAATTAGTTGTCTGATTTCAACTGAACCCTCATTGCAGGAAGGTAATCTGTCCAATCATCTCTAATTCATACTTTATCCCACTCACCACAGTAACTATTCCAAACCTTTTCTTCTTTTTTTTTGAGCACCCCCTTACCTCCCCTTGGTCATTTGAAAACCTTCCCTCATACTTAGACTTTACAAAAAAAAATCCCCTCTTCATCTCACTTTTTCCTGACTTTATATTACGCAGGACTAGTCACTTAATTACCAAACCCATTGGCCTTTCCACAGTCTTCATCATTCTTGAGATCTCTGCAGCATTTGACATTGCTTGCTACTTTCTTCCCCTTAGAGACTCTCTTCCCTTTGGGATTTTGTGATACTGCTTACTCTTGTTTCTCCTATCTATTCTCTCAGTCTCCTTTTCTGGCTCTTCATCCATATCATGTATCCCCCAAGTCTCTGTCTCTGTTTTAAATCCTCCTCTGTTTTCTCTGCCTCACCTCCCTCAAGTGTAAAATTGGATTAATAATAGTAATAATAGTAGTAGTAGTAGTAGTAGTAGTAGTAGTAGTAGTAGTAGTAGTAGTAGTAGTAGTACCTGTTTTTTAGACTTGTTGTGAGGATCAAATGGGATAATATTTTTAAAGTTTTTATAATAGTTTCTGGTACATAGGAAGTGTTGCTTAGTAAATGTTGTCATCCCACTCCTTCTCTCCATACACTCCCTCCCCATTCCCCCCTCCAATAGAATTTTATAATAGCAGAGAACTGGAAAAAAGGTTCATTAATTGGGTTCTCATTAAATAAATTACTAGATCTGAATATTATGAAAGGACCAGTGGTCTCCCTGATGCAGCTTCTTTCCTACTACAAAATGCAGAAAATTGCCTAAAAGAAGACAAAATTGTCCTGGGACCTGATTGGCTCCAGTTTTTCTGGTGTGACTTTTTGGTCATCTAGGGAAAATAGAAAATCCCATCCAAGTGAAATCTGAACCCCTCAGACTTGGTAGATACTTAAGACCACACAAATTGCCATATCCTGATGATCTGATGACCAGGTACATTTCCATAAGGAGATAAGGAGGTTTCCAGAGAAGCTAATTGTATCCTTATTTCCATTTCCTTGCTATTTTAGAGTTTCCTTCTTTGTTAAGATATTTAGTGATTTACTAGTGCCTTATTTGATGCAAAATTAAAT
Source organism: Sminthopsis crassicaudata (assembly GCF_048593235.1). NCBI lineage: Eukaryota > Metazoa > Chordata > Mammalia > Dasyuromorphia > Dasyuridae > Sminthopsis > Sminthopsis crassicaudata. The sequence continues at coordinate 346,017,166 of NC_133619.1, read as the reverse complement.
GACAAGTAAGAGATTGCTAGCACCAGGGCTCTGCCTCCAATAATACAATAAAACATTACCATGCCATAAGAAATTATGAATATGATAAATACAGAGAATGTAGAAAGAATTACATGAAGTGATGCAGATGAAGTAAACAGAACCAGGAGAACAATATGCCCAATTTCCAAACAATGTAAGACGAAGTAACCACAATAATAATAACAACAAAATCAAAACTAAATGATGCAAAATTATAATGACCAGTCTTGTCTTCAAATAAAAGACAGTGCTGTACCTCCCCAAATCCTTTGCATAGGAATGCAGTGTTGCATGCAGTGTTAGGTTTGTTGTTTTTTATTTTTTAATGCATTGGTTAGTTTTTGCTGAACTTTTTTTTTCTTCCTCTTTTCTATTTATTACAAAGGATGGCTCTCTGGGAGTGGTGGGGGAAGGAGTGCAATGAAAAATGAACCTGATGTTAAAAGATATCACTAAAATCCATTTAATTTTTTTAAAAATAGGCTGCCTATTGTGGTTACTGAGTTATATTATATTGGTACCATTGAAGCTGAGTCTGGATGATCATTTTTCAGGAGTGTTGTAACAAGGATTCAACAAATCAGGAAGGGTTATGTTAAAATTGCTTTCAAAGTTCCTTCAGACTTCCAGACTTTGATTCCTCTGCTGGTGCCAAAGCATACATTTAGAGGCTCTTTCCTATACCTAAGTTGAATGTTAAGTGGTATAACTGAATATTTGTATATTTTATAATATATGAGTGTTGAATATATTCCATATATACATACATACATACTTTCATGTTGGCCAATCATACAAGTCTATTAATAACGAGAAACTAATTTGAGAAAAAATATTATAGCAATGTCTTTTGACTCTCTTTTTTTTTCTTTTAGGTGAGCTGTGCTGCTAAGCAAAATTTTGATGCTCCTAACAAAATGAGATGCAAGATTCCTGTTATTCTCCTTGCCTGTGGTTCCTTTAACCCCATTACAAATATGCACCTGCGTTTATTTGAAGTGGCTAGAAGTCATCTTCACCAAACAGGTCAGCAAAATAAATCTGTTGTTGACAGTGCTGTTTAGATTGAAGAAAGTTGACATTTCAGACGCTTTGAGTTTTGGCTATTATTGTTAAAACTACTGTATTAGGTTAGTTCATTTACATCATCTCCAGTAAAATGTACTGACCAAAAAAGATATACTTATTTTACCATTTTCAGTATTTTTTTCTAGCTAAATAATACTTAAGCGGGTCATATTCCTATTATTGTAATTATATACTTTTAGTAGTTCATGGCAGTTATTACTTCATAGGTTAGGTACTTCATAGAAGTTAGGTCCCATCATTTCAATTCCAATTTAAAATATGTAATAAAATTAGAAGGTAAGATACACACTTTATAACTTCTATCACAGGATGGGTATCCAAGCACATTAATTGATGGTGATATTGACATTTTCTCTTTTGTGACCATAGCCTTTTCAAAGGTCACATCTAAGGAATTAATAGCCATGTACACACACACACACACACACACACACACACACACACACACTTCTGTAGAAGATCCTGAACTATATTCTCTGGCAACAAGAGACAAAATACATGTTCATATTTGTGACTCTAGATATATAAACATATATACATGTGAACATACATATCTAGATATATAGATACATATAAATAAATCTGTTTATGTATATTTTTTTCTATGGATGTAGATATTTCAGCTTCAATCCTACTCTTTGAAAAAGAAAAATCCTTTTCCACATACATTGTTTTTGGTCTGAACTTATAAGTTTATAAATATAGGGGGACTTTATTGACACTCTTTATAGCTGCAGGTGTTTTATAACATCACCCAGGATGTCATTAAGGTTATATGATTAACTCGTAACCAGTGCTTGTCAGAGGCAGGATCTGAACTCAGTTTTTCTATTTTTGAAAGTAGTCCTTTATCCACTATACCACACTGCCTCCCTTATCAGCCATATAGACATAATTCAAAATGCCTGATATGATTGAGCAATTAGGATAAACAACTTTAATAAGTGGTTCTCTCAAATGTGATGTGTATTGATATACAAAATATTTAATCTCTCAGTTAATAATACTAGAAAGTAACAGTCCAATGGAGGAAACAGCATTCAAATAACTGTAGAAATAAGGTACATGTAGTATAAATTAGAAATAATCAACAGAGGGATGGCAGTTGCAATGCCCAACTAGAAATGGCTAGTTGGATGCCCCTATGGGGCGGCTCATACTACTCACTGGTTGTTATTTGTCCTTTATTCTCAAAGAGGACTATGACATTAGATGATATTTTATCAGGAACTTAAAGGAAGCTGAAGAAGCCAGGAGATAGAGATTAGAAAGAAGAGCATAAAATGTTATTTGTTTATTTGGAATGTCTCTTTCAATTGCTGTGATTTGAAATGTTATAGAGTTAATCCCTACTTTTTTGTAGAAAGAAACACAACCACCAATAATCATTTAAAATAACTATCAAGGAAATTCCATGAATTTGTATGTCTATTTGGAAGGAAATGTCTTTGTTATTAAAGTGCAATTAATTCAGTGTTCAAAAAGAGAATGCAATATCTGATTATTTCTCTTTTTAAAAAAATACTTTTTTACATTATTTTCAAAGAAATATTTTCTAGTATGATCAATAAACTTTGTTTTTATAGTATTTTATTTTCCCAAATACATGTAATATTTTTAAAGATAGTTTTCAATATTCATTTTTGTAAAACCTTGTGTTCCAAATATGTCTCCCTCCCTCCCTTACCTTCTCTCTCTCCAAGACAGCAAGCAATCTGATATGTTAAATATGTGCAATTCTTTTAAACACATTTACATATTTGTTAGGTTATACAAAAAAAAATCAGATCAAAAGAAAACAAAAACCATGGGAAAGAAAACAAACAATGAAGACAAAAAGATGAAAACACTGTATTTCAAACCCTGTTCAGTCTCCATAGTTGCCTCTCTGGATGGGGATGGCATTTTCCAGCCCAAGTCTCTTAGAATTGCCTTGAATCATCTCATTGTTGAAGAGCCAAGTCTGTCACTGTTGATGAGGTTGATAAACTTTGTAAACACAAAGCTGACTCCTGCCTGCTAGGAAAGTAAAAAAAAAAAAAAAAAAAAAAAGTCTAGAATCTATCTTTCTATATGTCTGTCTTCTCTCTCTCTGTATCTTCCCAAACCCCACCCCTAGTCTCATTCTCTCCCATTTCTTCTTTCTTATTCATCTTCTCATTCTCTCTTTGTCTCTCTCTCTTCTCTTTTTCTTTCTCTCTCTTTTTATTTTTTTTTTATTTAGAAGATAGGTTGACTACTGTTCCGTAATTAATATGATACCAGATATATCTTTTATAAATCAATCTTTGCATTTTAATTACCCTAAGAGACCTTATATAAGATTGTCATAAATCTAAATAGAGAGGTATTATTCTTAATATTGATTTAGGAAGGGATTCTAGATTTTTGTCTGCAATAGCGTACATAAGATACTTCCATCTGTTTTGTGCACTTTAAAGTAACTTGCCTTAATGTGATATATTTGTTTAGTGTTCTATGAAAACTAAATCCATCAACTATGCCCCAAGGACTATCAAACTGTGCATAGCCTTTGATCTAGCAGTATTTCTACGGGGTCTGTATCCCAAAGAGATCTTAAAGGAGGGAAAGGAAATCACATGTGCAAAAATATTTATAGCAGCTCTTTTTGTGATGGCAAGGAACTGGAAACTGAGTGGCCGCCCATCAATTGGAGAATGGCTGAACAAATTATGGTATATGAATGTTATGAAATATTATTGTTCTATAAGAAATGACCAACAGGATAATTTCAGAAAGGCCTGGAGAGACTTACATGAGCTGATGCTGAGTGAAATGAGCAGAACCAGGACATCAATGTACACAACAACAATAATATTGTATGATTATCAACTCTGATGGATGTGGCTCTTTTCAACAAGGAGATGATTCAGACCAGTTCCAATAGACCTATGATGATGAGAGCCATCTACATCCAGAAAGAGGTCTGTGGGACTATAACATATAACATAGCATTTTCACTCTTTTTGTTGTGGTTTGGTTGAATTTTATTTCCCCCCCCCCTTTTTTTTTTTTACTTTTTGATCTGATTTTTCTTGTGCATCAAGGTAATTTTATAAATATGTATGCCTATATTGGATTTAACATATATTGGATTACATGCGATCTATGTAATGGGGGGGAAGGGGAGAAAATGGGGACACCAGATTTTTCAAGGGTCAGTATTGAAAAATTATCCTTGCATATGTTTTTATGATTATAGCTTTTTATTGACAAAACATATGCATGGGTCATTTTTCAACATTGACCCTTGAATCACTTCTGTTCCAACTTTTCCCTTTCTTCCCTCCATCCCCTCCCCTAGATGGCAGGCAGTCTCATACATGTGAAACACTTGCATATGTTTTGAAAATAAAATTTTCAATTAAAAAAAAAAACTAAGAGTACATTGTATGCAGCAACAACTAGATTATACTATAATCATTTCTGATGGACTTGGCTCTTTTCAACAGTGAGGTGATTCAGGCCAGTTCTAATGATCTTGTGATGGAGCCAGCCATCTGCATCCAGTGAGAAGATTGTGAGGACTGAGTGTGGATCACAACATAGTATTTTCACACTTTTTGTTGTTGTTTGATTGATTTTTGTTTTCTTTCTAATTTTTTCCTTTTTGATCTGATTTTTCTTGTGCAGCATGATAATTGTGAAAATGTGTATAAAAGAATTATACATGTTTAACATATATTGGATTACTTGCTGTTTAGGAGAGGGAGTTGGGGGAAGGGAGGGAAAATTTGGAACAAAATTTTTTGCAAGCATGAGTGTTGAAAACTATTTTTGTATATATTTTGAAAATTAAAAGCTATTATTAAAAAAGAAAAAGAAAACTAAGCCCATCATCACTGGTGTCAAAATATTTGCTGTTACATATTTAGCAGTGATGGTGCTATATCCTAGCTGGTTAGCTTCCTTATTTGTCCCAACATTTTTGTAGACCATGTTACTCCCCTTTTTGGATTGTCTTTTTGTTAATGCTATTCCCTCAGCCCTCTTTTTTTTCCACAAGTAGCTTTCCTTACAAACCAAGACAAGGAAGAAGGCATAAACCTCACATCAAAGCCAGCCCACCTAAGTCTCAGCAACTACTGTTGCTGACTCATTAAATAGAGAAACCCCAAAATACATGCTCTCTCTGACCAGGGGAAATTATAAAAATGAATGATTAACTTTTCTATATATCTTAGCCCACAGACAAAAACTATGATTTTGAAAAATATTGAAATTTTTGTCTCCCTCCCAATAAATAACCTAGCAATAATGTGCATAGATTTGATCACAATTGCCATTTTAAGAAACAAAGTACATGTAAATACAGAGACAAAGACACAGCCATGGTTAGAGACTGGTGCTAATGGTATCATAGCAACTACCCTCCTTCCCTTCTTCCCCTCTCCAGGCTCTATATGGTCTCTCTCCTTCCCAAAATTCTTTATGATGGGAGTGACAAGACTATGAGTCATATCAATTGTCCCTCCTATCATGAGTATGGAGCAAGACTCTCCAAAAGTTGAGGAAAACCTTGGAGGATTTCAGCCTGATCAGAAGGTATTGATCTCATGTCCTAAGAACCTTAGTGTTGCACGCATTAGTCATGGCCCAGACATGTTACACATAGAACTGAGAACACCAAGAATACAGTTACAGATTAGTAAAGCAGACATTCTGTAGTCCCTCTGTGTCCGACTCTGGATATAAAACTCAAGAAGTACTTATTATTGAGGGAAAACAACACGGACCCAATTAAATCTATTTAGTGTGTATTACTGATCACACTTGTGTCTGACTCTTCACAGATATGGCTCTGTTGGTATTTTCTCGGCAGATTGCCATTTCTTTCCCCAGCTCATGATCAAGCTGAGGGAATCAGAGTCAGGTGACTTGTCTGGGATTCCATAGCTAAGTAAGTGTCTGAGACTAGCTTCGAACCAGAATTCGAAGCTGAGTCTTCCTGGTGGTAGGGCCGGCACTCTAGCCACTGCCCACCTAGCTGCCCACCTAAACAATGTATTTTGGTTTAAAATAAAGGGAGGTCGTGAGAGGGAATTTCCTCTTTCTGCAACTTTGAAGCAAAGGACAGAGTTGAAAAAGATATTAAGGGGATTTTAGATGAAGAAATGGGGAGAAAAGTTGTTGCAGAGCAAAGGCCATTTCTTCTATTTCTCTCCTATCCCATACTCCAGCTTCTAGCACAGGTTTATGAGCATTCAGATAAGTCTGTTTTGTCAGAATAGGGCACTCCTGTTACACATAAAAAAAAAAAGATACTAACAAGTATTTGTATGTCCAACAAGTACTAGCAGGTATTTATTCAACAAAAACAAAAATGATTGAATCAAGTTATCAGTTTTAATCATTTTTTCCAGTCTCCCAAGAATATCTAACTTGAACATAGTGGTTCTTATTCTTTCATTAACAATGTTACAGGAGTTTGGTATGTATAGATATTCCAGTAAGCAGAATGTAACTAGGTGAAGAATAATATTAGTAACTCCAATAAACATAGTAAACAAATGTAGTAAAAAGCTAAATAGAGCTCAAATAAATTAAATAAAAATATTTTAGTTCTGCATTTTTCCCATAATGGTATTTGTGTACTAAATAAAAATATCTAAAAGGGGTTATGATCAATCAATTAAAAAAATTAATTTTCTATTAAGAACTTACTACGTACCAAACACAGAACCAGGTATATAGTAAGACTACAAAGAAAAACCAAAAACAGTCCCCTATTCTCAAAGAGATTATATTCTAATGGCAAAGATAATATAGCATTGTTATAAATTATGAATAATGATAATAATCTTTGTATTTGTACATAGCACTTTGTAGTTTTCAAAATACTTTCAAATGCATTAGTTTATCTATCCTTAACTATCTTTTGAGAAAGTCTGGGTAGTATCACTATTCTCCCAGGAAACTGAAATTTGGTAAGGTTTAGTGAATTTGCCCAGAACAACAAAATGTTTAAGCATGTGGTATGATTATCATGTTCTGTCATGTCTTTATTTTATACACTCCTTCCAGTTACAGAATATATACATTTTCAAAGAATATATCAATTTGCCAAACTATAAATCCATAGCACTGCTACCAGTCAAGCTGGATAAATATTGTCTAAGAGAATCACTATGAAATATCTCAATATAAAAATGGAGGTGAATAAAATAAGTTTCTAATGGATCCAACAAAAAGTGAAGGCTATCTCATATTTCATGTTTGACCTGGAACAATTTTTTTAATACTGAGAGAATAGAACTCTCTTCACTGCATTTTATCATTTAGCATTCACATCCTCATTATAGCAGCAATATCAGCCTAAAAACATCAAAATGTACACAAAATAAAGGTAGGCACTATTTCAAAATATTTTTAAAGAAGCTCTTAAAACTCTTTAGAGATTCTTATGGTTTCACAGACCATAGTTTGCAATGCCTACCCAAGCCTAATATACTTTCCTGACTCTAAACTAAGAGTTTTCAAATGTGTTTTATGTCATGGATCCCACTGACATTCTGGTAAGGTATGCCTTTTCAATATATTTTTAATTATATGAAATAAAACATATTGATTGACAAAGGAAACCAATTATATTGAAATGAAATTACCAAAAAAAAAATTTTTTAAGTTTACAAATCCTAGGTTAAGAACCTTTGCTTTAATTTGAGTTCCCTGGTTCGTTAAAACTTGGCTGATAAAGATTCCACATCTTTTTTATTGAGTGCTGTACTTAACTATAGGGGTCTGTTTTTACTAGCAAGAGGGAATGAATTATTCTTTACTTAAGGTACATATTCTTTGGATTGTGTGAGATATGGTGTATGTGTGTGGCATCTATGATGAATTACCACAGAAATGGATTCATACCCATTAACAGTTATCACAGGCCATGAAATATGAGGACATCTCTAGACTATTTTTATATTACTAAGGAAAACAGTGATACTTAATGAGTGCAATATGGATATAAAAAGTATTATTTGTGAAAAAAAATTATCTCTAAGATAAATGCAAATTAAAACTATGAGATTTCACCTAATGTACATAAAATCAGACAAAAAAGGATAGCAATGGGAGTTGCTGTGGTGATGGAAAGGGAATTACTTGCGTTAATAGTGGAACTCTATATGGTTCCATCCATTCTGAAAAACAATTTAACCCTAAAATGTCACTAATTTGTTCATCTTCTTTGACCTATTAGGCTTCCTCCTTAAAGAGCTCAAAGAAGGAAGAAAAGGACCCACACACAACAATATGTATATTGCTTTTTGTAGTCTCAAAGAACTGGAAATTTAGGAGTGTCCATCAGTTGGGGGATTATTAAACAAATTATTGTATTAAATCTGGGAAAACATTTATGAACTGATTTCAAAATGAAGTAAGCAAAAATAGAAGACCAATTTATATAATAATAGAATTGTAAAGACCAATCATATTTTCAAGTCACTGGTAATGAAATACTCTACCCTATCCTAACAGAAAGATAATGGACTTATGATGCACAATTAGAAATTCATTTTCTGCCAAATGGCAGAAAAGTCCAGTGTGGGGAATTTGTTTTGCTTGATTGTATATAGCTTGATTGTATAAAGGGGGGGGTTTCCCCCTTTAAATATAGGGAAAGGGGAGAATAGAGAAATGTAATTATAGATAGATTTAGCAAAATAAAAACAAAGAATAAGAAAAAGTCATTGAAGCATTTTAAATGCATGGGAAATGTTAGATTTTAAAGGTCAATAGAAAACAAACCACCAGGACAGCTTTGAAAATAATATATTTATTACATTAAAAAAATAAGCAAGCTATATGTGATAGGTTTTTGGCTACAGGCAGAATTCTTTTTCTGTTATATATATATATATGGAAATATTCAGCTTATTTAGTGTTGGTTAAGTTCAAATATTGTAAAAAAAAAAAAAAAAAGGAACAAAAGAGTGAGTATACATAAAAAATGAAAGTAGACACTGTAGACCATTATTTCTAAGAAGATATTTTAGTCATAAGCACTATCATTGTCAAAGAATTGAGGGTTTTTGGTTTTGTTTTTTAGGATAAAGGAGACCTGAATATGATTACAGATAGAGAGGAAGGGAACAGTGAAGTAAGAAGTTATACCTGGTGGAAAAAGTGGACAGAATTGATGGCACAAGCAAAGAGAGGATGGGACTAAAGTCACAGGTCTCAGAGTGGTTAGCTCTGGAAAGGAAGAATGGAAATTATTCCTCTAAACAGTATGAAAAGAAAGTGGCAGCTAGGTGACTTAGTGAGTAGAACACCAGGTCTGGAGTCAGGAAGATTCATCTTCCTGAGTTCAAATCTGACCTCAGACACTTGTTAACTGTGTGACCCTAGACAAATCACTTCATCCTAATTTGCTTCAGTTTCCTCATCTATAATAAGCTGGAGAAGGAAATGGGAAACTATTCCAGCATTTTTGTCAAGAAAACCCTAAATAGGGTCATAAAGAGTTGGACATGACTGTAAAATAAACAAAAAATGTGTAAAGATAGATGTGAATAAGTGTCATTAAGAGATAGAAGAGAGTAGAGGTAAAAGAGCTCACTCCAGATGTCCTCAATCTTCTTAGTGAAATATAAAATAAAGTTACCTGCTGAGAATGAGAGAAGAAATAGAATTGGATCCTTGCTCTGTCCTGGACTTCCTGCTGCTATTTCCTTGGCCACTTGGGCTTTAACTGACCTCAGTATAATAAGTGAGCCCCAGGGAATATTCTGTTCATTTCACCTTCCTTGGATTGACCTCCAATTTAAGAAGTTGCAAATGCTTGGCTTCTAAGGAAATGTAACATTCCATATTGTAGCGATTAAATCAGTTTTATTTAGTATTCCTATATCTCTACGAAAAAGTAAGAAAACAAATTTTTCTGATATTTTTTTATTATCACTCCACAATACTTTATGAGACTATTTTCTAACTAGCCTGCCCCATATACTGTTGGTGCTGTAGAATGAATTGCATCATAAAGATAACAATACAATCTAAAGCTATCCTTTTCTTCCTTTGGCCACCTCCAGAAAAAGAAAAAAAGATGTTTTATTGCTTCCAATTTTTTTCCTCTAAGTGTTGAAGTTGAAATTGAAAAGTATTTATTGTAATAACATTTAAAGTAACAATTTTCTTTGGTGAAAGAAAATGTGTACTCCCTCGTGTCTGATCAGTGTCCAACATGATGAATTTCATAGTAGCTTCTACTGTGACTTTAACTTTGATTTTCCATTACAAAATGTATGTTGAGAGAATTAAATACCTTATGATAAGGTGATGCAATATAATCTAGACATAAGGTTGAAGAGTAAGCTATAATAATTCCATTTAAGACTACAACAGTGCCAACTTCTATGCTTCTGAGCTTTAGAGGATACCAGGGTACCTAGAATAAATATTCTGTAAACTCAGTATATTATTTTAATATTGGACTAGCCCAGAAAGTTTTTTAATCAAATAGAGCCATTTAATATATATTCATGGGTAATTTGTCAGGCTATTCTGAAGCACTAGTCATTTACACATTTCTAATTTAAATGACTTTTTTTCTGGAGGAGACAGATTAGAAACATTGAATCAATGATGTTCAAATTCTAGCAGTCATTCTAAACCATTTCCTTTTTTTCCATGTAGATAGAGAGCTTGAGGATTTGGAAGCATAATTATTTTATCTGAAATTCCTTAGAGTGTCAATTTTAACTAACAACAAGCCAACATTTTTCTTACCTTTATAGTTCTACCCTGATGAGTTACCAATTAAAGTAAGTCATAAGATTTAGGGCTGGAAGGGACCTTAGAGATCCCTTCATTCTCATTTTGCAGATGAAAATCTTAATCCCAGAAAGGTAGGGTGACTTGTCCAAGCTCTTACAAGTGTAATAAATAAAAGATTTTAAGAAAATTTTAGGAAAATATGTTTTTTATGCCTCATGCAGTAATACTTTCCTATAATACTGCTCTCAGGTTACATGTTTGGGGACTATTCAATATTTAAGTGTTTTATAACAAGGTCCTTAGCTTCTTCTTTTGGATCCCATTCAATTCTAACCCCTGCTCTCTTATTACAAATTCTTCTTTATCCTGAATCTCTTAGTTCACATTCTCTCCCTCTTCTTGCATTTGTAGAAACTTGCACAAGAAAACTTGCACAAATCTCCAAAAAATAATGCTTCCCTATCATCCCCAGGACTAAGGCTCTTCCCTCATCCTTTCCCAGCTTTTAACCCCAAATTACTGGTTCAGGAGGAAGAGTCAAATTTCTTTCTCCTCATCTCACTTGCATGTTGTTGCTTTATCAACTTATTCATTAAACCCTCCTTTTAGCTTATTCTATGTTCTTCTCCCATCTCAATCCTCTACACATCTCCAGCACATTCTCCTTCTTTTATCAAGGTATTCAGTAGACCCACATTCTTACTCTTCTGCTAACTCTAACATTCATAATTGATGACTTCATGAATAACTCTTAAAATCCAAAATGCCAAACCCCTCTCTCCAGTCACAACTCCCTGGCCTTAAATTTCTCCTCATTATAACCTCCAGTCTCTGTACTTGTCCTTGTTCTTACAGTCTACCACCCCTACCTACTGTGGCCTTCCTTCATAAACTTGATCCTTTCAGCTTTCCAATTGAACCAATCTGAGTCTACATTATCAGCCCTTGAATACCCTGCCTTCTTGTCGGTTCTTGTCTTGCCAACATCAACTCTGGATTATCTTCACCATTTACATTCTCTGCTCCAACCAGTGTGCTCCTTCTTGGAGAAAGTCATATTACAGTGCTACCTGAGTCCATTACAAATTCATAATATCTGATATTAACTGCATTATCATTGCTGTATGACAAGCCTTTTATTTCTCTCTGGTAGAATCTATTCCATTATCTCCTTTCTCCTCCAACCATTTCTCTATACCTCTTATACTTCAAATAAGAGAAACTTAATGATATTATTTTGGTCTTCTTTGAGAAGGAAGGACAACAGCCAACCAAGTAACCAAAACGGAGGCCATTGTGTCATAAGTTCTTTCTTCCCTACCCTGCTGCCCTCCTCCAGTCTCCTCTTCAGTCACTTCTCCTTTACTAAAGTCTTTAGCAAAAAGATATTTGTACTTTTTTTGCATTAGCTAACACATCTTTTTTATGTTTTGATTCTGCCTTTTTCTGTCTCCTTCCACTTATCAGCTTTCTCTTCAATCTCTTTATCCACTGATTCATGCTTGTCCATCTACAAACATGCTCACATATCTAATATTATGTTACTAAGAACCAGACATTTCTTAGGCCAAGGTTTACTGACTTTATCAATAGAATACAGTTACTTGTGGTAGAGAAGGAGCCAAAATTCAGGTTACCTAGACTCATTTTTGAGAAATGAGCGAACTAAATTTTTGAGTAATTCTTTAGGAACTGTAAATTGGTCTTATGTTAATCATTCATGGTGCAGCATCTGGAAAACTGGCCTCAAAGCCAGGAAAAGCCAAAGTCTTTTCGGTCCCACCTTTAATATATTTTGATTTTGTGATCCTGGGTAATTCAGGAGTACAGGCAGCTTAATAAAATTTTTAAGTTGCAGCAAAGTTGCTGACTTGTATTGGTAAAAGTAGCTTCCTTACATGAGAGTTCCCTATATCAATAAAATAAAAGCCCAATCCTTATCCCTATCCTGTATAAATGGGGAAAATCTTCTTCTATCACTGAATTCAACAACTCAATACAATAAACATTAATAACAAGCAATAAACAATAAATATCAGGGATTATTACTTTTAAGGCACTAGGGTCTGAGGTAAAAATATAAAATAATACGCAGTCTCTGACCCCTAAAAGAACTTGCAATCCAGTCTAACATCTATATACAAAAGGTAGTAAGTATGGAGGAAAGGTCAAAAGTTTGGACAGAAATTCAGTGAGAGATCACTGTCCTAGCAGGTACGAAGCAGGGAAAGCTTTATTCACTGGCTTTAGGAAGACTAAAAATCTTCTTTTGAATCAATGCTTATGATTGGAGTCATCATTTTAACTCCTTTTCCTCTCTTGTGGAGATCTTTATGAAGTAGTCCCTAGGCTATGTACTTGGCCCAGAGGGGCAGCCCCAAAGGAAGATATGAGACTGAAAGACAAGAGCATTAGAGAAAGGATCTTATTCAAACACAACTGTGCAATAGGAGTGCTGACTTGAATAAAATAAACACTATCTGGGTACTAGAGAAGAGAGGCTTTAACTCACCATGAGCTAACAGGGAGTTAAAAACAGACCTGTTTGATCAATACCAGATGAGAGCATTCCTATAGGCTCCTAAAAGAGTTCTTATTGTGTGAGAACAGGAACTGTAGAACCCAGATGGGCTTAAAAGATTTCTTCTGAAAATAGAGGTACTGATTACTAGGGAATATTCAAAGGCTCCAGTAGTAGATGCCTAGATGTTAGAACACTAGCCCCTTAAGGCTAGATGGCAAAAATTTGCTAGTGAATGGAAAAACCTTAAAAGGTTTTGATAAAAGTTTTAAATTAGCCTCACATAACATATACCATTGAAATTAATATAATATGGGTTCATAATCCATAAATGTGTGTCATACTCTTACATTATTTTTCATATTGATGGAATTCATACCTTTTGGCATTAAAACAAAGTTTTTTGTCATGATTTTTGGAGTTGGTCCTTCTATAAATCAATGAAAAATCACATATCATACTCATATTTATATTAAAATTATCATGTCCTCCACCACCATGACCTTTTGCTATGTATCAGCTTTGATTACTAACTGGTCTAGAAATAGTCCCCATGCCCTATTTTACATAACCACCAATATTAGCACCAAGTATATAATCTTGATGACCCATGCAGTGCAATTGAAGAATTAAAGGATTTACTAACTGATTATTCAGCAACATTTCGTCTTACTGAGTAGAAAAGGAAGCTAAACTGTTTTAATTTTGCCCATAAAATTATGTTCTGTGTTTAGCTGAAGCATTTAACTTAGTGTTGACCTATTTTCCAGAATCCAGTGGCAAATCTTAGGCTGTATCCTTCAGTATAATAATAAATGTATTAAAATTTTTTATTGAAAAATTAAAAGGATGTTAAGACATCTAAGTTCATTGAATGGCTTAAGGTATAAAATTAGATCTCAACCGAATTTAAAAAATAAATCACCCAATGGAGGACATTAACTATTAATAAAATGTTTTCACTCAGATCTATATAATTTACTTGTCTTCATATCATATTTAATGGAAATAGCGATGTTTCATGATAGGAAAATATCCTGTCTTAAATCAATATGGTCATTATATTTTTAGGAGTGATCAGGAGTGGTTAGGGAGAGGGAAATGATTCAACAATAGTCAACAAGAATTACTAAGTGCTTACTATTTACTAAGCATAGAAAAATGATTAAATACCTGAAAAGCTACTTGTCTCATAGAACTGATGTACAGAAATTATAGGTATAGATGATCTCTAGATTAAACCTTGTTTCCAATAAACCTTCTATTAACCTAGTTCAGATGATTTTTGAAGTTTCTAGCTTTTCTGGGTTAAGCTCTCGGGCAAACGGAGGAATATGTATTTTCCAAAATACTCCCATATTGAATTGGATAGTTATTTGAATCCATAGTTGAATGATCCAGAACTGAATTCATTTAATCTTCCCTTTATAATAATGTTATCCTTAAAAGCAAAACTGCAAAGCAGTAGTACATACACTGAATATAATTATACCACCTTCTTCTTCCTCTCTTCATTCTATGTATCATTAGACTAAAGGCAAACAGCAGAAAGTAGCAACAATAGGACTGATGAGCTCAGTGGGAGTTTAGAGAGTTGTGAGAATCCCCTTCTGATTGGTGCAGGGTCCTTCATGAAAGAGTTCACGAACGCGAAATATTGAATGGCAAAAGGGAAGTTTATTGTTGGATGAGAAGTCAGCTTTGCTAAGACTGACTTCCTAGTGGCTAAGTCCTATTAGGGAAACGGAGAATGGCACTGAGAAGAGAATGTCTTCACAGCAGGCAGGAGTCCGTCCCGGCAGTTATGCCAAAGAGGCAAAGCATGCTACTTTGGACATTCTGCAAAGAAGTGAGCAGAAACTTATTTTATGAGATCTTGACGGTGAGGACTCTGGGGGTGTGAGCTGATTAGACCAGGATCTCCCAACTGAATGAAATTGCTCTGAAGACTTTTTCAGTCTGAATTTGAATGGGGATTCAGCTATCAGTGTGTGTGTGTGTGTGTGTGTGTGTGTGTGTGTGTGTGTGTGTGTGTGTGTGCGCGCGCGCACACACACGCATGCACACGCAGAGGGGGGTGATTTGCCTTAAAAAAATGCCAGCCAGGAGGATATGCTCTCTCTCATAGACTCTCTGGAGTCTGGGAGGTCAGGAATCAAAGGGAACAGAATTTCAGAGATTTAATTTCACAGATCAAAAGGGGACAGTTTTTTTTGTTTTGTTTTTGTTTTTGTTTTTGTTTTTTTAAACAGAGTTTACCTACATCAGGACTAAAGACTAAACAACTGAGTAGCCCATGGGAGGAACGGTCAGCTTTTGAAAATAAAGAGGCCCTATGATTTAGATGTTTTCAAAAGTAGAAGATTTAAGTTGAAGGGGAGTAAGTATTATATATAAAATGGAGGAAAGAAGAGCTAAATGATCAAAAAGGAAACTGGAACCCTGAAGCATCATTATAAGGTTTTAATATATTAGGGGAATTTAATATCTAAATGAATTTGAAATCATTTCATCTGTAGCCTATGCCTCCCAACCTTGGATTCTCATTAGGTATTTTGTTTATTGTAACAAATTGTTCAAGTGGCTTAAGCCCCTTTGCCAGTTTAGCTGGGTACATCCAAATTTACCTGAACTCAGTTTACTTCTTACTAACTGACCACGAGCATGCAATTTAAAAGTAAAATATTTAACTGGGATCAAAACAATTAGCAAACAAAGGGAGAAAGCTTCACATGTTCCCAAGGTTTAGTGCAGTTGTTTTTTCCATCATGTCTGTGTCTGACTTTTAGTAATCCATTTGGGGTTTTCTTGGCAAAGTATTAAGTATTAATCTCTGCCTTTCCTTCCATCCCACCCACACCAGTCCTCTAACTTTTTAGAGGAGACAAAGAAAACAATTGCCTTAGGGATAGAGATGACTGTAAAACTCTCTAGGATGGTTATGACTGAGGTTCCAGCTCTATTCACTGGTGCCCTGAATACCCATTCCTAGTATCTCTCAGTGACTATCTCTACACAAGTTGAATATCTCCTCTACTTGCTCTTTGGCAAGTCTCTGGATTCTGAGGATTAGGCCAGAATTTCTAGGCTGATGGCTGGTAACATTGGCAGATTTCACAAAGCTATCAAATTCTCCAGCCCTAAAGTCTCCTCACACCAGCCTCTGCATTTCCTGATACAATTTCCATTCTTCAAAGGCATTAAATCCCTTGGAACATCAAGTCCTGGGAAACACTATGGAGGAAGTGACTTCTCTCTGGTGAAATGTCAAACCTCAATTAAGCCATTTCTCTCTAATAGTTAACTCTCTAATATGTAGCAGTGAAACAACAAATATTCATTAAAGATGTGAGATATATAGAACACTAATGTAAGCCCTGAAAGAAATTCAGAGTTTAAATAAAATGTGGGTTTTTTCCTTCATAGAGATTATAGCTTAAGTAATAAAGACTGTTTAATAATGTAAAAAGCACAAGGATTTTAAATTGCCCAAAGCCAAATGATTGAGAGGAGAAACACAAAATTGTTTGTAACAGGAGAAATAGCAAAGAATACTAAAGATCCTTCTATGAAAGATCAAAAAAAAGGAAGTTTAAAATTATTAAATAAGAGCAAAATCTGTTGATTCTTTGCCAAGTCTTCAGAAACTGCACACAAAAGAAACAAGACATTTGGAAATGAAAGAAAGAAATACCTCATACAGAAGATGACATGTACATTAAAAAAAATTTTTTTCAGAGACCTGAGGAGCCTTTATATTCTGTATGTAGTATCTAAGTTAATTCAAAGAAGAAAAAAAATCCATGTGCAGAGAAAAATGAGAAAAACCAAAGGAAAATCAGCACAGAAGAGAAACAATTTCAGAGGGCACTGAGGAGTATTTGAAAGGACCTCACAGAATGAATAACTTGAATGGAACTAAGCTCTGGTTCTGTTAGGACTAATTGTTGTTCTAGGCAGTTTATATTTTACTTCAAGTATAATTGATAGAAACTGAATCTGTTTTTCATCTTGCACCCTATCTTGGTGGTACAGAGCCAAGTATGAAACTCTTTTTGTAATTGATGGAAACTTCATACTAGCATTAGTCCAAGGGGATGTAGAGCAGGACAAGAAATGAGCTGTTTAATTATTTTTAAGTTTTATTCATGACTTTAGGCTTGTTTGTTTGGTGATTTTTTTTTATTCCCTTAGTCACAGACTGTCCCTGATTTCTGGAATACATTTCATATTCTTCTTCTAGAATCCCAACCTTCTTTCAAATTCCATATCAAATGCCACCTCCTGAACAAAGCTTTTCCTGATACCTGTAGCTCTTTGTCTTCCAATGCTCTCTACTACCAAGATTGTTTTATATCCACATTGTATATTTTAGGTATCTGCAAAATATTATTTCCCCAATAACAGTTCCCAATATATATTTCCCCAATATAAGTCCCTTCACTTAGGCTTTGTTTTTATTTTTTTATGCTCAAAACCTAGCATTGTGCTTGGCAACTAATAGGTGTTTAATAAATGTTTTATTGACTGATTCTGCAGTCTAAAATTGGGCATTGAATTTAAGTTGGATATAGCAGTCTTTGAATATTGTTTTTGTTTCTGATACTGTAATCATTATCTAGTCATTATCCTAGCTCACCTTCACTCTGTGTTAGTTCATATAAATCAAATTCCTCATATTTTCCTTTTTCATCGCATAATAAAATTTTTTCATTAATATAACACAGTTTGCTCATCCATTCCCCAACAAATACATAGTTACTTTGCTTCTATTTTTTGTCCCCATAAAAAATTAGGCCAGCTAATTGGTTTAGAAAATGTGTGTTTTTGGCTCGAGAAATGTAAAACTTTGTATATAAATCTACCAAAGAAAATTAAAATAGAAAAATATGCACAATTGGAACAGAACTATCAAATATCAACTAGATTCCTTTCATTCATATTTGGTTTTCGAGCCAAGTTTATTTTAACAATAATACTGATGATGATAATATTAGTGTTTACATAGTGATTTAAAGTATGCAACATCTTTACAAATACTATCTATCTAGTTTTATCCTTAAAACAATCCTCTGAGCTGAGTGCTATTATCACCATTATATAAAGGACCGAATTGAGGCAGACAGAGGATAAATGACTCATCCGGAATCATACAACTAGTGTATATCTAAGAATGAATTTGAACTTGGGTTTTCCTGATTCCAGGTATAATCCTTCCATCCATTATGGCACCTAGCTTCCTTGTTACAACTATGGACTTCTTTATTTAATGGCATAGTCTCTTTATTAGCTTACTTATGGTACCAACTGATTCATTTATTTTCGAATAGATTTTGGTCTCCGTGGTCCCATCTCCTAGAGTACTATGAAGGGAAGTTGGTCAGGATGGAAGAAGATAAAGAAAGGGACCAAAATAGAAAGCCATCTCATTGAACATTCTAGGGAATTTATCTTTCCTAGCAGGAAAGAGCTGTGTGGATAGGATTGTGTAATCAGAAAAAGAGAACTGAGCTATTTTGAATTGATACCCATTATTAATGTTTTGTCTTTGTCTTGCTGGCCCTCATTTGCTTCATTCAAACCAGAATACATTTAATTGGCTTTCTGCTGTTCGCCTAATACTCATCACTGATTTCTGGGGTGCTCTCTATTTAATATATAATTTCAGTGCCACATTTAATGTTGAAGTCTTTTTTTGCCATGGTCTACAGAAGCAATCCTAGGATCATACCATAGATTTCGTGTTTTTCTTCTCAGTCAGATGTAGCAGCTGAAGTTGAGAGAGCCAGGTGTCTGGCCCAAGATCACACAGAAAGCTAGTGAAAGAGCTAGAACTTGCAAACTCTAAGATCTTCACCCTGTTTGTTTTTCCTTTGAATGTCTCCCTTCCATTCCTGTATATCCATAGCTATAGTTTTTCTCTTGCTTGAATCTGCTATCACAGCCAGATTACCAGAGGATTCTCTTATTGGCCTTCCTGCTCCCCATTTTGCCCTTTTCTAATCCATCCTTTTCCATGCTGATGAATTAGTCTTAAAACACTTAAGTACTTAAAATACTTCTTTCATCATGTCATTTTATCCCTGCTTTGTGGAGCTCACAATCTAGTAGAGAAGGTACCACCATACCTATGCAGTATATTGCAGTACCCCTGAATCATTGTAGATTAAAATACAATGAGAATTACAATATCTAAGTCTGGCAAGATCATTTCTGAATCAAGGTGTTAAGGGGAAAGTTTCATGAAAGAGATAGCATTTGAACTGGCCTTAAAGGTTAAGATTTCAAAAGTTAGCCTTAGGGAGCAGCAAGGTGATTCAGTGGATGGAGCACTGGCTCTGGGGTCAAGAAGACAGCCCCAGTTCAAATCCTGCCTCAGACGCTTACTTTTTGTGATCAGGGCAAGTCACTTAATCCCAATTGCTTCCAAAAACAAAAAGTCTTGGGAATGGAGGAGTATTCTAGTTATAGAGTACAGCTAAAGTCATAGAAGTGAGAAAGCATTAGATATATACAGCAAACTGAGAGTGCCAATGGGATAAAGTTCCTGTTTCTTAAATGAGCCCATTTAAGGGCTCATCTATCTTGCAAAAAATAAGTTGTCCCTTTGTGGTTCTCCTCTTTAGAGCTGCACTCTGCTTTGTTCCCTTTCATCCCTTCCACCCGACCTTTCACTCTCCTGGAACGTATGGTCCATTTCAAATTCTAACTCATTCACAGAGCTTTCCTTAATTAAACAAATCCATGATTAAACAAATCTGTGATGATCTCTGCCAGGTACAGTACCCTATGTTTCTTTGTATTACTCTCATGTAACACCCAGCATGATGCTTTATTAAGAATAGGCAATTAGTAACTACACTGGCTGCTTGATTAGCCACTGTTCCTGTACTTAAGTTGTCAACTCTTGAACAATCCATTAAGACAGGAATTTAAGGATCAAAATCAAAAATTAATATTATATCCTACATAAAGAATAAATCCCTATTTTAATCTTCCTAAATATGAAGTCTCAATCCATATTTTTATCTCTTTTACTTAGAAAATTATAATGGTAGAGTGTAATCAGAGTGACTAATATTCAACCTTTAGTCCTTGAGCCACTTATTATTCTCTCACATATAACTTATGGCCATTCAAGATCTCTATATTAGAATATGGTATTACATTAGATTCTACAGTATATACAGTAGTAATGTGGATTTCTTTGTTAATGGTGATTGCAAAAGCAGTTCCAAAATCACTTAACTATGAGGACCACTGATCAAAGTCATTTAAAATCTGGCAAAGCCTCATTAATTCACATTAATAACTGGGCAACACATTACAGATTACCAGACTTTGAACATTAGACTACATTATAATACAAAATATAAAAGCAGTAACATTACAAAACATTTTTCTCAATTGTTTTGACAAGTGTAGTTTTGTTTTAAATATTTATAGTAATTTGTAATAATAGGGTGATATAAATGTGCTGAGGCATACTTTGTGAAAATAATGAAATCTTTATAGTCCAAAATGTTATTAAGCCATTGCCTCAGAGGAGTATGAGACTGTAAAAATGTTTTTGAACACTAAAAGAATCCTTTTAAAGTGCTGGCAGAGATCAATCAATTTGTTCAAGTTTCTAGAAGCCGATCCTAGCTTTATCCCAAGTAATTTTATAGGGAGATTCGGGGCTCTGAATTAATCAAGCAAGCAAGTAATATTTATGCTATGCTAGGTTCTGGGGACACAAAGTAAAAAATGACAGTCCCTGCCCTCAAGGAATTTACATTTGTCCTATCAGACTCAATATATAGAAAGATATAGTATTTATACAAAAAAAAAAATTTCAAGTAATTACATTAACAAACACTGCAGGTGATTTTGGGAAGGAGGACAGTAGCAGCTGAACTGAATAGAAAAAATTTAATATAGGAAATAGTGTTTGAGCTGCAAATTTACTGAAATAATGGATTGTAAGGGGCAGAGACAAGGGGCAAGTGTATTCCAAGGATAGGGGACTATTGGCTAAAAAAAAAATGTACCAGAGGGTAAAAGAAGTCAGTTTGGAAGAACTGTAAAATGAAAGAATCATGTATAAAAAAGCTGGAAAAGCAGTTAGGAAAGTGTTTAACCCGATAGACAAATTTCTGTTTGATTCTGAAGGTAATAGGGAGCCACTGGAATTCACTGAATAGAGAGAGATATGACAATTATACTTGAACTCTATGGAGAACTCATAAAATTGATTGGGACCTCCCTTGATCACTCTCCTTTACATGTATGTAAATATAGAAATGTATACTAGGCCAATATAGATAGAAGTACAAATAAAGGAAAATGTAACATGCACTCCTGGCAGTTACTATTACTAGTCTGCCCTAGGCCCAACAGAGTACATTTGACCACTGACCTTTGCAGTGTCAACTCTACCCGGCTCGCCTCCTCTGAGGCCACGATCTCTTGAATCTATAGTTTAATAACCGGTAGCGCACTCAAGAACAGCCACGTGTAATCTTAAAAGCCTTTATTATACCTACTCGCATAATGCCCTGACTCGATGCCCTGACTTGTTGGTTCCCTAGTGAACACCTGGTCTGAAGACCCACATGTTCACTACCAAACTCTTTACCTCTCTAGGCTATCCATCAGCTTGGCTCAGCTACCCCAGGTTAGGGAGCCAGGTTAAAGAGAGTGACTGCTGCCTACAGTGGGCTTATAAAGGGCCTGTGAGGTCACACACACAGCCAACCAGCAAGAGAGCCGTCACCTATTACAAAGCTATCTCAATATGGCCAGGATCCCACCCACAGGGCAGTCCTAATATCCACAGAGAATACTTCTGGGCCACTCAATCTCCTGTTGCGCTGTGGCCGCCCATTTAAAGGGCCCTTACAATTCCCTTCTCTTGTTTTGCGGGAACCGCATCCTTACAGGAAAACTTATTCAGGAACAATTTTTTAGATATAATTCCCCATATCTGACTTGACGTTTATGATCCTTTCTTGCCCAACACTACCATAACACCTTCTTCTCCTGGTCTCCAAAGATCCTAGATCACACCCAGACTGAGTTGAATCATGCTCATTGGTCCATTAGAGAATGATCCCAAATTCACTCTCAACCAATAAAGAAGGCTTTTGATTGCATGATATTTTTTTCCTTATGCTCTGAACCAAAGGAAAGACAAATATAAATAGACAAAATTAATGTTCATATTGCCTTGAAAATATGAATAATACAACAATATTCTGAAAGTACATACTGAGAAACTTGCTCATTACAAGGATCATCAGGGTTTGGAATACAAATTTAGACATTAAGAAGAATCACATATGGAGCTTTCTCTATACATGTCCTGGATCATGTCAAGAAACTGTATTATACAGAGTATCCCAAAAAGTATTAGTGCAGTTTTGTTGCTGTTCAGTCATTTGGTTGTGACTGATTCTTATTTTTATAGCTTTTTATTTACAAGCCATATACATGGGTAATTTTTCAGCATTGATCCCTTGCCAACCTTCTGTTCCAACTTTTCCACTCCTTCCCCCCATCCCCTCCCCTAGATGGTAGGTAGACCAATACCTATTAAATATGTTAAAGTATATGTTAAACACAATATATGTATACATCTGTAATTTTGCTGCACAAGAAAAATTAGACTTAGAAATAAGGTAAAAATAACCTGAGAAGGAAATCAAAAATGCAAGTGGACAAAAACAGAGGGAGTAGAAATGTTATGTTATGGTTCACACTCATTTCCCAGAGTTCTTTCACTGGGTGTAGATGGTTCTCTTCAATATTGAACAATTGGAACTGATTTGGTTCATCTCATTGTTGAAGATGGCCACATCCATCAGAATTGATCCTCATACAATATTGTTGTTGAAGTATACAACGATCTCTTGGTCCTGCTCATTTCACTCAGCATC
The DNA here is from genome assembly GCF_048593235.1 of Sminthopsis crassicaudata. Taxonomy (NCBI): domain Eukaryota; kingdom Metazoa; phylum Chordata; class Mammalia; order Dasyuromorphia; family Dasyuridae; genus Sminthopsis; species Sminthopsis crassicaudata. The sequence continues at coordinate 345,993,877 of NC_133619.1, read as the reverse complement.
AGTTCATGTAAGTCTCTCTAAGCCTTTCTGAAGGCTTGATGATCATCCTGCTGATCATTTCTTTACAGAAAAATAATATTCCATAACATTCATTACTGCAATTTACCCAACCATTCTCCAATTGATGGGCATCCACTCAATTTCCAGTTTCTAGCCACTATCAAAAGGGCTGCCACAAACATTCTTGCACATACAGGTCCCTTTCCCCTCTTTAGCATTTCTTTGGGATATAAGCCCAGTAGTAACGCTGCTGTGCAAAGGGTATGCACAGTTTTATAACTTTTTGAGTGTAGTTCCAAATTGCTCTCCAGAATGGTTGGATTCGTTCACAACTCCACCTACAATATATCAGCATCCCAGTTTTCCCACATCCCCTCCAACATTCAGCATTATCTTTTCCTGTCATCCTAGCCAATCTGAGAGGTATGTAGTGTGTAGAGTTGTCTTAATTTGCATTTCTCTGATTAATAATGATTTGGAGCATTTTTTCATATGGCTAGAAATAGTTTCAATTTCTTCGTCTGAGAATTGTCTGTTCATATCCTTTGACTATTTATCAATTGGAAAATGGCTTGATTTCTTATAAATTAGAGTCAATTCTCTATATGTTTTAGAAATGAGGCCTTTATCAGAACCTTTAACTGTAAAAATGTTTTCCCAGTTTATTACTTCCCTTCTGATCTTGTCTGTATTAGTTTCGTTTGTACAAAAACTTTTTAATTTGATATAATCAGAATTTTCAATTTTGTGATCAATAATGATCACATTAGCTCTTTTTTGGTCACAAATTCCTTCCTCCTCAAAGTCTGAGAGGTAGACTATCCTATGTTCTTCTAATTTATTTATAATCTCAGTGAATGACTATGACCCTATTCAGGATTTTCTTAGCAAAGATACCGCAGTGGTTTGCTATTTTCTTCTCCAGTTTATTTTACAGATGAAGAACTAAGGCAAACTTGCCCAGAGTCACATAGCTAGTAAGTGCCCTTAGCCAGATTTGAATTCTTAAAGATAAGTCGTCCTGATTCTAAGCCCTGTGCTTCCTCCATTGCTAGGATAGCAATTGATAGGAGGCTATCTGCCCTAGTTTTAAGCCACCAAAGCTTAAAACTACACTAAGATTTTTGGGGATCCCTGTATAATTGTATGCCATTACTTTTAATTAGCATCTGAAAATAAATCAATCAAACAAACTAGATAGTTCTAACAGAATTATTTAAAAAGATTGGAACTAGCCTCTAAAACTTGGATTACCATTCTCTTGGGGAAAGACTTGAGACTAAAACCCTGATATATATTCCTAGGAGTGTGTCTTTAATTGAATAGTTGAGGTCAGAAAGGCTGCCTGGCTCTGCTGGGTCTAGAACTGTTAATCTATTGGGAAATATTAGGAAAGTCACTTCTCAAGAACTAACAAGGGGGGAAAAAAGGATAATAAATCTGAAACTTAAAACCCTCAATTTATAGAGTAGAAAACTGAGGCGTCCAGCCTTTCATTTAATACATGAACTAACCAAAAACTTTATGCCTAACATGATTGGCTCTCCTGTTTCTCAAAAAGACAGAAAATTCTAAAAAAAAAAAAAAAAAAAAAAAAAAAAGTTGTGACAAAGAGTGAACAATGCCACATCTCTAGACCAAAAAGGAGAAATTAGAGTTAATGCAACTAGCTGGTTTGCTGGAACAGCTTATTGAATTGTTACTGCATTTTGACAAGGGATAAGAAGGAGAGGAAGAGGGTGGGTGGTAAAGAAGTTAAGCTTCATGAGGGCCATTGACTAAACTAAGAGAGAGGCTTATGCCTTAGGAACAAACAGGATTCAAAAAATCTAGATCCCGGGATTCTTACTGAGATTTTGGAAAACTTTTGGCAGAAACACATTTATTGTAGGACCTATATAGCTAGAAGGGACATAAGAGGTAATCTAATTCAAATCACAACTAGTAAACTGAAGCCCATTAGGTATCTAATACTGTTAATGTGAATTTAAAATATGTACATACCCATTGTCTAAATTTTTATCATCACCGGGCAATCTGTTGCTTCCCTATCCATGTTAATAAGAAGTGATATAGAGTCTTTCTTGATTTACTATTTCATGATTTTCTTTTTGTGTGTGCTTGGCTCATTTATTTTTACTGATTTATCTCATCTCAATGCTCTAACAGTAATCATTGCTTTTTCAGTATGCAAACCAATTCAGAAAGATTAACTAAATCATCAGATGTAGTGTCTTTGTAGAAAGAAATGACAGAAAACAAAAAAAAAAATGGGTATTAAGAGATTTCATATATACAGAATTATTACATATTGGTATCTTTAAAGGTCTGGTTCAGTTGCCCCAGATTTTCCATGAAATCTTTCTTTAATCTCCTATAAATGATGAAATACTCTTTGAAACTCTTATATGCTTTATTTGTGCCCCTTTTATATACTACATTCTTTTTATTTTTCATTTTTGTCTACATGTACTATCCCTCATATAAGCCTCCTTAAGCACAGGGTCCATGCCTTATTTCATCTTGTTATCACAAGAACTTTGCACAATGCTTTGTGCAGACTAAGCATTTGTTGAATTTCTCAATTAAGAGCCCAGTTCTAGGTTTTCAACTAAGCTCTTTGAAAACTACATCCCTTTCATTTTAGTGCCTTTTTAACTTTTTTTTTAGCAATTTAGATGGTACCAAGTTTAAGAAGATTGTTTATTATTCTGTTATGATTTAAAATAAACTAATTTTTGGTCAGCTTCCTTTTTTTTCTTTAAACAAGCTTTAATACAATTGCCTTCTCTACAAAAGAATGAGTAAATAAGCCAGCATCTCCTCCAATAGAGGCCCATCAAGGAAATCCCGTGAATGCATCTAACCAACAAACCCTCATTTAAAAATACACTAACAAGACCAACTGACTGAATTCAACATAGATTTTTAGGCTCTCTCACATGTGATTTATAGCCTAGGACCTTGATCCGAGCCCTGGTTCTACCCTTTGATCCCTGTGGTTGTCTTATTGTCTGTCCAGAGGCTTTACCAAATTACCTGGACTCTTGGTCTCCTCTGAGAAGGATACTTAAGGACAGAAAGGCTACCTGTGTCTAGAACTATTGTTCTACTGGGAAAGTCTCTGAGGATATAAGTTACATGGATAGATGTGTCATTTGCCTCTCACCTTTTGTACCATTTTGACTGGCCATGGGGATCATAGGATAATAAAATCTATTCTAACCTTTTTTAATTTTATATACAGAATCTTGTACTGATGCTCTCATACTTCCCAGTTCCCTAATTCCTCAATCCTTAAATTCCATGGCATAATTCTTCATTCCACTTCAGCTCTATATAGAAATGTCACCCATTGGATCTCAACATTATTAACAAGTGTTCCATTTCTTGAATTGAAAAAATTTGTATTCTTCTATCTAACCATAACCCCCTACCATTCCATCTCTTTCTAACCCTCCTAAACCTATTCTTTGTTCTCACTAGGACTGATAATCCCTCTGCTCTACCAATCCCTCCACCCTCTAGTCCCTCTACTAAAGCTGTTAGTCATAACGGTCTTTGACTTTACTTTCTTCCCTTTCTAATCCCAACTGTACAGTTGGCCATTTTATCCCTAAAAGGTCTTCTGCTCACTAATTACCTCATTGCTTTTCTCTTATCATCATCATCTTTTCCCAAACTTCATCTCTGGATTGCTCCACAATCTCCTTTCTTGCTCATAAGCTGGAACCCAGAAAAAAAAAATAAATAAACACAAAAGCATGTTGACTAGGTTCCTTATTAATTAATGTTATTCAACTTCAACTGGGTCCTTCCTGCAGTGAAGGGACTCATTCCTCTCCAGACCATTCACACATCTTCTTCCTTTAACCATCCCTCACCTGAGATCTATTAACTTTACTATGAAAAGTGAGGCTATTTACTTTACCTGTACTTTACTGAGAAAAGTGGGATCATTTTACATGAGCTCCATTTTCTCTCCTCAACATCTCTAACTCTCTTAGAATCATCATTCATTCTCCTCTTTTCCTCCAGCCTCTAAAAATGAGGAAACCTTCCTTTTTTCCAAGGCCAGCCTTTCTATGTGTGCTCTTGATGCCATTTTTCCCCCATCAGAATAAAACCTCAAACATCCTCTCTCTTTAATCTCCAACCTCCCCCATCACCGCTTCGTTCCCTATTGCCTTCAAGCATGCTTAAGTCTTTTACACTCATAAAAAAATAATCCTTCATTAGATCCTAGTATTCTATCACTCATATCTCTCTTCTCCTTCTTGACTAGAAAAAAGCTTTCCATACTACCTGTCTTCGGTTCATCTACTCTCATTCACTCTTCCTCCTTTTGCAATCTGTCATCTGCCCTAATTCAATTGATACTGCTTATTCCAAAATTAACAATGATCTCTTAATGACAAAGGCTGATGTTCTTTTCGCAATCATCATCTTACTGAACCTCTCTGTAGTATACTGATCACTGTTTCCTCCAGAATAATCTCTCTTTCATGGCTGTGTTTGATATCACCTCATTCCACTTCTCTTCTTCCTACACATTTTGGCTATTCCTTCTCCCTCTCTTTTGCTGGCTCATCAGCCATGTCATACTTACTAAATATAAGTGTTGCCCGTAACTGCCTCCAATCCTCTTCTATTTTCCTTCTCTACACTCTTGATAACCATACCAGTTCCCATGGGTTTAATTATCATCTTTATACAGATGACTCTATAGATCTAAGTCTGGGCATAAGTCCCACATCACCAATTGACTACTGGATGTCTGGGCATTTTCTGTACAACTCAAACTTAACATGGCCAAAATTAAACTCAGTATCTTCCTGTTCCCAAACCATCCCCTTTCAAACTCTGCTATTTCACTCTAAGAAACAACCTTTTCCTCCAATCTGTTATCTTTATAACCTCAGGATTATCTTTGAGTTCCTACTCTTCCTCACCACAAATATTCAATAAGTTGCTACATCTTGCTATGTCTTTCTCCACTTCTTTCTCATTTGATTCCTTTCTCGCTACTCACCCAGAAAACACCTAAGTATATAAAATCTGCTATCCCCTAGATCTTTACAACAGTCTATTAATTGCTCTCTCTGCTTCAAGTCTTTCCACATATCAGTCTATCATCCATGGCTGCATCGTGATTTTCCTTGAGCACAGATGTGACCGTGTCATTCTCCTACTCAATTAACTCTAATGTATCTCTGTTGCTTTTAAGATAAAATATAAAATATTGTATTTATTCTGTCTTATTTTGATTCTTATTTACTTATATATATTATGTGTATTGATATAAATTTTCTTAATGTATTCTCTTTCAAAATATTTTACAAACTGATACCTGTTTTTTTTTCCCAATAATATTTTATTTTTTCTAATTACATGTAAAGATAGTTTTCATCTTTCACTTTTGTAAGATTCCAAATTTTTTTCTCCTTCCCTCCTTTCCCCTTCCTGTTCCCAAGACAGCAAGCAATCTAATATAGGTTTTACATGTACAGTCATTTTAAACATATTTCCATATTAGTCATGTGTAGTCAGAACACAAGAAAAAAACCATGAGAAAGAAAAAGCAAACAAAATGATGAAGATAGTAGGTTTCAATCCACATTCAGTATCCATACTGGATGCAGATGGCATTTTCCATCCCGTCTACACCAACTTGTTTTTCTAGCTTCAGTATATTACTGTCCATCCCACATTCTATAGTGTAGTCAAAAGTGATTGCTTTATCTCTCACATATGATAGTCTCTTTCCCATCTCCATGCCTTTGCACTTGTCATTCCTCATGCCTAGAATGAACCTTTTTTTGGCCTCTATTTCACAACCTCCTCTTCCTTCTAGAAAGGGCTTGAGTACCACCTTCTACTTTCTTAACTCCCCAACTGCTAGGGCCTTTTCTGTCTAACTAAATTGTATTTAACTACTTTGTGTTTATTTGTAATTATTTTCTTTGTATTTGTTATGTTTATATTTATATATGTACACATACACATATAAAAATATGTATACCCTATTAGAATATAATCTAATTGCAATTCTGGATTGTTTTATTTTTTATATTTACATCCTAGCACCTGGTATATAGTAGGCACTTAATCAATGCTTGTTATTGATTGATTGAGTTCACGATGCTAGAAATGGAGGCTTTCTGGACAGAGCAGAAATCTGGACAGAAATCACCCAGTTGTTTCTGTTCTTGCTTCCCTATCCCTACCTCAGAGAGATGACGCAATGAGGTTCATATTTTAATAAGCTAGCCCTTCCAGTCCTAAGACAGTACAGGAGTTGCATGAGAAGGGAAACTTAAGAGAACATCCCAGGACTACTGAGGAGGCAGCATCCCAGGAGCTGCCTTGACAAATGGTAGAGTTAAATAAAGGGTGTAATCAAGGGAAGGAATCTATGAGAACCTAGAGCTAAGGATGCTGATCATAGATGAGAGTGTTAACATAATCAGTGCTGCTAAAACACCCCTGTGAACAATAAACCTTCAGGGAGTGATTCCTGTATTTCCTTTTTTCTTCTTTCCTTCCTTTACTAGAGAAAGCATACCCCTGATTTCTTAAAATTGGGGTTTTTTTTTTAACCTTTCTGCTTAGTCTCTTTTATGCTGGTGTTCATGATAAATAAATTACCACCATATTATTCACCTGTGTGTGTCATCATACCAACACAAAGAATAGAGACAGTATGGCAATGCCCAGGAGAAGAGATAGGCAAATTTCACATCTGCTGTTTATTTCCTCCAATGGAGTTTCTAACTAGGGGCTCAGAGCTATAGAAGGACAATGACTGATTTATTTTACAAATTCCCAGAAAACAAAGGAAACAATTAATACTAGAATCTTCCTTTCCAGGTAATGTGTCAGAAACCTAGGAAAGGCTGTGACTAACTATCTGGAATTGGAAGAAGAAAAAATCCTGTCATTTTTCTTGTCCTTATCTCCCACAACCCAGTTTAAAAAAACTATTCCTTCCAGAGGAGGAACTAAGGAAGTTGTTGGGGAGAAAGCCATGCCAAAGGGAGGAGCCAATGGACTGACTGGGGAGAAGTAACAGCCCACCCAAAGAGGGTAGAAGCAATAAGAGTTAGAGCCCATTACCACCAACAAGATGGCACCATTGAACCACATCTTTTCATCTGAATCTATTCAAATGAAAAACTTAATGAATTTTCCTAAAGTCACATAAATAGCATATCTGAGATTCAAAACCCAGCCTTTTTCTCATCACTGACTTCTTTTTCATGGACAAGTTCTGTACCTCAGCCAAAGTACTAACAGTTGAGTAGGCCCAAGCACTTATGTTGTAAACTTAAGATGACTTCACAAGCACCCTGGAAGATTCTGATGTCCTGCTTTTCAAGACTACTTCCTGCAAGGCCCAGTTTCTGATTTCTTAAAAAATGAATGTAATATTTTGGCTTTTAATGAGTTATCTCTTATTCTAAACTTAGAATGTCATCTTTACTTATGTGTTCTTGGAGTGTTTACTACTGAATCGTTTTTCCAATCGACAAACTTATTTTCATATTTCACTAACATAGCTACCCAGACAGAAAGGTAGCTCTTGTCAGGCAAAGATTGCATACCAGGCTTAACTGGTTTTAAATATCATAGGTCTAGTACCTTTTCTAAAAATATACCAATTTGGGGCCGAAGGAATCATATATAACTATGGTTACCAGATCATTAGAAAGCGAGATGATCCCATTAAGTAACATGCAGGTGGTTGTTATTGTTGTTCAGTCGTGACCAATTCTTTGTGACCCCATTTGGGGTTTTCTTGGCAGAGTTACTAGAGTGATCTGCCATTTCCTTCCTCATCTCATTTTATAGACGAGGACACAGAGGCAAGGTTAAGTGACTTGCCCAGTCACTAGTAGTAAGCATCTGAGACTGAGTTTGAACATTTTCTGACTCCATCTCAATCCACTGCATTGTGCAGATAGCTAGGAACCAATACTGTTTATAACAAATTCTTCATTTTGTCATTCAAATTGCTATCTTGGTGCAGTTGTTTGAATTCAGAATTCACTAGCTTTATTTTTAGTTAGCCTGACTCTGTTTTGTAAATGAATTTTGAGAGGAGTTTATATACTCATTCAGCTCTTTTTTAATGTTGTTTAATGGAGCTAATACTCCCATAATAGGATTTTGAACAGTATAAACTGACGAATAGATACATTGATTTTCAGCACTTGCATAAATTTCAGAATCCCATTATGTATATCCATAAATGGATAAAATATCTCTACTTTCTCTTACCAAGGAATGTACCAGGTGATTGAAGGCATAATTTCACCAGTAAATGACAATTATGGAAAGAAAGATCTTGCAGCTGCAAAACACCGAGTCGCCATGGTACGACTGGCACTACAGACGTCCAGCTGGATTCGAGTAGATCAGTGGGAGAGTGAACAAAAGGAGTGGATAGAAACGGTGAAAGTGTTAAGGTAATAATAGCATTCTTTTTGTGTCTGGGAAAGATGACAACCACAGGGAGTTTACATGGAAACCCTAGTATTAAGAAAAACAAAAAAACAATAAGCCCAGAAAAAGTTGACAAGCAGACCTAAGGCTAAGCCTTCTTGAACACAAATAAGGAAATGTTCACTCCTTGAGAGATATTAACAGTTAAATTGTAATAGTCATTTAGCTATCACAGTAGAAGATATATGTATTTTTAATCTTTTTTTTTTTTTTAAGTAGACCAAAAGCCACTATTGGGCTGTAGACTGGACAATGGATTTGATAGGTACAGTATAAACAGTGATTGCATTTTCCCCAGAGTGCACATACATAGAATCAAACAGCATTTATGTGGCACTTTAAGGTTTTCAAAACATCTTATAAATATTATCTCATTTCATCCTCAAAAAGGTGTCATCCTTACTTCCATTTTATCAATGAGAAAACTGAATCAAAACTTAAACAACTTTCCCAGGATCACACAATTAGGTAAATGTCCTAGGCTGTATTTGAACCTAGATTTTCTAAAATTTCAAAGAAGCAACATCTTTAAAATGACTTATTGGATCTGTTTATTACAAAATGTTTCATTCCAACATTGTTTTTTTTTTTCTTCTGCTTCATTTAGATGTGTAACAAAGAGAAGACTTTGGAGAAGGAGGGTCAGGAAAGTGAGGTCATAATAACTGCCTTCAAGTATTTATTGGGATTCTGTGTTCAGGAAGGAGTATTCTTGTTGTTCTTTGCATTAGGGAACAGAACCTTATTCAACAAGCAGAAGTTGCAGAAAGATAAATTTTAAATAAGAAAAATTTAAACAGTTAAAGCTGCCTTATACTGAAATGGGCTGCCTCAAGAGGGAGTGTTTCCCTTCTCTGGAAATTCTCAAATGGAGCTTAGACAGCCACTTGTTAGGGATGTTATAAAAGGAATCCTTTTTCAGGTTCAAGTTGGACTTAGACGATCTCTGAAGTCTCTTTTTCAACTCTGAGAACTTATGGTTTGTCTTCTGTGATCATAGACACTAAGTTTTATGTCATGTGTGAAAATACTGATTGGCAAATGAAAACCACTTTAAATCGTGGATCAGTTTTATGTCATTATATTATATAAAAGTCCAGGAAAAAACAGACCGATCTCATTCACCACTAAGCCTACATCTACAATATTATCAAAGCCATCTTCAGTTTTGTGTTTGTTTAGACAGCAGTGCAAAACAACAACAGCAAACATTTGAAGGTCACAAAAAGTGACATGTGATCTCAATGATGCAGGCTAGAACACAATCGGTCTAGTATAGAAGGTATTGTAGAAGCCTGGAAAACAACCCTAGACTGAATGAATTTCTGGACATAAGAATTCAAGATTTCTGGATTCAAATCATTTTTTTTATACTTAATAACTGTGTGACCACAGACATGTCACATAAATTATCTGAGCCTCCATTTTCTATAAAATGAGAATTATACCTTTGATACCTAACATATACGGTTACTATCACCTTCAGATAATATAATTATGTTAAGTGCTTTGCAACTTTTAAATTTTTTTCTTATTATTTTCTTATATATAAATATATAGGTGGTGATATATATGTATATACATACACATATTTATATACATACATGCATATACCTATGTGCATATCTATCACATATATGCATATACACATATATAGACATGCAACTAAAACAATATTAATATGGATGACATATAATGTAGATTTCTCCATTGAATGAATCTTTAAGTTTGACTTTAAGATCAATGATTTCTAGCTCTACTTTTTTTGAACTTATGTTCAAAAATCATTCAGCACTGAGGAACTGAGACAGGGAACTTTTATAGCTAACTAATGTTTGCAAACAGAATACACAACCTGAGTATACAATCTTATAGGGGAAACAAAGGCAAATGGGGGGAAAGGGAGACAAAGACACAGGGAGGATGGACAATTCCAGGAAAGGATCATAACTGATCATATCCTGACAGGATAAGAGTCAAGATAAGAAGGTGGAGGGCAAGAGACATGGGGGTGAGGAGGAATACTCAAATGGAAAGGTAATTATCCTTGTAAGGATCAAGATAATGCACCTGAATTTTACGATACAATGGAATGTAAAGTGGCCAGAGCTTCAAGATTTTTCCTGACTCAATTCTGCCAGTTTTACTGGCAAGGAAAAAGGATTGGGGGGGACAGCTATAATAATTTTATTCAGGGCATAGCAATTCAGGGCATAACAATGGTTTTGCTTTTTAGAGTCATCATATTCAGCTATGCCCCAACCCTTTTTTCCTTGGACTACCCAATTACTAATATCATTCTTAGACATATGGTTTAGATTTCCATGAACAGTTTTCCACAAACAATTTATTATTACTGAATCTCTTAAAATTAATCTTTGATGTTCACTCTTATGTGTTAAATTTTCTATTGAGTTCATGTTTAGTTGAGATAAAATCCTGAAAATCTGCAAGATCATTGAATGTCCATTTTTTGTTGTAGTTATTGTTGTTCAGTATTATACTCAGTTTTGCTGAACATGCCTTTGCCCCTAGGCTTAGTTCTTTTGATTTTTGATATGTAATATTCCAGGACCTACAGTCTTTTAGCTGCTAATGATCCTGTATGATTCTAATTGTAGGCCTACCATATTTGAATTTTTTTTTGTTATTGTTCCTTATAAAATTTTCTCTTTGATATGGGAGTTTCAAAATTTTACAATAATGTCTTGTGTCTTCCTTATAGGATCTCTTTGAGATGGTGATAGGTAGATTTTTTTCTATTTCTACTTTCTCATGTTCTATAACTTCAGGACAATTTTCTCTGATTATTTTTTATTATTATTATTGTGCTAGGATTCCTTTTCTTTTTTTTTTTTTTTTTTTTTTTTTTTTTTTTTGGTCACAGCTTTCAGATAGTTCAGTTCTTATGTTTTCTCTTCTTGATCTTTTTTCCAGATCTGTTGGGGTTTTTAAATAAGATATTTTACATTTTCTTCTATTTTTTCATTCTTTATATTCTGTTTTGATATTTCTTGGTTTCTTATAATTTCACTGGCTTTCCCTTGACCAATTCTAATTTTCAAAGAATTATTTTCTTTTTTAAATCTCTGGATATCCTTTTCTAATTGGTTGACTTTCTTTTTATAATCTTCTTGTTTATCTTAGATGGTTCTTATTTATTTATTTTAGTTTTTCCTCAATCTCTCTCATTTGATTTTTAACTGTTTTGGGGTTTTTGAGGTTTTTTTGTTTTTGTCTTTTGAGTTCTATGAATTTTTTTTTCTAGGCAGGTAGCCATTTAATATTATTCTTTGGGGTAAAAGAAGCCTTTTTTACTTCACTATCCTTCTCTGAAGATGAACCCTGGTCTTCCCTATTACCATAATAAGTTTCTATGGTTGGGTTTTTTCTCCTTTGCCTGTTCTTTTTTTTTTTTTCTTTTTTTTTTTTTTTTTCTTTTCAATGAGAACTTATTAGTGTCCTCTACCACCTCTAGTCCTGCAATGGGAGGGAGAGGAATGGTGTCTCTGGCTTCACTTTAGCTCAACCCTCTGACCTGAAACCCTAAAACAAAAGCTCTGCCCCCATGTGCTAGTTCCTTCTCACCCAGGACCCCTCTCTGCAGCACAGCTGGGTCTGATGTTCCTACTCAGCAAAGGTTTCCTCAATCCTCCTGGACTCCTGGACTTTGGAACCCAGCTAGCCCTAGGACTCCTAGCTGGCTGTATCTGCCCAGCTAGCTGAGGTTGGGAGGAGGGGTTGCACTTCACACTGGCTAAACCTTAATCATGGGGTTTTTCTTCCTTCTCAGAGTTGTCCCTGGAGGAGTCTTATTCTGCCCCAAATCTTATCTGTTCTTCACCAATCTATGTTTGACCTGAGACACAATTTTATTTTGTTTGTGGGGGGAAAGCTGAAGATTTGAAATTTGAAAATTTGGAATTTTCTAGCATACTCCACCATCTTCCCACAGTCTTCCCCTTGCTTTTCCACTTTTAAGGCACTACATGGAGATCACCAGTGTCCCAGAGAGCATCTCTTCCCACAAGAGGATATGAGTTCAAGTAGTCCAAGATTCAGTTCTTAGGGAAGCTTGACCCCAAAGAAAAGAGAATAGCATTTTTCTCATACTCTATGATTTATTCCCCTGGCCCACTGTTCTAAAAGAAATCTCTTAAGTAAAGCTGAGGTATGGCTCATATCTAGGACTTCCCACAAGCGATTAATAGATTGCCTTACAGAAAAGATACTCAGTGTACAACGTAGATATAAAGTATGGCAGCTTTTTATTTCTTCCACGTGAAAGAAATGCTTAAAACACAAAAGACTCATAACTACACATTGACAAATACTTAAAACATGAAACACTAACCAACCCTCCTATTATATACTCCAAGGAGATAAAGACAACTTTATAGGGTGGTTAAAAGATATTTCATGTTCACTTTGGGTTCCTACCGCCTGGAAACTTACAAGTCCAGATATATTGACCGGCAAAACCTAGTTCTTTAAATCTTTCAGGTTTAAAATCCTACTAACAGTGCTGTCCTTTTCCAAGAAGCTGTCTAGAAATCACCTTTTATCAGAAAACTAGTTAGGAATTCTCCAACTAACAAGTTGACATCAAGTCCATAAACAGCCTCCTCTCAGGATTGCTCTTTAATCTCCTGTCCTTAGGGAAAAGAGACACAAAACAGAAGCAACAGCCAGGGTCTTGTGGTTCATTCTTTCATCTAGGCAAACATACGTTCTCATAGGCCTGTGAGATATTCCCAGCAGAGAGGACCGTGAAGTTCCCTCCTTCCTCCAAGTCCAGGGAAAGCTAGGTTCCAAACCAAGTGAGAGAGGCAGACAGAGAGGGAAATAGAAAAAAGCATGAGGAGGAGAGGGAGGGAGGGGGAGAGAGAAGGAGAAAGGGAGGAAGGAGGAAAGGAGGGAAGGGAGGGAGAAAAAAAAGAAGAAAGAGGAAATAAGGAAGAAAGGGAGGAACGAAGGAAGGAAGAGAGGGAGGAAGGGAAAGAGAGAGGAGAGGGAACGGGAGAGAAAAGGAGAGGAAGAAAAAGGGGAAAGAGAAATGAAGGAGGGAAGGAGGGAGGAAAAAAGGGAGAAGAGCCAGAGAGAAAAAGATCAAGAGAGAGAGAAATGAGAAACAGAGAGAGAGATATGGAGCTTTTCTCCACACAGTTTCACTTAGAGGCTATCAAAAGGACAGTCATTAATCCTCTTTAATATACTCTAATCTTGGGGCCAAGAAATGCCTTAGAATTGCTACGTTGCTAATATACTATATAGAAAGGAGCCAAGTTCTATACCTCTAACAGAATTCAGTCCCTGTGGTGCTCAGCTTGCTCTTGCTACATAAACATAAATTACCATAATCCCAACTCTTATACTTTCCCCATCCCAGAGGTTTTGAACCTCTAGTTCCCAAAGTATAAACCCCATTTCCCAACTCCAGCTTCTCTCTCTCTCTTACTTCCATCTGCCTCAAAGCAAAGCCCCCAATGCCCCAATCTAGATCTGCCTTACCTTTGCACTGTATTCTCTGATACGCCTGCTCCATAATTAATAAACTTCTTTTCATTATAAACATTTTTCCCCACTTACCTCAAACCACTCACTGAGACCTGATGCCATCCTGATGATACCATTTCCCTCATCACCACCTTTCTCTACAGGAAGTACTTTCAACATAATACCCTGAACTCGCTGCTTGTGGTGAGAGACTCAAAACTGCCTGTTCCCCATTGCCACCTCCAGATTCTCTCCTCCACTATAGTTTATATTATCCAATTTTACTACATAATCTAAATCCTGATGTCCATTCCTATCAATTCCCAGGAATTCCATAATACTCAAATATTTTCTTCCACTATCCCTCCCATCATTTCCCTCACTACAGTGAAGAGTTGGTCCTTTTCTTTAACCAAAAAAAAAAAAAAAAAACCTTTGTACATGCACCCCAATCTCATTCTTTTCCAGAAGATGACCTCCCAATTATTCCCACATTATTTTATGTTTCAATTATAATCTATGGAAATGATTCCAAAATCTATATATCCAATCCTACCTACTTTTTCTCCCATGCTTCAGTGTCACATCACCACCTGCTTTTTGGAAATCTTCGACTGGATGTTAATAAGGCATCTCAAACTCAGCAAGTCCAAAATATGCCATTATCTTCCTCCTCAAAAAACAACCAAAATACAAAAAACCTTCCCTTTTGACCCCGCTTCATATTTATGTAAAGAGCACTACTGTCGTGGTTAACTAGACTCATACCCCTCATATGTCATCCTTGGCCCTCAGCCACCCATATCCCACATCGCACACATCCAATCAATTTTTAAGTCTACTTTCACGTTCATAATATCTCTAGATATCCCCTTCTCCCCACCACATAACCACTGTCCTATTTCAGGCCCTTGTCACTTTTAAGATAGACTGTTGTGGTAGCCTATTAATTGATCTTGCTCCCGCAAATCTCTCCTGACTCTGATTCACATTGCACTCAATTTCCAAAGCTGTTTTCTTAAAACGCACATTGTACAATGTCTCTCTCTCTGTCATTCTCTCATAAACATTGTAAATTCCAATGATTCCCCAATTACTTCCATAATGAAATATAAAGTCCTTTGTTATTTAAACTTCTTTATAATCTGGCTCCGCCCTACTTTTCCAGTCTTCTATTTCTCTTCCTCCAACTTCCTTCCTTCTTTGATCTCTCTACTGAACTAATGACTGTCCCTAAAACAAGACCTTTCATATTTTTAATCTGCCTTTTTACTGACTGGACGAAGTGCTCTCCCTCCTAACCTCTGCCATTTTCTGGTTTCCATCAGATCCCAGTTCAAATCCAACCTTCTGTAGGAAGGAGGTCTTTTCTATCTCTCCCACCTGCTGGTGACTTCCAGTCACACATTGCCTTCTACCTACTGTATTTATATCCTGTATATCCCTAGTTATATATACATGTTGTCTTCAGTGTTAGAATGGAGAGCTCTTGAAAGTCAGGGACTGTTTTACCCTTTTGTAGCTGTAATATTAGCATAGTGCTTGGTACATCATATGAATTTGAGAAGTACTTCTTGATTAACTGATAATTTGGATGCAGAGGACTTACTTTCACATCTTAAATCTGCTTTTAATTATTCTTATGATGGATGATAAGCAAGTCTTTTTTTTTTCTGACAGCTTTCAGTTTCTTTATTTATAAAATGAAGGAATACTAGACGATTTCTGAAGTCCCTTTTGTTTCTTAACATTGTATAGCTCTGTTTTAAAATCTTGATTTGAATTCTTAGCTCCATATTCTCATTGTCCAAATCTTGGAGCCTCCAAATTTAGGTTTTTATTTAATGTAGAAAAAAACTGACTATAAATCTAGAAATATTTATTCAGAAGGCATTTAATTGGATTTTTTAAAGTTGAAATTAGTGCACAGCATAGATAATTTAGCTATTTAAATGATCCATGCAGTTTCAGTATGCAGGCTCTGCATATTAGTGTAATGAGTTATTGACTTGCATTTGGGAGACTTTAAGGGAGAGTTGCCAATGAAGCACAAAGTCATGCCTGTAAAACTTGAAAATGTTTTTGGTATCTTGTTGCCAGAGGGCAAATGCCATTGTGGTATTTATCTGCCAAGTCATGATGGCAACAAAGCTCCATTGAATGGAATTGTAAATTGTGGATTTTACTTACTGTGAATCACTGTGGCTCTGGGATAGAGAGGAACAATTGATACATGAGAAAATATTCCTTATTAATCTGGGTTTCATTTTCATTTTACCAGAAGGAAGAGGGCTTCAGTCACTAAGAGAAATATCTGCTTTACTAACTGGTTTATGTGCACTTTATAAGCAAGATAGTCACACTATATTCATACCTCTAGTAGAACATATATAGAAGGTATAAATTGAACTTTATTATTTGATTTTTTTTAAAAGCCATCTATTGCTCTGAAATAAAATCTTGTACTAAAAGTTATCCAGGAGATCAATTTCTGTAGAGATCATTTTGTAAGACTGAGAGCGATGGTTATTGTCCAAATAACATCACTAAGTTGAGATCAAAGTGTGATGTGATCAGACAAATGCAAGCTCAGAAAGTTCTAATCAAATAATCCATATGAACATTTGGAATAGAGATGTCTTTAAATTCACACATCTCATGCTTCTTTTGAGCTACTGCAATTCTGCTTTGCTTATAGAACCCATCACTTTGATGCAGGTAAGGTACATTATGCTGTGCAGTCCTGTGCTAGTGTCTCCAGTGTCTCAAAATCGATTCCAAAGTTCTTCAGAGAGACTTAGAGAGTATCCTTATATCAATTCTTCTGAAGCAATTTAACTCCCTTCTTTCACTTCAAAATAAGAAATATAAAATGCATAAATATTAGATATCTTTCAGAAACCATAAAGTAACAAAACCAGTAATCAATAAGAGAAATACCAGCAAAACCTAAAAAATAAAATGAGTAAATAATTAGGAAAAATTATTAAGCTCTTCCTGTATGCCAGGATATAGGCTAAATGTTAGGTATACAAATACAAAATTTCACCTTAAGGTGCTTTTTTTCTAAGATGAAGAGATAACATATAAAAGGGAGTGTTGGCCAAGGAAGAAAGTTATGGCCTGGAAAGTCACAAGAATGATGAGTTAGGCCATAGGGGAAGTAACTGAAATGCCTTTTTCACCCCCCCAAAAAAAAATTAAAACATTGATTAATATACTTGGAATAGGAGGTAGAAAAAGCGAGTTCTGTGGAAAGGAAAATAGTATCAAGGCAAATAGCCAGATGTCCCAGGTAGATGGCTCAATATGATATGAATATAACCTGACTGAAGGTTTGGCTATATAAGTTGGTTAGTTCAATTTATACTTGCTCACCAGTCAAGAAAGCTCTGCCACAGGACAAGAATTCAAAGGCTGAATTGGTTAATGTCCTCTTCAACAGGGGATGTGATTTCTAAAAGACTGTTCTTAGAAATACAATTCCAGGCAGGGAGATGTGGAGCAGCAGTAGAGTAAATGGCATAGAGTAATGATATATTATAGAATAGTGAGTGAGTTAATATCATAAAAACAGCTAAAGTTATATTAAAGAAAATTATAATTGTGAGGCAGCATGCCAAAAATATGGAATGCAACTAATGCAATACTTAGGGAAAAATATGTCTTTAAAAGTTACATTAAAAGTAGAAAAAGAAAGGACTATTAATTGGGTATGCAATTTTTAAAATGGAAAATTAATAAATTAATCCCTTCAAAAAAACAAAACAGAAACAGAAACAAAATTAAAATAAAAAAGACTAGTGAATTGATAACCAAAATTAGAAAATTTTTTAAACTAACCAAATTGATAAGACTTTAGAATTTTAAAAAGGAATATGAAACTACATTGCCAAAAAGAAAAAAGAGAATTAATGACTTGAAAGGAAATAAGGAAAATTGTAAGAAACTTCTACATCTAAGCATATGTCATCAAAACTGAGTTTATAAAGTGTATAAATATCTATAAAAATACTAAATAATCAAATAATTAAAACATCTCTTACAGATTTTTTAACAGATTTTATATAAAACATTAGTGAAAATAGCTATAGTAGTTTATCTACTCTGTTCCCCCTCCTACTCCACCCCCCAAAATAATGTTCATTCAGACTATAGTGGATTTTTTTGCCATATATAAAAGAATTGTTCATCATAAGGAAAACATTTCCCATTATTACATATATACTAGTATACATATGAATATATATGAAAAACAACATGATTGTGTCAATAGATGCAAGAAGAACCTAAAACAAAATGCAAAACTCGTTTATGCTAAAGAATGATGGGAATGAGCCTTCAATGTGTTGAAAATTGACCATTGGAATTGAAGTAACTTTCATGCAATAGGCAAAAATGGACTATGATTAAGTTTGCTACATTTTTTGGCTGTTTCTACTCAGCATTATAAATCCATATGACTTGAACCCAGACTTCATTTATTTTTTTAATCCAAATTACCCTGGTAACTACCTAAGAAAACTATCCACTTTTATATCACTTAAGGTGAGCCTCCCAGCTTAAATGAACTGCTTCACAGTTTGCAAAAGCACAATTACTATCATTACCAAATTGATGGATCAAATGATATTGAAGTAGCTTTAACTTGCATTTCTCTATGGTTATTATTGATAGTTTGGATTTTTTCTTTGAAAATTGTTTCTTCATTTCTTTTGGTCACTTATTTATTGGGAAAAGAATCTTAGTCTTATACATTTCTTTCAATTCCCTATGATTTTGGACACCAGCATTTTAAAAGATATTTCCAATACAAATTTTTTCCAATCAACAGTTTTTCTTATTATAACTGAATAAGATTTTCCTTACAGCACCCCTGTTTTAAAAAAAGGTGGGGGGAGTAAAAGTGTTATCCATTTTCCAGACATGTAAACTGAATCTCAGAAAGGGGAATAAATTCACCCCATGGTAGGTTTTAGAATCAATTTGGACCCAGGATTCCTGACTTAAAGTAGTCATTTATCTGTATCTACTTTTTTTTTTTCTTATGATATCCTACTAGTATATAACAGTTTATAAAACTAGTTTGGTTGACTGAAACAACTGAGCAACAAAAGAGTATGTTAAGTGCCAGGAGAAGTAAATAGATAGAAAGTTAATCAGGGAAGGCTCTCTAGAGGTTTTGAATCATGAGATAAACCTTAAAAGAAGCATCGTTTAATATGTTTAATGTGATTATACAGGTATAACCTGTATCAGATTGCTTGCTGTCTTGGGAAGGGGAACGGAAGGGAAGAAAGAAAAATCTGAAGTTCAAAATGTTACAAAAGTGAATGTTGAAAACTATCTTTATATGTAATTGGGGAAAAAGTAAAATATACTATTAAGTGGGGGTGGGGTAGAATGGAAAGACACCATGTAGGGTAGAAAAATTAAGCACTTTTATGTGAGAAAAAGGACACTACTGTCACCTAAGTCACCTACCAGGAAATCTGAACTCTTCAATCAGTTAACAAGCATTTATTAAATATCCACTATATGTTAGGTACTGTGCTTGGTGCTAGGAATACAAATATATTTAACTGATACCTGGAATATCCCCAGTTCTTATTCGTCATGAACCCCATTCCCATTCCAACTTTACTTTTCTTTCCTCCTTGTTTAATCCCACTCCTCGGAAGGAGAACCTCATAAATCTTGCCTATCTTAGACTGACTCCTCACCCCTCCCATATCACACACAGGTCTCAACTCTTTTTCCCAACCTCCATCCCTTTGGAGCCTTTGACCCAAACCGCCCGTTACTAACAGTAGCACAGAGATAGCTTTTCCCCCAAGCTTCCTGCAGTACATGAGAATAAAGGAACTGTCATTCTGTTATCATTATCGTAAGGAAACCAGAGTATGATACTATATTTCTGACACCTCAAGCTGAAATTCTAAACATATTTTGTCAAGAACACATTATTATGTGGTAATTTAAGTTCTGGCATATGCTTAGTACTGTAGTTCAGGTACATTTTAGACTAAATGTGTTTTTTTTGTTGTTGTTGTTTTTAAATTGCTAGCCTAAGACTCTAACCCCCTATATAATAATGAGGAAATGCTTTTAAAATCCCAAGAAAAAGACTAACAAACACATGGTGTTTTTGAATATATAACCCATTCATCAATTGGAAGTTACCTAATTTGATTTTTCTCAAACCCAGGAATGTCTGCATTTTCTTTGGCAATCTGCATCCTTTATGAGAAGTCTTTAAAATGGGTGTGTGCTCTTAGTGAAATAAAGACTATTCAACAAATATTTTTTTAAGTGGAAAGACTTGGAACATTCTGTATCATTTAATTTATTTTGAACAGATCTTTCAATAGATGATGAATATAATTCATTCATGAATTGCTTCATTCAAAGCTAAAATAAAGTCAAATGATGGTTTAAAATCTGAAAATACAAAGTCCTCCCTTTGTGTGTCTGATGATTAACTCATGCAGAAATGTTTTTTTTTCCCTCTTTTTGTAAAAAATACAGACATCATTACAGTGAATTGCTCAGGAAAGAGGCCACAAACTCCAATGCAGGTTCTGAAATATCTACTGAGGATATTGCCACTCCAGCATATACAGGTTTGTGATTATTGTAAATAGAACTTTTTTTTCTTAAATGAAGAAAATATTATAGAACAAAGAATAGAAGCACAAAATGTTTGAGAAGCTAGATGATGCAATGGATTTGAATAAGAGAACTGGGTTTAAATCCTAGTACCAACAACAGCTAACCACGTGAACTTTGGAAAATCATTTTACCATTCTCTGCCACCTCCGTTTCCACATATGTCAAAGATGTAAAAAAGTTTCCTAATCACCCATAATGTTATCATGTTGATTACATGATTAGGTCTGGAAGATCAAACCTATCTTCCCCTAAACCACCATTTTACAGATAATGTAACTGAGGTTAGAAAGGCAAGGACCACATAACAAGTGTCAGAGCCTGAATTCTCCTGACTAAAATTCCAGTTATCTTGTAATGTCTCACATTTTTATGGAATTGTTATGATTTGACATCAGTTCAAAGTCAGAAATAGCACTTGTAGCTGCAAAATGAACAAGAGTTCCTATTACACAGACACTTACCTACTTTTTATTTGGGTGGTGATGATTGTTGTTGCTTGGAAAACCTCTGAAATGAAAATTATTTATTGGAAATGAAATGTTACTATAATTTTAGACAGTAAAAGCATTCATTAAAAGGACTGGTTCTTCAAAATAAAGTTGATTCACCAGAATCTGAAACATTTTTAAATTTTAAAAACAAAATTGAATGATGATGGTAAGAAATATGTGAACTTTTCTTGTTCCTGTTAATTCCCAGGTGGTCGTTGTTGTTTTTGTTTTTATTTTTTTAACAGTGTTTACAAAGCATGCCATAAATCTCACTTGGCAAAGTCAGGGAGACATTCCGATAAAACAGTTTTCTGAAAAGGAAGGTGATCTCCTCCCCCTTATTATCTGAGTGACTCTGGGCAAGACATTTAAATCTCTCTCTCACCTTCTTTTTCTGGGGAATAAGAGGATTGGACTAGATGGGCTCTGATATCGCATGTATAAGATCCATCTTAAATGCTCTTTCATAGTGGCTATAGTGTATTTTTCCAAGTTTACTAACATCCCTCCTCTTTAGAAAGCCTTTACAACCAAAGTGGCGTTCCTCATTTTTCTCCTACATGACAGTATGTTGCTTGCATCTATATTTGTTCATAGGCTGACCCTTGAGCTTAGAATAACACTCTCACATCAGCCCCCACTTAGAATCTTGTGAAGTCATCTCAAAAGCATCTTTTCTATGAACCCTTTTTTGATTCTCCCAGCTGCTCATTCCTTTTTTTAAAAAGTTACTTTGATTTATTTTGTATTGTGCATATATGTCTGCATGGGGTCTTCTTAAAGGTGTTGCCCTTTGGGGGAAACTTCTCACTTATATCTCATATCCAAACATGAAACTCCAGAGATTGTCTAGATGTAACTCAGTATCCATGAACCTTAGGAGCCTTCAGTGGGTTCTCATTTGGTACTTACATCTCTCTAAGTGCCATTTCTCATTATCTCAGTGCTTCTCTCCTGGAAGACTGAGTTTTCTTAAAAAACAGAATAAGTAATCTGGCCCAATTTCATTCACATTGTTATCCACAATAAAAAGTATTGATTAGATCTCTGTTGAAATATTTATTTTTGAATACTAAACAATAAGAGAACTGGCCATGGTCCCTTCTAGCTTTAAACCTAAAATCTGCTCCTCAGTGTTCAAGTTAATGAGAAGTATTATGTAGTGTGACGGCTTTTCAGCTATAGAAATTAAGTCTTGAGCATTCTTTTTCAACATTGTTTTTTAAAATAATAGTAACTAATAATTGAGATTGTAACATTTGCAAAGAATTTTATATATGTTACCATTTGCTCCTCAGAGCAACACTTTCAGAAAATCTCTAGAAAACTTCCAAGACCTCTAAATAACCAAGACAGCTTTAAAGGCCTTTTTCTTGCTGTTTTAATTTCATGTAGCCAAAAGAAATTTACATCAAGTGAAAAATGGGAGTTGTTAATGTAGCATAATTTGGCTTCTGTGAATAACAGGCATATGTGTGTGTGTGTTTTAAACCTTCCTAAATGCATATTATTCTATCGTTCAGTTTATTCAATAAATATTTTAAACCTTATGCAAAGTACTATTCGGGGCTCAAAGCTGGACTAAGTCAGATTCTCTGACCTCAAAGAACTTATAGTCTAGTAGGAAAGAGAAGACATCTCCCCAAATAACTCTAATATGGAATAGAATATGAACATGTAATTAAAGACACAAAGTCTATGGTAATTCAGAGAAGAGAAAGATTATTTGGGGGAATGCAGAATGATGTAATACCATTTTTCTTTTTATCTACCAATGAGTTTGCTGTCATGAAATCTCAGAGTTTGAAATGGACTTTAAAGACCATAGGATTTACAGTCAAAAAAAGGGACCTTATTGATCTCCTGGGCCAGCGTTTTTAGTTTACAGAGGATGTACTTTAGACCCAGTGAGGGGAAGTGAGTTGCCCAGTATCACTCAGATAGGAAATGGTGGTTGGCTGCTGCCTAGATCCATGTTCTCTGACTCAAACCCCCTAGTCTTCATTCCACTGTTGTGGACTGTGAATCTCCTTCATGAACTTCAGTGTCCAGCGATCATCCTGCTCCAGCTTGAATGCTTCCATTCCAGAGTCAACGGACTTGTTCTGCCGTTCCCATAGTTAGAACATTTTTCCTCACACAGAGTTGAAATCTACCACTTTTTAGTTTCCTCCCATTGATCCTTGTTCCCTCCTGTGGGACCAAGCAGAACAGGCTTAATCCCTCTTCCCTGTGAATGTAGCACATTACATTCTGCAGCTTCATTTTCCTGCTGCCAATAGAAGTACCTCTCCCATCATTTTTGTGATTTGCTGCCCTCCTTAGACCCAGTTACATATTCTTGTTCATCTCTGAACTCTCTTCTGCTTTAGTTTGTGAAGCTTCTAGATTGATGGTATCTTAAGTTCCTTCACTTCCCCCTGGATTCTTATATATGGTTCTCTAAAGGATGTGTTCACCTCTTGGGTTGTTGCTTTGCTGAATTTAGCTTCATGTACTAGATGGTATTTCCTTTCCTTTTTTACAAGAAAAAACACTTGATCTTGTTTCATTTTAAATTGAATATGCTATATTCCAAGGCTCTGAATCACCTGATATGAATGACTTCCTTGTCACTTTTCTAATCCTCTTCCGCCCACCCCTCTCATTCTGTCTCTGTCTCATTCTGTTGCTGCTTCTTTTCTGTCTCTCTCCCTCCCTCTTTCTCTCCCTCCCTCTCTCTCTGCCTCTCCTTCCCTGTCCCCCCCCCTCTCTCTCTCTCTCTCTCTCTCTCTCTCTCTCTCTCTCTCTCTCTCTCTCTCTCTCTCTCTCTCTCTCTCTCTCGCTCTCTCTCCCTCCCTCCTCCCTCCTCCCTCTCTCTCTCCCTCCCTCCTCCCTCCTCCCTCTCTCTCTCCCTCCCTCCCTCCCTCTCTCTCTACCTCTCTCCCTCTCCTTCTCTCTCTGGCTCTCTCCCTCTCCTTCTCTCTCTGGCTCTCTGTCCTCTCCATCCCTCTTCTTGGCACTCCTGTTCTTACCTGACTTCATCTAATAGAACCCTCTCTTAATTAAGTCTTGCTATTCCAAAGATACAGACACACCCTGTGGGCTGCCAGTGGCTGTTGCTCCTTTGGCTCACCCCTTCTCCTTCTCTGCATAACACCACCAAGCTTTATAATTCACTTCTGTGATCATTATTGATTTGGAGCCACCAAACAAAACATCTGAAAAAAATGGTGCAGAATCTTTGGCAACGACTGAAGTTTTTTATGCTCATTTGAATTGTAGCCCAGCAGAAGCCCACGAGCTTTAGGCCCATTATCCGTTGAGGATGCAGCCTTTCCTTGTTGTTATTTAGTGAGCTGCCAGAGAACACTGAGGACATTATATTTGTTTCACTTTATTGCCTTTAGGACAAGTTATATTGGTCGTCTTTTTGCAATACCAGCAATTTGTTCTCTTTGAGCTTGAAAAGCAGAAGCTACTCAGTCTGGAAAATTTCATAGGAAATATTTGAATTCCTTTGTTAGGATGGATGATGGCTTTGCCCAGAGTTGAAATCTGAAGCAGGCTTGGCCGCTAGAGGCAATCCATTGTAATGTACTGCTTGCCACCCTGGAACAGGAAGGACTGACATGCTAAAGGTAGCATTGATGTGATGCTGGGCACTCTCTTACCCTTTAGGCAATATGGTTGAGATACATTCTTCTTTATTTTCATCATTAGCTTGATGAATAAGACCCAAGCCTAAGGTGCTGAAAACTCAGTACCCAAAACTTCAGCTTCAGATTGAAAGGAAGTATCCTCTCTTTGATGGCTACGGAAGAATTATTCAAGAAGAGATAAAATGACTTCACCAGGATCACATGCCTCAGAAGAATTAAACATGAATTGTCTAAACACTCTGCTATCTAACCCTTAATCCACCTAGAAATTACCTGAATATGTTAAAAACTAGAGGCTAGTGAGATTGCATATATATAGGTAAAGGAGTTATAAAGCGGGATCTGGTCATCCAACATCAGAATTAGATATGTTTTTTATCAGGGAAAATCAAGATGTATAATCAAGTACTTCACTGCTGCACTCCAAACCACAAACTCCTTCCATCTGACTTGGACCTTCCTCATGTATTATCTCCTCCTATAAGAGTTATGAACTGCAATTTGGAACTATGCTCAAAAAGTTATCAAACTGTGCATGCCCTTTGATCCAGCAGTGTTTCTACTGAACTTATATCTCAAAGAGATCTTAAAGAAGGGAAAGGGACCTGTATGTGCAAGAATGTTTGTGGCAGCCCTCTTTGTGGTGACTAGAAAACGGAAACTGAGTGGATGCCCATCAATTGGAGAATGGCTGAATAAATTGTGGTATATGAATATTATGGAATATTATTGTTCTATAAGAAATGACCAACAGGATGAATACAGAGAGGCTCAGAGAAACTTACATGAACTGATGCTGAGTGAAATGAGCAGGACCAGGAGATCATTATATATACTTCAACAACAATACTGTATGAGGATGTATTCTGATGGGCTTGGTTCTTCTCAACAATGAGACAATACAGTCCAGTTTCAATGATCTTGTGATAATGAGAACCATCTACACCAGAGAGAGGACTGTAGGAACTGAGTGTGGATCACAACAAAGCACGTTCACTCCTTTTATTGCTTGCTTGAATTTTATTTTCTTTCTCATGTTTTTCCTTTTTGATCTGATTCTTCTTGTACAGCAAGATAATTGTATAAATATGTATACCTATATTGGATTTACATATATTTTTACCATGTTTTACATATATTGGATTACTTGCCACCCAGGAGAGTGAGTAGAGAAAAGACAGGGGAATTGGAACACAAGGTTTTGCAAGGGTCAATGTTGAAAAATTATCCTAGCATATGTTTTGAAAATAAAAAGCTTCAATAAAAAAAAAAGAATTATGAGCTTCTAGAAGAAAGGAGCTGTCAACTTTTCTATTTATTTTCTAGTGTTTAACACAATGCTTTACATCTAATGAGTTCTTAATAAATGCACTTTTGTTAATTCATTTATGAAGGATGTTAGAATCTAGTCTTGGGTCTAAAGGTCTCATATCTAGGTTTCCAGCACACACTCTTCCCCACTAAAAGCCTGTGCTGGGAACTTCTTTTTGTACCATATCACCTTACATTCCTTATCTAACCTGATCACTGAATGAACTAAAGGTACTTGAGCTCCTTGACCTTCTGAGTCCCCAAGCCAATTTGAGTCTTTGTAGCAGAGACCTGCAGCCAGAGATTTCTAATTTGTCCAAATATTCTAATTACACCTCTCCCTGTTTGCTTCTAATTTTGCCACTATCTCTGATCTTAGCACCTGCTTCTCTTTTCTCTTTCTGCTACACAATTTGGACAGCAACAGTTTGTTTTCTACAATTATTTTATAAAGCAAAAGAAAATATAAAGGTTCATAGAGTCATAAAAGCATAGATCTAGGGCCAGAAAGTATTTTAGCAGCTATCTAGTTCACCTCCTTCATTTTACAGATGAGGAAACAGATAAGTTAAGTGATTTTCCAAATTAATACAACTACTGAGTGTCAGAAATGGATTTTGAACATGTGTTCTCTAAAGAAAGACAGTAATTTTTCTTGTTTTGTGATGCCTTTCAAACACAGTAAGTAAAGCTTAATAGGAATTGTAATTAAAAGAAATTTAGCCTGTTCTAGCTTAGTTTTCTGGTCTAAATCTTTACTGAGGTTTTGTAGGTTTAGCATATTGTTCTATTTTTTCCTATCTCAGATTCTTTTCCAGGGAATCAGGAAGCCTGACATTTGGGCTTCAGGTTTCTAGCCCTACTCTCTCTCAAGAAATAGGCAGGGCAATACTAGTAAATAGCACAATATCTGTCACCTCACAATTAGAATTCACACAAATATACTAATCACCCCCAGAGTTTTCAAGAGACATCTTTCTTTTTACAAAGGCAAGAAAGTTACATCTGATAAATTTGGACCAACAAGTCACAGGATTTTAAGGACATTATGTAATCTAATTCCATCTTTTTATAGGTGACAAGACTGAAGCTCAGAGACTTGATGTGACTTGATGTGAAGCTCAGAACCTAGTTAGTGGCAAATCTGGGGCTCAGATTTCAAGTCAGGACAATTCCAACACTGCTCTCATCAACACATTTATTGTTTGCTATGAGGCCAGTCTCAAATACTGAAAAGTATGAATTATAGAGTAATTTAACATCATTGTATTACTTTTAAGTTCAGTACATATAACAGGAGCTAACCAAATTCCAAATAGAGGTTATGCCTTATGGAAAAGATAAAAATCATTGGTAATTAGTGCATTCATGATAGATAAATGATTCTGCTAAAGCTTTTTTATAGTTTCCCCTATTAACTAAGTTAAACTTCTTCCTCATGACGTTTTTGTACTCTTAAAAAGAACTTTTCACCAACACAGATGGCATAAAAGTAGTCACCTACTTAAACTGTGTCCAAATTACCACAAATTCTAAATTAGCAGAATTACTTTGTGAGGCTTTAAAGGGTAATATGAAAGCATGTCCATTTTTTGAACTAGTTCTTTCCCACTATCTCCCTCCCCCAGCATGTGCAATAGTATCTGAAACTGCAACTTCCTATTAGCAAACTATGGGATTCCATTGGAATGAAATGTAATGTTCAGAAGATGGAATTATTTTATGAAAAAAAGGAAAAAACAAATTCACTGTTTAAATGAATTTTTAAAAAAGAAACTTATTCTATCATATTTATTTTTATACTTCATGCAGAACAAGAGGAAACTTGAGTTCTGCTAAGATAATAGCTGCCCCCAATGTACTTCTAAACACACAATGTGGTTAAAGTATATATACAAAACAAATATCAACACAGCAAACTCCAAGGAATTGGCCAGATTCTTTGGTTCTATTGGAATTTTGTTGGATAGGATAATGTTTGAAACAAATGGGCTATAATTGAGGCTGAGAGAGATTTTTGTGATATTTCTTGTGATATAATTAAC
This sequence comes from Sminthopsis crassicaudata, assembly GCF_048593235.1. NCBI lineage: Eukaryota > Metazoa > Chordata > Mammalia > Dasyuromorphia > Dasyuridae > Sminthopsis > Sminthopsis crassicaudata. The sequence continues at coordinate 345,965,716 of NC_133619.1, read as the reverse complement.
CCAATTAATCCTTGACTTTTAATAGGAAGATTTGGCAAAGATTGAAGTGCCAATTCTATTTTGGATCATAACTATTTGTCTTTTATTGCGAATGTTGACTTTTCAAAATTTACAAAACAGTTTGCCTCGACCTTCCCTTCATAGTTATACTACTTTCAAAACTACTTGTATCCTTTTCTATCTCTTTTCCCCATTACTAAAATAGAAGTTCAATGAGATTCCTAGAAAATGGAAAGTGTTGTACATCTCCTAGGCTCTTAATAAATATGTGTTGATGAAACTGAATTTAGCCACAAAACTATAATCAAAGATTCGCTTCCTTACCTTGCATATTACTTTCCAAGTGTTAAATGACAAACTAACTAGATTTGTATTTAAGACAGTTCTAGGTCTGTTTATATTTTTATTTTTTTAAAGCATAAATACCAAAATATTTGAGTACCTTTCACATCACAAACAAAAATAAGTAAAATTTTCCAAATGTGACATCATCTTTAAAACAATCTCTCTGTAATTTCACAATGAATCTCCTTGTTTTTGCAGCTGCTCCTGAGTTAAAGCTGCTCTGTGGTGCAGATATCCTGAAGACTTTTCAAACCCCCAACCTCTGGAAAGATGAACACATCCAAGAAATAGTTGAAAAGTTTGGCTTAGTATGTGTTAGCAGGGCTGGCCATGACTTTCAGCAATATATCTCTGAATCAGCCATTTTAACTCGCTATCAACATAATATACACCTAGTTAAGAATGTGGTACAGAGTGATTTGAGTGCCACATATGTAAGACAAGCCTTGTACCAAGGACAGAGTGTGAAGTATCTGCTTCCAGACTCAGTCATTTCCTATATTAAAGACCATGACCTCTACCGGGAAGAGAGAAAATAAATATAATTAAAGGGATGGAATGATGAAGAAAATGTGATGTTAAGAAGTTTGTTGGGGCTTCTTTATTCTATATGTGAAATTCAGTTCCACTGTTATTAGGAACTTTCAGAGTTTGCACAAATAATAAGTTGGGTTTTTTAAAGTATGGCAAGTGTTTCTTGTTCATACAATATCAGTATTGTGCATATTGAATTCTTTAATGAGTCTTTAAGCACAATATCCTCTCCTTTATTAGAGATATTTGAGAGGATACTAATTACTTTAGAATGGACTTGGTAAGCTTTTGTTTTGAAAAAAATAGTACTAATAGAGCAAAATCATAATGGGAAGTTTAGTTGTGACAAGTGTGGACTCTTTGACTGTATATTCAGCACTTTCCTAAGCAGTATTGGATATTCCACAGAGAACCATTTAAGAGGAATACATTTCTACTTGGTATTGAATATTAAGATATTTTCTAAGCAAATGTTTTTATATATTTTAATATAAATATTTTAATACTGTTTTTAGCAGGAAACATGATATTCCTGACTGTAAATGCCAATGTTCTCATTTCCAAGATTTCTAAAAAAAAAAAAAAAAGTTGATTCACTTAATTTTAATAGGATCTTTTGAGTGTTTCATGTCTGCATATTGGCAAACAAAAAATAAAATGACATCACAAAGTCCTAATGAATTGCTATTTATTTCATTTTTTCTTTTTCTTTTCTTTCTTTTTTTTTTTTTTTTTTTTTTGCATTGTTGTGAATAATGTACCTCAGGTTGCTTTTTTTATTGGCCATTCAGAAATACTAGTTGGTGTGCCACTGGAACTTGAATGCACTGAATTCCTCACCTCAGGGTACCAAAAAAAAAAAAAAAAAAAAAAAAAAAAAAAAAAAACCAGCAAAAAATTTTGCCCTATTTCTGAATATAATCAGGAATGTTTTATAATTTGAGCCACTGCTAGTGCCTTTATTCTTTTTCTTTCCACAAGGGAGCCTATTAACATATGTTCCTTTTATTCCTGGATTGTTAAGAGACTTTCATAGGGATGAGTTTATATTTTCATACTTGCTGAGGAATTTCTAGTTCTACCAGTGAGCATGTATACTTCAGAGATTTTGCTTATAGAAAATTTACTTGTAGAAAAGTATAGACTACTGATTACATATTCTTTCACAAATTCAGAAGATATTATTTCACTCTGATTTTTCTTCAAATCCATGAAATCTTCTGATCCTACAAGCTCATTATTTCCCAAACTGAGATATAAGGAGACTGACTGTTGACTCTCACCCTCCCTCCTTCAGAGGCTGCTCTCCAGGTTACTGGAGATGTATTCAGCAGTATTAAATCATTTTCCTTTCAGAATCATGGCATGATAAAAAGAGCATTAAAATTTAAAAGAAGGAGGATCTGGATTTAACTCCTGGCTCAGTAATGTCCTACTTTGTAACTATTGACAAGTCATTTTCCCTGTCTCAATTTCTTCTTATGTTTTTAACCCTTGTGTTAAAGGTACTCTCCTAACCTAAAAGATTTGAGTACATTTTAGGGATTTCTCACATCTTTGGTTTTTTTGTTTTTTTTTTCTTGCTCAGTCATTTTCAGCTGGGTCCAATTCTTCATGACCCACTTGGGGTTTTCTTAGCAAAGATGCTAAAATAGTTTGCCATTTCCTTCTTCAGCTAATTTTATAGATGAGCAAACTGGGGCAAACAGAATTGAGTGACTTGACCAGGGTCACACAGCTAATAAGTGTCAAGACCAGATTGAACTCAGGAAAATGAGTTTCCCTGACTCTAGGCCCAACATTCTATCCACTGCATTATCTCACTGCCCCTATTTTCTACTCAAATGAACTAGGGATATCAATTTCAGCTCTTCCTCAAGAATATATTATTTAATTCACCTTGGGACAACTCTGTGAAACAGTTATTATTCCACTTACATTCGTGAAGTTTAAAATGTAAAAGTTTTATTTACAAATTATTGTGCACATAAAGAACTTGCATCCAAGACCCTAGAGAGTGAAGAGAAACCCTTTTTTCCCCAATAGACAATCTTTCATCAGAAAACTGTGATTTACAGTACTGCACTCAATATGGGACTACAGGAAAGGAATAGAAAGAGCAAAGAAGTGGGGTTTGTGCCTCTATGCCTATGTCTGACTTGCCATGGACCAGTATACTGTCCCATGAGGTTTTCTTGACAAAGATTCTGGAGCGGTTCGTCATTTCCTGTTCCAGTGGATTAAGTTGTTAAGTGATTTGTCCAGGATCACACAACTTAAAAACTTCTGAAGCTGGGTTTAAATTCCAGTTTTCCTGACTCCAGGCCCAAAACTCTATTCACTGTGCCATCTATTATTTTGAAACTTTTTACAAAATAGCTAATAGATTCTGGCTCCAAAAGGTCTCTATAATATTAATAATAATAGCTGATATGTATTCACTCTTTTAAGACTTGCAAAGCATTTTAATTATCTCATTCACCTGAGAACAACCCTGTTCAGCAGCCAGTAGAGTTATTCTTCTTCTAGCAGTTTCTTCGACTCTCCTATTAGAGAGCTGGAGGATAGAGCACTACAAAGCTTCCCTTTGAAGGGACTTGCAACCTTCCTAGAAATGCCATTATCCATCAGCAACTTCTTGACTTCTACTCTATGGGACCCAGCCCGGTATTCCCCCCCACCACTTTTCAGCTTCCTTTTGTATATTGTCGTCTTTCATGACATTGTAAGCTCCTTGAGGACAGGGCTGTCTCTTTTTCTTATTTCTATCCCTAACCTTTAATATAGTACCCAATACAGTAGTCCCTTGTTGAATTGAATCATTAACATGATTAATCATTAATTAACATGATCAATCATCAGGAGAAGCAGATCTTTCTGACTTCAAGTTCAGCACCATATCCACTAGGAAATACCTCTTCTCTGACACATCCCTCTTGTAGCAATCCAATAAGTATCTGTTCTCAAAATAACATGTATAAGTATTTTGCATACCTTAAAGCACCGTATCAATGCTAGGTACTACTATTATTTTCAGCATTATGATGACTTAGGGTGATTTTTGTAACTCTTCTTTCCTCTATCCCTAACAATCTCCCATATACATCAACACTGATTTCCAAGTTAAGGGAAACACAACACTCTACCCAGACCTTGTTTTCCACTCCCCACAGTCCCAGGAAACAGCTGGAAGGCATTATTTGAATTGCTCTAGAACCTCTTGAAAGATTTCCAAAAGAGATGAGAGGAACAGAATCAGCTGCTCTTATGCCAAGGGAGAATAAAATGTGGAGTCCCAGTATATGTAAAGTGACAGATGTGGATTATTTTTGATCCCTATCAGCTCTAAATTCTAATGTCTTACAATCCATGCTCCTCACTTCCCTTTCCAGCTGACCATACCTTATTAATTGAGCTTTTTCTTAGACCTTCTTTTCCTAAACCAGCAGCACACATTGGCCTAGGTCACAGTACTCTTGAGGGAGTATCATGGTACAGTGCATACAGTGCTGAATTTGGAGTCAGGAAAACCTGAGTTGGAATCCTCCTTGGGATATTTGTGTAGATGTCGGATCCTGTAAGAGTCATTTAACATTTTCTCAGCCTCAGTTTTCTCATTTGTAAAATGAAAATACCCAAGTCACAAGGTTATTGGAAGAAGCAAATGAGATACTTATAAAGTGCGTTGCAAACCTTGAAGCAAGTAAGCTTAATTATCAGCTTATGAGTTTAAACTACAGGAAGACTCTATAAATGTTAATTTATCATTACTGGTCCCTCTCCTTTTCTCTTCTCTAACAATATTCACAGCCTGCGAACTTACCTTCTTACCTGCATTGTAAACAGGAAAGTAAGAAACCACTTCAGGGGACAGCGGTGGCCATAAATGTGGCAGACATACTGTAAGAGTATGGGTTTAGATTGACATATTCCTGTGTGTTTATGCATGGGTATACACTGTCAATTCCAACTAAGAAACATATGATGATATCAAGGAAAATAAAATTAAAAGATGCATTCACAGCTGTTTCACCACTGTACCCTAACAACCATGGGACATTTCCACTTGACTTTGTAGCTGAAAATGATGTTATCTCTCCTTACCAGAATTTGAATTTAGAGAAGGGTTTGTTTTAATTTCCTATTTTTTCCCCAACATTTAGCATAGTGCTTTCCCCATAGTAAAAGCTTAACAAATGATTTTTTTCTCATTTCATTGATTTCTAGAAGGCAAAGAACTGTGGGCTCTACAAAGGTGAAATTATTCTTAATGAAGAGGTGGCAGTAGGGATCATGAAATGAAAAATCATAAGGTCACCAATGTAAATAAAAGCTGATTACATCATAGAAGTCACTTTGGCAGCATTCTTGGAAATATGCTAACACAACATCAACAAACCCTCTCTCTCTCATCATAGTTTTAGTTTCTTCCTTCTGTAGTAAGTGTACCTAGAGTAATTTTCCCTTTCATGTTCACCATGGGCTGAGTATAACAGCCTTGACTGAATCTCATATACAACCCAGCAAGGTAGAAAATCTCACTTAAGGCAAATTCTCTTTGTATTTTATCCAAAGGGGTCATCACTAGAAATACTTGAAGGAACTCCTTATTGTCTCACTTCGATTATGCTTGTAGACAGGTTATTTAACAAGGCCTCCATTTTACTAGAAATCCATTGAAAAACACTTCAACTCAATAAATATTCAAGTGCTTTCTCTGAGAGTTGAGAGTAGATACATAGATCGCTGCCTTCAGAACAGTCTAGATTGGACACACAACAGATAAATAACTGACCTCTAGGAGCTTATATTTTTTTGGGTGAGACAGTTATAGAAATAATGGCAAAATCAATACAAGGTAATTCCTATGGTCTGAAAAGGGTTGGTAAGAACAGAGACTCAAGAAAGGCCTCATATAGAAGGTTCTTGAGCTGTGATTTCTATATATATATATATATTTATATATATATATATATATATATATATATATATATATAATTTATCTACTTTTTAGGAGAGTAACTATTTCCCTAGGTAACCTCTGTGCTTATAAGCATTTCACTAGTTGACAAGTCCCCACCAAACCCCTTACTCCAGGCTTTTTACTTGGCTCACTTTTTTATTATCTGGTTCTAAGGCCATCAAGGGATATGTTCTGATCGTTCTTCAGAAGTTCATAAAAATCTGTAATTCCCCTCATTAGTTAGCTATCCCAACTCAGAAATCAGAAAAGGCCCTTTTTTCCCCCTAAACCATTTCTCCAATTTCTCAGACTCCCTAATCTCAAAAGACTTCACAACATTATTATACAACTTGATAGCAGAGGAATAAAAATTACATAGATGTGTATTTAAATATTTCAAATATTTAATCACAATGACAAAAATGACAGCCAGACAGTCACCTCTCACCATTAACTACAATTACAGATTTTTCTCTTCAATTCAGTAAATATAGTCTCACCATTCAGCTCTCTCAGGAATTCTTCGGAGGATATTTTCTCCATAACAAGTGTTAAAAATCAGTTTTCTCTAAATGTCTCTTTAGTCCTTCCCAAATATGACAATTAACTGAGTCTCAAAAATAGAATTTTTCTTAATCCTTTTTTTCAGTCCCTCACAATCTATTTCTAGGTAAGACCAGTAAGAGTCAGCACATAACAGTTAAATTGCCCCTCTTTTCAAGATTTTAGTGTCTTAGAGATACAGTAATAGTACCCATATCCTTCAGGAAAGTGGGGGTGGGGGCACATAACTGAGACTGAGGTAACTCTTCTATGTGTTTATATTGATTCTCCCAATAAATAGAAGTTCCTCGAGGGCAGCAACTGTTTCATTTTTGTTTTTATGTACCCAGCACATAGTAGATACCTAAAAAGTATTGATTGATTTACTGCTCATCGCAATCTACCTTTTACTAGGATAATTTATATGTGATATCCCCTAATTAGACTATAAAGTCCTTGATGGCAGAGCAATATGCTCCACTTATCAATTTATATTGATATCAATAGTTTATATCGATTTTTGTCAGTGATCTCACCAGATACTGCTTTAATTTTAATATCATCCATATGGGAACTATCCCTCTTCCCAGATGCAGAGCACCTTCACCTTTCTGTATCTCAGTAGAACGTTTCATGACTTGTGACAGTGAACAACTTATCTCCTGATACCGGAATTGCTAAACGGGAAGTTCTCCCTGTTTAGCAAGACTATTTCTCAGCCATACATTATAACCTCTATTACTTAGAACTTCCAGCTTAGTAAGACCTGTTGGGATTACTAGGTGAGAACTGAGGTTGTCTGGATGGTGACAAGGTGAGAATTCAGGTTTTCTGGACAATTACAAGGTGAGAACTCAGGTTGACTTGATAGAGGGGGCAAGCTCATTGGCTGGGGTGGTTCTTCCCAGAAGCCCTTGCATTATCCCACGCCCATTCTCTGGGAGGATAAAAAGAGACAGCAATGGGCGCAGAGGGCAGATCGGCCTGGAGAAGGATAAGAGCTGGAGGAGATTCAGAGCCAGGATTCAAGAAGAAAGACTCTCTACATTACATCAGGCCTGACGGGGCTCTCTGCAGGAAGGGAAGTCACTTCTAAGGACAAGAGTTAACAGCAACTGACTGGAGACAAAGGTTCACTACAGGAAGAAGAATCTGTCTGAGAGATTTGAGTAGACATAGCAGATCTCTTCCCTGAGAGCGATCCGGCAGCTTCTGGAGACGACAGCTCGCTACATTTGGCGCCCAACGTGGGGCAAGGACTTTTGCTTATCCTGACAAGAGGAGCTAGACCAGACCTTCGCAATTTGGTGCCCGAACAGGGACAGACACCGTCCTGATTCCAGTGGAAAAGCCTCCCATCCAGATCTCAATCTCTCTAACCCAGAACCGTGAGTAACAAGGAAACTTTGTTAAAGATTAAGTGAGTGTGCTAATAGATAAATAAGGAATTTAACTTGTTAAGGGCTAAACCAGCAATCTCTTATAGTGAAATGGGGCAAACACCTTCTGTTCAAGGAAAATGTTTAGAGAGCATCATCAAGGTTATGAAAAGCCAAGGCTTGATTATAATTTTAGAGGAGATTACTGAACTTTTAAGAACTGTGAAGGTCATATGTCCTTCTTTTTCTCTGGAAGAAGAATTGGATCCAGATGAGTGGAAATTAGTAGGAGAGCAATTAGGTGAACACTACAATTACCTTTGTGACATTTTACCCTTTGGTTCCAGACCAAACTCAGTTTCCAAAGATACAATTCATACCTACAATTTAATCCAAATGGCTTTAAAAAATGTTATTCTAAAGGAAGAGATGAAGGAGCAAAATGGGGAAGTGTCAACTAAACTAGGTGAAAAGGATGAATCAGATAACAATGAAGTTAAGTACAATTCTGAGCAACAGCAACAGGAGCACCTCCCATCTCCTCCCTCAATTAACCCTTCATGGGTGGAGCAAGAAGGAGGAGAGGAAGAGGCAGAAACACAAACAGAATTGCCTGTGAAGCAGTCTAAGCCTATGACAAGATTAGAAAAAGCATTGGTTAAAGCTAAGAAAGAAGGACAGGATATAAGTGATTTTATACATGCATATCCTGTGATTGAAAATATTGACTCTGTAGGTAAAAAAAGGAGAAGATATGCACCTTTAGATTTGAATAAAATTAAGGATTTGAAAAAAGGTTGTACCCTTTATGGGGCTACATCAGCTTATGTTAAAATGTTACTAGATGGTTTGTCTTATGAAGTCCTAACCCCAAATGATTGGAAATCCATAGCAAGGATATGCCTGGAACCTGGAGAAAATTTATTATGGCTTGCGGAATTTCATGAATTATGTAAAATTCAAGTCAGATGCAATTTGGAAATAGGAGTTAACACACAATTCACTTTTGAGCACTTAGCTGGTGAAGGTCGGTATGGAGAGAATTCAGAACAGACTGATTATACCATGACAATATATGAACAAATTGCTAAGGCTGCAATAAAAGCTTGGGGTGTCCTCCCTGGACAGAAAGATCGGGGAGAGGCTTTCACTAAAATACAGCAAGGTCCCAATGAACCTTTTGCAGATTTTGTGGGACGTTTGCAAACTGCTGTCAAAAGAACTATTGGAGAAAATGCAGCTACAGAAATAATGACCAGACATCTGGCTAAAGAAAATGCCAATGAGATTTGCAAAAGAATTATATGGGGATTAGACAAAGATGCTCCTTTAGAGGAGATCATAAGACGTTGTGCTACAGTGGGAACAAATGCTTTTTACACCCGGACAATGATGAATGTGGAAAGACAGGGTCCCTCCTGGCAAGGGCCTTCTAGAGAAACTCGGCGATGTTTTCAATGTGGAAAAATTGGGCATCTAAGAGCTCAGTGTAGATATGGAGATACAGTGAGAAGACAGGGTGAAAGAAGACCTAAAACCCCATGTCCAAAATGCAACAGAGGATTCCATTGGGCATCAGAGTGTAAACTAATTCAGGGAAATGGGATGAGGGGCCCAGGTCCAGGGCCCCAGGCAAAAAAGACTTGGGGCATGATGGCAGCTGATGTTACACCCAAAGAGCCTTTAGAAGGTCAGGACTCTGATTTAATCAACCAGCAGAAAAGCAATCACATGGCAGAAAGGGATTACCTGATAAGTGAGCCAAAAGGCAATCAGATTGCAAAAATGGATTACACTTGGGGAGAATACAGGCCTTTTAAACCAACAGGGCTGTATCCAGTGCAAACAATTCCAATGTAATTGCCAGATGATGAGAAGAGATTTAGAAAGTGGTAAATAGAAGGAAATTAGATAGGTTAACTGCCTGGGAGAGAGGGTTTGCTTGTATTTCTTCAGCAGGAGAAGGAATCAGATGGGTGCCAACGAGTCATATTCGCCTTGTCCATCAGAGAGAGACAGAAAAAGAGAAAGACCTCAAAATAAAGGAGAAGATCTAAGAAGCATCTGACACTGAAAGAGCATGGATAATAAGAAGACTGTTAAAGAACTTTAAAAACCAGCAGGAATCATTGGACTTCCTCACACAAGATGAGAATAATGGACAATGGACTTATGGACATTTATAAATTTTCAATTTATGATTATTTGATTATGTTATATACTTCTAGCATGTGTTATGTTACTATATTACTATGTGCTTATGTAATTTATGTAATTATCTGTAATACTTCCCATATTGATGGATTTATGTTTCAAGGTCATTTATGTAATTATCTGTAATATTTCCCATATTGATGGATTTATGTTTCAAGGTCATGACTGTCCTATGTTCTAAATCAAAAGAAAGGGGGAGATGTTGGGATTACTAGGTGAGAACTGAGGTTGTCTGGATGGTGACAAGGTGAGAATTCAGGTTTTCTGGACAATTACAAGGTGAGAACTCAGGTTGACTTGATAGAGGGGGCAAGCTCATTGGCTGGGGTGGTTCTTCCCAGAAGCCCTTGCATTATCCCACGCCCATTCTCTGGGAGGATAAAAAGAGACAGCAATGGGCGCAGAGGGCAGATCGGCCTGGAGAAGGATAAGAGCTGGAGGAGATTCAGAGCCAGGATTCAAGAAGAAAGACTCTCTACATTACATCAGGCCTGACGGGGCTCTCTGCAGGAAGGGAAGTCACTTCTAAGGACAAGAGTTAACAGCAACTGACTGGAGACAAAGGTTCACTACAGGAAGAAGAATCTGTCTGAGAGATTTGAGTAGACACAGCAGATCTCTTCCCTGAGAGCGATCCGGCAGCTTCTGGAGACGACAGCTCGCTACAAAGACCAGCCCCAGCTTTCAGGAACCAGGAGCACATTTAATTTGGTTCTCAGGATTCTTTAACATGTTGAGATATAAATTATCACCAAAATATCCATTTCTAATCTTTTCAATTCTTGCTAAATTTTAAAATCCATTATTCTCCCCAAATACCATAAAGTAATTGTATGTTCTAATGTCTTTTTATTAATTCATATGAAGATAAGTATCTGTGTATATACATATACACACATATATTATAGGACAAAAAATAAAATTATGCTTTCAATACATTACATAGACACTAACCCAAAAACTGGATTTTAAAATTTCTACTTGATCAAGTTCTTCTTTTGCATTTCATTAGATGGGATACATTGTTTATATTACAATAACTGAAAAATAGTAATTTTATCTCCTGGGCAAATATATATATATAAATGCAATAGAATTTTCTGCCTTAAATAATGGTTTGTATGTTATAATACACTTTGTCCAAATATTCTAAACTTTGTATTCTAGCCTGGGGAAACAGATTTTTCATTTGTATTATCCTCTTTGTCACTTGGGATAGGAAGATGTGAAATCACATTTTAAACCTACAGTGTATTCCATACTGGCAAGGTAAGTTCAGTAATTAGATTAATATATGAATATGAATTTCCCCACCACTTCTCTCTTACCTCCAATTGCAACAGTATTTTGATCCTCACTTTTTGCATGGATCTGCTTGCATTTGATTCAATTTCCATTGTATGTTTTTACATTAATGTCACATATGCATATATATATATATATATATATATATATATATATATATATATATATATGTATATCTTGAGCAAATCAAATTTATATGTATATAAAAAGTTTTATTTCTTAAAATGTATACACATTATATGCACACAAATATGTATTTCATATGTATTGCTATAGCTCAAATAAAATAATCACTTGGGAGTCTATTACAGTAAAGGAATATTTCCTCCTTATTTTTGTTTTACATATTGGAAAAATTATATTATTATAAAAAATGTCTAGGAAAGATAAATCCCCAGTCTATCTTGTGAAATGCAGTTCCTTGCTTGTATTTATTTCTGTGTGGAACTCAGAAATGTTAAATAGACAATCCCTCTTAGTTGAGGTGTTTTCATTGCTTCTTTTAATTTGACTTTCTCCAGACATATTACTAAAGCCTCACAGCATATACAGTCAATTCCTAATTAATTTCCACCCACCTGGATGATTTCCTTTGTCTCCATCTAAAAAACAAAACAAAAACGACTCCAATCTGTGTGAAATCTTATAACTCATTGTCATATTATGTAAAATGTCTATAGCTCATTCTAAGATAAGTATTTATCCTTAGAATTTTAGTATGTGAATATATAACATAAAAATGTTAAACAAATGAAAGGAGATTGATGAATTACAAATGAATTTTTTACACTTTAATTCTTTTAAATAGCAAGCACTTCTAATGAACTTTAAATGTTCTTCTTTTTAATAGAATTTAAATGCATATGTAACTTTCCAGGACCATATAATTGACATGCCAAAATAATACTCTTATTGCCTTAATGTTTGCCAACGCAAAAGTATATAATAAATGTATTTTAGCTATAATTTACATAAATTATTTTCTCAATAGGAAAATAAAGTTAATCACATTTAGAAACAAAGTGCTCTACTAATAATGGTGATAATCACTAATTTTTTTCATACCATTTCAATCCTTACAAAGCATTATTTCATTTGAATTTCACAACTCTGTGAGGTAAGAACTTTAGGTCCTAGATATTATTTCTCCTATTATATAGATGTAAATCATCCCTTCATTAGAAAACATTTATTATTTTTGTCTTTTTCTTCCATCTTTTTTTGTGGAAGTGCTTATAAATTTGTAAATTAAAAGAAGAATTTATTCACAATCCATAATACTTTAACAGAAAATGTCAAAATTGAAAAGGGTAGTACAGAAAGTGTTTGGACTGAAGGAGTTAGGGGAAGAATGATGGAGGAGATACAGGATCTGATCCAAAAATGAATTGATCAGAAAGTTAAAGGAACTTTTAGTTCACCATCTCATATGTTATTCACTTGCCATTAATAAATACATAGGAGAAGCAATGAATAGAGGATTCATCAAAGAGAAATATAGATAATGAAGTAGTACAGTCTTTGTGTAATATAATTATAGTCACCAGCAGAATTATTTTTGGCATGAGGTCATTAGAAGGAAATGTCCTTTTATGTTGGGATAGAAGTGTAAAGATATATGTAAACATGAATCAGTTATAACAATTTTTCAGTCATAAGAGTTGGTACTATAACCCTTGATAAGTCAACAGATGGTTCCTAGAATTGTTCCTGACTGCTTCCTCCCCAGTTCCTTCAGAACTGAGGTCTTCCTCTGCTTTCTTTCAGAGCCAGATGCTGAAGTTCTAACCTAACACAATTAGTCACTCTGGTAGGTTTCCTATCACCTGATAGCAAACTTCAACTTTCACACAAACAAAATTTATTTAGGTAGGATGGGAAGAAAAGCAGTCCATTTGGGGGAAAAAATATTTTGTATCAAATTTCTCAGAAAAAAAGTTTCCTATCTAAAAAATATAGAACTATATAAGAATGCATAACAGAAATATATAAAAACACAATCTTTTTACCAAGAAATAATTGCTCTAAGAATATGAACAAAAAGTTCTCCAAAAAAATTGCAAACTAATAATAATCATGTGAAAGAATTCTCCAAATCACTAATAAGAGAAATGCAAGTCAGTATAACCTTGAGGTTCCACCTCACACTCAGAAAACTAATATGACAAAAGATGGAAATAGTTGTAGAGAGGTTGTGAAAATAAATACAATGATAAATTGGTAGAATTGGTACAACCACTTTGGAATTAGAAAAGAGGAGGGACTAAAATGTCTTTTGATCCTAAGATCCCAGAGTTCTAAAGTTCAAGGAGAATTTTCTTGGGGGCCACTTTTATGAACCTCCTTGATTCCCTTCTTTGTTGATTTCATTAATTACATACTTTCTTCTCCACTGCTAAGTACATATCCCCATGGAATCCCAAAAGAACTCACTGATAAAATGAAAGTTTCCATAGACACCAGAATATTTACAGTACCATTTTTTGTAGTAGCAAAGAATTGGAAATATGAGGAAAGTGCATTGTAAAACATAAGGTACTGTGTAATCACAGTCTTAAATGCCACATTAAATATGTGTATTAAAATGCACATGTGCCATAAATGGTAAATACAGTTTACAGTAAAGTATCACGTAATATGGACAATTACAGAATCACATATAACATAATAAGGGACAACTCATGTGACACTTCAGAACTCTCTAAATAAGATTCATTATTTAAAATTTAGCTAGGCAACCCACTTTGGAAATTCCAAGTGGATAAAGAAAATATATAGGTTTGTAATTACATTTATGGAAGGAGGAGGATCAGAGAAAGGATAAGACTCCTGCTTGGAGTGGATGAGATGATGATAACTGACAGCAGAGAAACAGAAGAGCAGCTCAATTGTAATCTTGCTTCTCTTCATTTTCTCTTCACATCTTTAAATTTTTAAAGTTAGTTTGAGTTCTCTGTGCATATCATATCAATCTCTTCAAATAACCCCTATTTTTCCTTCTTACCAAAATTGTCTATCCGTGTTATCTGTTCAAGATGTGTGTATTAATGAATCAGCCATATGGCATGTCACTGTGCAGTGTAGTTTTCTTCATTTATTTGTTTTTGTTTTTTTTCTGATAGACTTCAAAATGATCAATCAGCCAAGGAAAACTAAGAGCAACCAAAAGGGTGTGTGTGTGTGTTTGTGTGTTGGTCTCTGTCTGTGACTGCATGTGTGTGTCTGTTTATATCTATAAAGTTTTCCTATTAGCCACAAGGTTTAAAAACTCCTAATTACTCTAATGGAACTCTAGGGCCACTGAAACCATAAAGAAAAACGTTAGTGTTTGGAAGAAAAGATTAGATGTTTCTGGAGTAGAAGTAGCTTTTGGAAGAATAAGACTTCTAGTACCCTTTTTCCTCAGACCAGGTACAGTTCTACATTCTGGCCTCCACCTCCAGTTCTGTTGATTCTTCAATTTTCTGACTAAGCTGAAATAGAATTAGAATGTAGAAAGTACAGCATCTATGTTCCAAACTAAGTCTTCATTCTTAGGTTTCCCTATCCTAAGGGCTGACTAAGGCAGAAGAGAAACAGGGTACCGTCCTCTTATAGCTCTCCTTCTACAGATGGCTGGGCAAAGGCAAAGTCCACTGAATGTTGCAATCAGATACTAAGAGAAGAACAGGGATGAGGTGCACCAGCAGAGACTTTAGCTGAAAGGAAATCCCTGAATCCCAAAGCACAAGCCTATGGATTGGTATATGTATTCGGCCAAAGCATCGAGCCTGGTGGGTAAGGGGTTCTGAGTGGGCATATTAAAGATTACATTTTCTATTCTTAATCCAGAAAGCTATAACCTTGTGTGTTAGGATTACAAGGTTAGGATTACATCTTGCTTTCTTGTTTTGTGGAATCACCAGTAATTACTACATTTATAGCACAAAATTCATCTTGGTTTTTTTTTTTTTTTTTTTTTTTTGAGATTGGTGAACCTGAAGAAAATATATAGTTGGTTACATGTTCTGGTTAAAACTAATACTTCCTAAAACCAAAGGGAAGTTGGGTATCTAAAATGAGCAAATAATCCATAGTAAATAACCCATTCAGCCTTTTCCCTAAGGAAATATAAGGAAAGATCATCACTAGATTTTTCCCCACCCCATTAGGTTCAGCAGTGCAGATTCACCCAGAATATAGTACTTAAATCATTCTTATCATACAGGCTTAGTTAGGTCTTATCATAGTTATTCCTGTAAGGAATTCAATTATCTGCTCTCCATGGCTCCCCAGTCACATCTCTTGTTTCTGATAGACAATAGTTGGTAGAATACCCACTTGCCTACTGGTGTCAATTATCTCAGTTTCTGTCCATGGCCAAGCCAAGGTAGGTGGAAGGTGGGGGGGTGGAGGAGAAACAGAGAAAGAGAGAAGGGAAGAAGGAAAGGAAGGGAAGGGGGAGGGAGAGGGAGATAGAAAAAGTAATTTCTGGGTGTGATGAGAGAATATCAACTTGGGGAGTGGATCTATACTCATATATTTATAATATATATCTATATATCTTATAGTCAGAGGTATTTAAGCCAAATTGCAAAAAGAAGCTATGATTATCAAGATTCAGAGATGATAAAGGAGAACATTCCAGGTGAGAAGGGAACAGTGGATATAAAATTACAAAAGTGGGAACTGAAATGTTATATGTAAAGCCTAGGTAGCAAGTGGGCCAGTTCAAGTGGGATGCAGTGCTTGAAAGGAAACAATGTAGAATCATTAGAGAAAAATAGCTGAGGGACAGCTATATGGCTTGGTAGGCAGAGTAGCAGTCCTGAAGTCAGGAGAATCTGAGTTCAAGTCCACCCTCAAATACTTAAGTACCTGTGTAACCCCAGGTGAGTCACTTAACCCTGATTTTACCCTGATTTATATATATATACATATATATATATATATATATATACATATATATATATATATGTGTGTGTGTGTGTGTGTGTGTGTGTATATATATATATATATATCAGGGAGAGAGACAGACAGACAGAGACAGAGGGAAGGAATGAGAGGAGGGAGGGGGCAGAGGAAAGAAAGGGAGAAAGGAGAGAAGCAGGGGAGAGGGAAGAGAGAGAGAAGGAGGAAGGGAGAGGGAAAAGAAGAATGGAAGAAGAGAAATAGACTGGAATCTGATTATGAAAAACTTTAAATGATCAACAAAGGAGCTTGTATTTTATCTTAGAGGCTATAGGAGATTATTGGAGCTCCTCAAGCAGAGAGTTACATGACCCATGATTAAGGAATATCAGTTTGGTATCTGTGTGGTAGATAAGATTGGGGAGAGTAGAAAATGGAGAAAGAGAAACATTTAAAAAGCTCACTAGATCTTATAAGTATTGTCTTATATATCTCCTTCCTTTATCAGTCAAATTCTTTGAAAAAAGTCTTCTGTATTCCAAGACCCCCCTCCTTTTCCTCTTATTCTCTTCTAAATGTTTAGCAATCTGGCTCCTGACCTCATCACCCAGACCTCTCTCCCAGGCACCAGTGATCTCCTAATTGGCAAAACTGACCATCTTTTCTCAGTCTTTGACTTCTTGACAACTTTTGACACCACTGACCACCTTTATGTCTTGGCATCTCAATTCTAGGATTCCACACCACTGCTCTTTCTCTTATTTTTCCTCCTATTTGTCTGTCTGCTCCTTTTCAGTTTTCTTTGCTGGATCATCATCTATGTCTCCATCCTGGCCCTTCTCTCTTTCCTCTGTGCTCTCTCGCTTGATGATATCATTGGCTCCCATGAGTTCAATTTCATTTTCATGTAGATGAAACCTTGATAAGTCAATCAATCATTCAGTAGGCATTTGTTAAAAATTAACTATGGCCATGCATTGCTAAGCACTTGGGATACAAGAAAATCCAAAAATTCTTTATTTCATTTATTTGTTTATTTGTACACACATATACATACATAAGCATGCATGCATATACATAGATGTATATATATATATATATATATATATGTGTGTGTATGTGTGTATGCATGTGTATGTACATATATTTAGTCTTTAAGGAACTACAAGGAGCTCATGGTCTTATGGGAGAGAAAACATACAACTATATGCACATGAAATATATACAGGGTAAATTAGAGATAGTCTCAGGGGAAATTGAAAATGAGAGAGTGGGGAAGGCTGGGGAATCTATCAAGAAAGGCCTTTTGCAAAAGGAAGGATCTAAACCGAATCTCAAAGGAAGCAAGGAAGCAGAGTTGAGGGATCATTCCCCAAAGAAAGACAACTAGTGAAATGGAATGGAGTTGAAGGGTAGAATATGATGTTCAAAAAATAGAACATCCCCTCCCTCCCAAAAAAAAAAGCACCTATAATGCTGGATCACAGAGTTTGTGAACAAAATGGAAAAGTAGAAAAAGGCCAGGTTGTGAAAGATTTTGTGAAAGAATAGATGATTTCCTATTTGTTCCTGAAGTTAACTGAGGTACTAGGTTATAACTGATTGAGTGAGATTCATACCTGTGCTTCAGGGAGGTCACTTTGACTACTAAAGGAGAGGATAGGCTGGAGTAGCTCGATGCTTGAAGCAAGGAGACCAAAACAAAAACAAAGCAAAACAGAATATTGCAATAATCCAATTCTAAGTTGAGTAATTCTGAGTTTCCCTGTTACTGTAAAGGACACCAACATCCTTCTAGTCACCTAGGCTGAAAGTTATTTCCAACTCACAACTTCCACCTCATATTGCCAGAAAATTGCCAAATCTTGTTTTTATTCTCACAGTATTTCACGTCTGTCCTTTTCTTACTAAGCCACCATCCTAGATCAGATCTTTAGCATCTCTTCATTGAATTGTTCCAATACTGATATCCTTCAAGTTTTTCCACAGTTTTTCATCATATAACTGTCAAAGGTATCTTTCCTAAAACAGGTCTGACGATGTCATTCTCCCTTACCCCTTCATTCAATTATCTGCTATGGCTCCTTTTATTTTCTACAAAAAAACTCTTGTGACACCCCTGAAGATAGCTAAAGAGGATACAATGCTGAACTTGGAGTCAGTAAGCCCCAAATTCAAATCCTGCCTCAGACACCTACCAGCTGTGATCCTAAGCAAATTGCTTAATCTCTCTCCACCTCAGTTTCCTCATCTAAAAGACTTTACAGGGTTGTTGTGAGGATAAAATGAGAGAGAAAAACATCTTTCAAACTTTAAACCAAATGGGTAAATGCTAGCACTCTTAGCTATCCCTGCCCCAACATTAGTTTTCTCCCACCCAAACTACCTTGTGTTAAGTTGGTTGTTTTTTTAATTATCTCTCTTAGATTGTAAGTTTTTTTGAGTGCACAGACTATCTTTCCATTCTTTTAGTATCTCTTATTTGAATGTAAATTCCTTAGGTTCAAGAACTGTTTCATTGTATGTGTATATATCTACAAAAATTAAGACACTGATAAATAATTAACAAATATCTATTAAGCACTCATTATGCACCAGGAACATAGATTTGGAATCATTAGTGAATTTTTTAAAAAATTGTATTAAGTTTCAGTATATCATATAATAAGCACTATACCATATGCTAAGATATAGATACAAAAGTAATTGATCAATCAATAAACATGCGCCTACCATGTGCTAAGTTTTAAGGGAACAAAAAAAGGGAAAAGACAGACTAATCCCAAGGAGCTCTCAATCTAATGAGAGGGACAATATACAAGGCAAGCTACGTACAGGAAAAATAGGAACTAATCTAGAGGGAAAGCATTAGAATTAAGAGAGACTGGAAAAGGCATCCTCTATGTGAGGAGTTTGAGAAGTTAGATTTCCACAGATATTGTCAAAATAGGATGAAGGGAGGGGTGAAGTATCTTGTTAAGATATCTCCAGTCAATAATCCTGTGAGTCAAAGAATTGGCTAAACATCAAATGTCCTGACAAAGGAGCCCAGGCTTAAAAAATGGCCCAAACTGGCTAGCGTCTTTGACATATGAAATGGATGAATAAAGAGAATTGTAAATCCGACCTAGTTGTAATTCAGATTATAAAGTTGATGAATTGTAATTAAATCTGACTATAAATCCAACCAATCCAGGTCTTGAAGGGAGGGGTCAGGCACTGCAGTAGTAATAGTATAAAACTTGCTCTGACTTCAGTATTTTCTGTGTCTTGCCAGCGAACATACCTGCTTCTCATGAGATTCTTCTCTCATTCTAAAAGAGACCGGCTTCCAACTGGGGAAACATGGGCAGTGGCAGCTTGACCTGGGCTCACTCCCCAACCTGCTGATTCCGTAGAGTCTTTTGATAACATGAAGATAAGATTTTAGTTGGGACTTAAAGGAAGCCAAGAAAAGCAGTAGGTGAGGAAAGAAAGCACTCCAGACATGGGGGAAGCCAGAGAAAATGCCTGAAGCCAAAAGATGGAGTGTCTTGTTCAAGTGTCACTATGTTGAGGCTGGTAAAGAGGACCCCAAAAGTTTGGGGTCATAGACCGGTGTTGTGAGGTATCTCAAAAGAATTTGCAGGCTTAAACCCATCTCCTTAGCTAAGGGGCAAAGTTTATTGTAATAGTAACGCCATTACAAAACAGACTGGAATTCTAAGAGAATTCAGCAGAGAAACAGAAGCAAGAGGCTTCCAGCTTCTGTCATTGATATACTAATTCTATGGAGGCGTGTTCTCCGAAATTTGGTTCTTGTTGACCAGATTATCACCAACAAGATTATCAGTCAGCAATGAATTGAGGAGGGGTCTCCAGAATCAGACAAATTGGGTGTGGGAGTTTCCTGAGGCACACTCAAAACCAGAAGGTCTAGAATCACTGACTTATTGCCAGAACAGAAGCCCCTCACTAAAATCAGGGGACCACAAAATCATATTATATCAACTAAATCAGAGTATATGGCAAAAAGAGAGGTAAGAGAAAACCAGAAAAGAGGGGGCCAGGTTATTTGAATGTCAGAGGATTTTTGTATTTGATCATGGAAGCACAGAGAACCATTGAATTTTATTATATAGATAAAATGAATAATGTGGTTGAATCTAAGCTTTAGAAAGTTCACTTTCATGGCTAAATAGAGGTTGCATTAGAATGAGGAGAAAAATATTTCCAGCAGATTCACCAGCAGGCTATTAAAATAGTGTAGGTATGAAGTGATGAGGGTCCACACTAGCATGGACACATTTGAGAGATATTGCAAAGGTGAAAATGATGTTCTTTGGCAAGAATTTGGATATGGAGGGGAAGAGCAGGAGTGAGAGAGTGTGAAAAGTCAAGAATGACAATTAGTTTGCAAGCCTGAGGGACTGGGAAGATGATGTTATCTTATTTAATAATAATGAAGATAGGAGAGGTGTAGAATTAGGGAGAAAGGTAATGAATTCTGTTGTGGACATATTGAGTTTAGGATGTCTACTAGACATCCAGTTTGAGATGGCTGAAAGAGAGCTGGAGATCCAACATTGGAAGTCAGCAGACAGACTAGGGCCAAATAGGTCTTGGAGGTGGAAGATACCAGTCAGCTTCCCTCTTCCACCCAGCAACTCTAAGTTATCCTCACTCAAAAGCCTCCTGTGTTTCAATAGACATACTCTTTTTTTTTTATTATAATAGTTTTTATTTATTTTATACGCATTTTACATATAATTTTACAGCATTGACAATTGCCAAACCTTTTGTTCTAATTTTTCCCCTTCTTCCCCCCTCCCCCCAGATGGCAGGTTGACCAATACTACATACTCTTTTCTGGCTCAGCCTGCCCTGAGCTAGATTTTTGGCTCTGAAGTCAATTAGAACTCTATTCATCATAATCTAGGATGAGCCTCTCTGTCATACATAGACATAATGACTCTCCAAAGTTATACTTGTTGAACTGGAACTAGGAAAAAAATATACCCATAATATATATATATATATATATATATATATATATAAATATATAACCCACCAAGAAGGGAAAAATCCAAGCATGATTTAGAAACTAGGTACTCATTTACCAATGCCCCATTACATATATAAAATACTTTGTAAATTCAAAATCATGTTAAAAAGTCAGTTGTCATAGGACAATCATTCATGTTAACACTAGAAGTTTTGAAAGACTACAATGCAACATAAGTTAATAGGCTAATATGGAGGCCCAAAATACCTTTAAAGAGAAAAAGTGTCTTTCTCTGATAAAAGTCTGATTTGCAAGATAAATAATGAATTGATTCCATTTTCTAAGAATTCCCCAATTGACAAATGGTAAAAGGATTTGAAAAGTCAGTTCTCAAGAAAGAAATCCAAATCAGCAATAGTCATATTTTAAAAATGCTTCAAATTACTAATAATTAGGAAAATGTAAATTAGAGCAACTTTGAGTTGGCAAAGTTGAAGAAAAAAAGAGAAATTATAAATATTAGAGAGGCCATGGTGGGAGGGGGGTGAGGAAGGCATATTAAAGGACTATAGCCAAAGCTATAAATTGTTTCAGACGTTCTAGAAAACACTTTGGAACTTGAACAAGAAATTTATTAAATTGGACGTATACAATGACCCATCAAAACCACTGTTGAGCCTATCCCTCTCACAAAGAGATCAAAGAAAGAGGAAAAGGCCCTATGTGTACAACAATATTTATAACCCTCTATTTTCCCCCTGGCAAAGAACTAGAAATTAAAGATTTACTCGTCAATTGAGAAATGGCTAAATAAATTATTGCATATAAATGTAATGGAATATGATTATGCCATAAGAAATAATGAAAGTAGGGTTAGTGAATTAAATAGGATCAAGAAAAATGTTATAACAACATGTCAAAAATAAACAATTTTAAAGATTTGAGAACTCTGTAGTGCCAAAGAACTGAAAACTGCAGGGAAGTTGATCAATTGGGAAATGGCTGAACAAGTTGTGGTACATGGTCATGATAGAACACTACTGAGCTATAAGAAATGATGAATTTGTTCACTTGCACAGAATAATGAAGAGTGAAAATGAGCAGAACCAAGAGAACATTGTATAGAGGAAAAGCAATCCTGTTTTAAGAAAAACTTTGAACAAGTCATTTTGTCTATTATAAATACTCAAAGTAACTACAAAGGATCTTTAAAAGAAGTTGCCATCTGTATCCAGAGAAAGACCTGATGAATAGAACTATGTATAAAATTATTTTACTTATATATGGTATGGGGGTATGTTATGTATTTAAACACATATTTGTGTTTAATGATAGCTATGAGTGGAGAAAAAGGGGGGGAAATTACATGACAATTTTATTATATATAAAAGGCAGAGCAAGTTGTACATAATTTTCAATTTCATTTGCAAACACCTTTTTTAAAATATTCTACTATGTTATTAAAATGCTTATTTCATAAAGGAAGAATAAAATTTCAAAAAACTTTTGGAAAAAAACCTAAGGTTGGATAACTAGAAGTCTTCTAGTCCAGGAATCCCAACCTCTTCTGTAGCAAAACTTCCCACTAGCACCAAATCAGATTAAATTTTAATTGGGGAATCTTTAACAAAATAAATAAAAATATAATACAACATTTAAAAAGAACTCTGATCAATGCAATGATCCACCATGATTTCAGAGGACCAGAGATGATATATTTTACCTACCTCACAAAGAGGTAGTGAATTAAATATGCAGATTGAGAAATTCATTTTTGGAAACAGCCTGTGGGATTTTGTTTTGCTTGCATGTATATTAGTTACAAGAATTTATTTTTTCTTTTTTAAGGAGGAGAGGTGAGGGAGAAAAAAACAAATGCTTGTTAATTGAAAAAATAAAAATAATCAAGTATGAGAGGGAAAAAAAGAGAAGTTAAGTGTCTGGAATGAGGGAAGTCATTTTCCTGCTGTACTCCACCCAGAAGTATTGTATTCAGCTCTGGATATTACGGTTAAGAAGACAATTGACAGCCTCGATATGTTTCAGGAAAAGACAACCAGAAATCATGCCATACCAAGATAGATAGCAGAAACTTGGCCAATTTAGTCTAAAGAAAAGATTTATAGAGCACATGATAGCTGTCTTTGAGTAGTTGAAGAGTTAGTTGTAACCTGCAAGAGGTATTAGACTTTGCCCCAGAGGATACAAGTAAGTACATTGGGTAGAAGGTGAAGAGAAGCGTGTGTCAGCATGATTTAAAGAAAAACAAATACATGTAGAGCTATCCAAAATGGAGTGCCTGGGGAGGTAAAGAGTTTGCTTTGACTAGCTATCTTCAAGTGGAGACTGGATGACCACATATCAGCTGTGTAATAAATCCACTTACAATCTGCAAAAGCAAGGATTTCATCTCAGCTCCCTAACCTGGAATCCTCTGCCTGTCCCTTCTCAGGAGGCTCAATTTCTGGAAAGCAATCTGTATAAGACAAGGGCTTTTGGGGGTAAGATTTTCCAAGTTCAAGGCTCATTCTTTCTCTCCAAATCAAATCTAAATATTTATTAAACCCCTAAAATGTGCAAGGTGCTGTGCTGATTGATGTGGTACAAAGAAAAAAAGCATTATTCCCTACCCTTGTGAAGCTTGCATTCCCCCGGGGTCTCTCCTGACTCCTAGAAGGCTGAGCCTCAGAGGTGTGCTGGTAAATATTTAATAACCAGATACTCAAAAGAAAAAAATGTTCTATGACACTTTTAAATTTAATGTGTGTTATTAACATTTCCCCTATCACTTTCTGTAGTCTAGACAAACAACAAAGGAATAAATCAAGCCCTGGTTTCTAGCACTTATAGATTTCCTAAAAATTTAAGAAATGAGCTGGTTCCAACATATTTCTAGCACCAATGTTTCCTTGAAACTATGATTTTTATTTTATTTTATTTTATTTTGTCATGCCTCCTTGCCTCAACTATCCCCCTTTCCTTCCGGTGCTTAATCAAAGTGACTACCCTTTCTCCTCTAGGGGAATACCTGGAAGCTAATTCATAGCCTCAAAACACCGTCGGAGTCTGGTGCTAAAAAAACCTGAACTAATTGACTCTAGCACTGTTATCAGCTGCTCTGGAGGATTTGCCTCTTATCAAGGTTTAGCTACTTTGAATTGGCTAAGTCCTTACTTTGCTTATCCTTCTTAGAAGGCAGTCTGTTTCAATGGAACACTCTTGTTTTCCTGTGGATTTTCTATTTCTATGAAGAGAATTTTTGATCTCACTCATCAATCCTGTCCCAACCCCCAGACCTTCAGAGGAAGGATGGTCACTGCCTCAGACTGTACTGCCATAAGCACAAGAAAACTGTCACCCTCTGAAAGAGGAAGTAACCAGAGGTTCCTACCATGGTTCTATAGTGATCTGAGGAATTTAAAGAGCACTTTTCCAAGTTAAGCTAAAGGAGAACCATTTCTTTTTCCTAACAAGGGTCAAAGAAATCTAGATCATACTGGATGGGTCTCCTCTTTTCTTTCAGCCTCTGACGAAGGTCACCTTGGAGGAAATCCCGGCAAAGACAGAAGCAGCTTGCATTCTTTCTCTACCACTTCTGACTTCTTGCATATCAGGGAAATAATTCAAGGAATTTATTTGTCCAAGGTCACATACCTAGTTGGTGGCAGAGCCTTGAACTTGAGTCCACTTACAGTACACTTTTTGAAAAAATGTTTTATGGGACTTTTAAAAAATATTTCTGTCTTTCCCTGATACTACCCTCTAAGAAGCTTCTCTTGTGATAAAGTACAATTAAGCAAGAACATTGACATATTGATGGCATGTACTCCATTCTGCACCTGTACCAAAAGGAGGGAGGCTCCTTTCATCATTAGTCCCCTAGGGGCAAAAGTCATCACATTAATCCAAAGTCTGGTGTTTTTAGTACTGTTTGCTTATACATTTTTGTGATCCTATCACTCACTCAACATTTAATAAGTATCTACTATGTGCCAAACATTGTATTAAGCAGTAAGGATACCAAAAAAAAAAAAATATATATATATATATATATATTTGTATATGTATGTATATATATATATATATGTATATGTATATATGTATATGTATGTATATGTATATATGTATATGTATGTATGTATATATATATATGTTCCCTGCCCACTTGATCAAGCTTATATTCCAATGGGGGAGATAATATGCAAACTATGTCCACATTTGATATATACAAAATAATTAGAGGTAATCTCAGGGGAGAAGCACCAGCAGAGAGGAAGAGCAAGAGGGAGGTGGTAAAGGCTTTTTGCAGAAGGTCAGATTTGAGCTGGAACGTGAAGGAAGTCAAGTAAGGCAAGTAACAGAGATGAGGAAAGCATTCTAGGCATGAAGAACAGCCAATGATATGGCACAGAGCTGACTTGGAGTTCTTACCTTCCCAATTTTCTCACACTTTATACCCTTCCATAGACTATTTCACTGAATCCCACTGGTCTCCTTGTGGATCCTTAAACAAGGTGCTCAGTTTTCCCACTCGAGACATTTTCATTGTCATTTCTGACTGTTCTCTCTCTTCATCTCTACCAAACTTCCCTGGCTTGCTTCTGCTAAAATATTGCTGTTCTCTTTTCTACAACCCCTTTAATTTTAGCTCATTTCCTCTTTTAATTATTTCCAGTTTACTGCACACAGTTCCTGTATAAAGCTTGTTCATACTTGGTTATTTGCTTGTTGTCTTTTCCATTAGACTATGAGTTCCTTGAAAACCAGGACTATTTTTTAACTTTTTCTTATAACCTGAGCTTAGCCCAGTACCTGTACATAGTAGACAATGATTGCCCACTCAGTGACTGAATGAACAGACTTACTATATATTCAGTGAAACACAAAAGGGCTAATGTGACTGGACATGTTGAGTAAAGATATCTACAGCATATCTCTTTTGAGATGGCCAATAAGCAGTTAAGGTCAGAAGAGAATTGGATATACTGTTAGGGCTGGATAAACAGATCTGAGAAACATCTGCATAACTGAATCCATATAAGTTGATGAAATCATCAAGTGAGAAATTATGGAGAAAAGAAGAAGGATCCAGAAAGATCCATGGGTCAAAGAATATAAATGAGTTAGTGGGGTTTTTCTCAGATAGTTTCAAATTCTTTCCCAGAATATTTGGACCAATTCACAACTCTATCAACAATGGATGTGTCTTAAATTCATTTTTTTCCATTTTCATCTTTGCCAATTTGGTGATATGAGCCAAAAGAGCATGTCATTAATTTTTATTTACTTTGTTATTATTGATCTAAAGCATGGTTTAATACTGTTAATTATTTGTTTTTCTTCTTCTAAAAATTGTTTGTTTAGATTTTTGACATGATGTGTCTGTCTGTGTGTGTGTGTGTGTGTGTGTGTGTGTGTGTGCAAGTGCCAATCTCATATATAATAGTCTTTTGGTTTTGTTCATGCAAACAATTTTTAAAAGTTCATAGAATAAAAGTCATCTTATATCTTTTATTATCACTCCTATTCCTTTCCATATGCACTATGCATCTGAAAATCCATGGGAGGTAGTGGTCAGTGATAGAGAAATCCTCCACAGATAGAGATAGAAAGACAGTCCCTTAAGTACAGCAGCAACTTCTAGGATCATGATCTTTCCTGACAGGAAAAAAAATTTGATTATGTACTCTAGAAAGATGCTAGTCTACTAAGTCCAGCAAAGAACCACTCAATAAGAGAAACTTTAGATAGATAGATAGATAGATAGATAGATAGATAGACAGACAGACAGACAGACAGACAGACAGACAGACAGACAGACAGATAGATAGATAGATAGATAGATAGATAGATAGATAGATAGATAGATAGATATAAAATGTGCTTCTATGTATGGTGTATATGTTCACATGGTTGGTCTAAATGCAATTTACAAGGAGGCATGGGTCAGCATACCTGGAATCTTGATCAAGGTCTTCAAGCAAGACTAAGTCTGACCTGGAGAAAAATGAAGGGGCTATGAGAATGGTCTCTCTGTTCTACTATAAAAGAAAATTCTGGAATTATATTTATCACCCTCTCCGTAAATTCTACTGGTCTAGGAACACATTTTTTAAAAAAATTCATAAAGAAAAAAAGCTTCCAGCATCTTTGGTAGCAATTTTTTAAAGGAGGAGGTTAAACTATGCTTGAACTTGCAAACTTGAATCTTTTTCACTAAATGCTGGTTACATGAAAAACATCATGAATAGGGAATAACAAATAATGAGTAAACCCCTTTATTCAATCAGAGAGCAAAAATAAATGGTATAAATTCTACAGATTTAGAATGTACCAAAAAATAGTCAGGCGTAATTGAGCTCTTTAGATGGGAACAAACTATAATCTTACTTAACCAATACAGAGGACCAACTTGACCCAAAGTGAAATTTCCCCAAGTCTCTGACAAGGCAAGTAGGAAATTAAGAACAATTTGAGCAGCCAACTTCTGTTTACATGTCAGCATGAGTCTTTCAGTCTCCTCCCTGGAATGAGCCTCTAGGAGAGTTTGAAACCATGTTTGCATCTCTCTCTCTCAAAGAAGGATGAAAAACTCTCCTTTCCAAAGCTCTCACACTAACTCAGGCCCTAATTCAGGCATACAGATTCTTTCTACCAATTAGAGAAGTATTATGCAAAATGCTCCAGGCTTAAAACCTAAGTTGTATCTACTTGTAGATAATGATGATATCTCCATTTATTCTTTGCCTGGCTTTTCTTCCCCAAGCTCAGTATTTCCAGTTACCTCAGCCTATTATTACATCACATGGTTTTGAATCATAGATTCATAGTCAAGGCAAATCAAGAAGCATGTATTGTTTACTACATGTCAGACACTCTGTAAACACTGGGGATATAAATAGGAGCAAAAAGAAAAATAGGTCTGTCCTTAAGGAACTTATATTATCATAAGGAAAGGCAGCACATGAAAGGGAGAGTAGAAGGGAAAGAAAAAGACTAGAAAGTAAAGAACAGCTGACTTGTCTCAAAATGGGGGTTCTAGGAAGAATTCACCAGTGGGAAAGAGGGGCCACCAGGATAGAGAGTGAGAAGGCAGCTAAAGCATGGCAGCAGAGTAGAGATTTAAAGCCAGATTAAATTAGAAATCATGTTATCTAATCTCATAATTTTATAGATTATGCAAGCTCAGAGAGATTAAAATAAATTATCTAATATCACAAAGCTAGTTATATAAAGATAAAGAGTTAGGTTGGGAAACAAATAATAGAAGATATTAAATATTGGGCTGATAAGTTTGGGCTTTATCTTGAAGGAAATTGGAAACTCTTGGAGGAATTTTTAGTGGGACTATTTCCTTTAAAAATCTGAAGACAGCAGTCATTTCTAATTCAGTCCTATTTGTGGGGGGGGTTTTCCTATGTATTTCTGATATCTTCATTGACAAGTTTTGGAACTTCTCAATATTTTATTTTTATATTAGTGTTATATATTTATTATTGTTCATTTATGTGTTTATTATAATATGCTATATAATTAATTATTTTTATTTTATATTTTTATATATTTATCACCTACCCTTATACACAGTAACAGATTCTTGCAGTCCACCTTAATATATTGTAACTACCCTCTATTATTGCTAATGAAATAAGATACAAAAACCCTACTTTGAAGTGTAAAGCCAAACAGCTGTCTTCTCAATGCCAGGTTCTGTTTTGTTCTCGTGTAGGATCGTTCTTTTGGCAAAGTTACCAGTTCACATGGCTGTTTGTACTCACTCCAATTTGAATCAACTTTAAAAGAGGGAGATTTCATGGAATTCTATTGAATGTTTTGTAAAAATCAATTTGTGTTACACCAACTACATTCCTTTCATCTCTTCATTGTGTCATTCTGCCCTGAACATGCAAAATCATCAGTCTGGCAAGATTTGTTCTTTTTAAATCGGTCCTGAGCTTGCTAAGTTCCATTAATTTTTAACTGTTTATAGATTTTTTTTTTTACTTCTTAGAATATATAGTCGTTGCTTTCATGAGGAATTCAAGTTGGATTTAAACGTCTGTATGGAAGGCAGTGCTGGGGTGATTTTGAAGTTAGGTGCAATTTGAGCTCCAATTCTCCCTCTGATATTTATAAGCTGGTGACCACAGGCAAGACTCATAATTTCTCTGAACTTTATTTCTTCATCGGTATAAAGAAAATAATAATCCCTATAGGAACTATCTCACAGGGTTATTGTGAACATCAAAGGAGATAATGAATGTTAATCACTCCTGTAAATTTTAAAGTTCTGTGTAAATATCAGCTGTGACAGAGGACCAAGACCCATGATAACTTGCCCATCCTTCCTTTTCCTTAAATATCTTAAAGATCCAGGAGAATCATCCTGACCCCCAATAACTCTCTATAATCTTTAATATATTTCTTTCATCCTAAGCTAAGCAGATTCCTATCTATCCTTTTATACAAAAAATATCTCCAGCATCTCTATAATTTGAGGTCTATAGATTTTTAAAGGATTCAATTCAATTCAGCAATCAACATTTATTATATGCCAGGCACTGTGCTAATTGCTAAGGATTCTAAGGAAGGCATATGTTTGTGTGTGTGTATGTAAGTGTGTGTGTATATATACATATATATATATGTATATATTCACATACACATATATACATAATCTTTACTTTCAAGGAGATCACAGGCCAATGAGGGAGACAACATACAAGCAACAATGTAAAATCAATCTTTGTTATTTCAGTTGGGTCTTGCTTTTGTGACCCCATTTGGGTTTTTTTTGGCAAAAAGTTTGAAGTAGTTCGCCATTTCTTTTGCAGCTCATTTTACAGATGAGAAACTGAGGCAAATGGCATTACGTGACTTGCCCAGGGTCACAAATCTAGTGAGTATCTGAGACCAGGTATCTTTTGACTTCAGACCTACCACTATTCACTGTATCACCTAGCTACCCTCAATCCACCTAGATAGGCGATGAACTGGAGATTATCAGCAGAGGAAAAGCGCTAACACTGAGAGCTGGAAAAGGCTTCTTGCAGAAGGTGGTGTTTTAGCTGGCACTTAAAGGAAATAAGATAAGAAGAATACCAAGCATGGGATTCATCCAGGGAAAGTTCAGGGAGCTGGGTAAAATGTCATGTACAAGAAAGGAAGCCATTGCATGGAAGACTATTGGGAGAAAAAGTAAAGAACAAGGAGTAAGAAGCTTAGAAAAGTAAGTGAGGACCAAGACATTGTAAATACAAGACAAAAGCAAAAGTCCTTCCTCTCAGTGAGCTTACCTTCTAATATATGTAAATACATCTATACAAGTCAGATGTAAAGAGTACTAGCAATTGGGAAGACCAGACAAGGTCTGATCTGAGACTTAAGAAGCCAGAAATTCCAAGAAGCAGAGGTGAAGAGGGAATGCCTTCCAGGAAGGAAAGAATACCAGGACAAAGGTGTAGAGATAACAGATAGAAAGCTGTGTCTAAGTTTGGCTGGACCTAGAGGGTATAGAAGAAAATAATATGTTATAAATTTAGAAAATCAAGTCAGGACTGGTTTTTTAAGGATTTAAATATCAGAAGAATTTATATTGAACTCTAGAGGTTATGAGTTCTTGGAATTTATTGAAGTGGAAGATGATTAGAATGGGGAGAGGCTTGAGGAAGGAAATCCATGTACTAGCCTATTACCAAAATTCACATGAGAGATCTGGGAGCCTGAATTGGGATGGTAGAGAAGTAAAAGTAAAGAATGAAGTGTATAGGAAATGTTATGGAGGTAGAATGAGATTTGGCAACTGTTTGGAGAGGGAAGCCATGGAATCAAGACACTGATTAAATCCCTGCCATGTGCCAGATACTATACTAAGCACTGGGGATGCAAAGATAAAAATGAAAACTGTTCTGGTTCTTAAGAGTTTATTGGAAGGAACCATATAGAAAATTGCAAACATACACACATATATGCATATGTCGATCAAGTATATATATGTATATACACATAATATAATATATATTCAAAAACATGTAAATTCATATGGAGATGGGCTTGAGTACTAATTAGGGGGATCAGACAATACCTTGGATAAGAGGTAGCATTCATCTGAATCTTGAAGGGAGAGAAGTATTCCATGATATAGATGTGGAAAAGGAGAAGGCTCCAGGCCTATGAAAAGGCAAAGACAGAATCAGTCAGTCAACAGGCATTTATTCGTATCTCTCTATGTTCAAGGCACTGTACTAAATTCTGCTTTATAAAAAATAGGAGAGGAGAATAGATGGAGTGTATAACCTGGGAACTACCAAATAAGCCAGTTGACTGGAATGTAGAATGTGAAGGGGAGAGCTGGAAGGAGGGTGTTAAATTGGTTTGGAAATATACCCTAGAACCAGTCTGTGAAGAAATCTAAATGTCAAACAAAGGAGTTTGAATATTATCCTAAAGATAAGAGAGTGGTATTGAAGCTTTTTTTGAACAGAGAATGACATGGTTAAGTCAATGATTTAAGAATATCCATTTGGAAGCAATGGAGAAAATGGATGAAGAATAGACAGACTTGAGACAGGAAGCACAACTGGTAGTCCATGGCTATAATACAAATGAGAAATGATCAAGGTCCAAATTTTGGGTGGTAGTTGTGTGAATAGAGAGAAAGGAATGTGGTAGTGATAATATGGAGGTAGAATCAGTGGGACTTGGAATAAGGATCAATAAAGATTCTATAAACATGAGTGAATGGAAAAATGTTGGGGGGTTTTTGACATAAAGAAGTTTAGAAAAGAAGTGGGCTTTAAAGGAAAATGAGGTCTACTTTTGACATGTTGATCAGAAAGAATCAGCTCTTTTATGAACCTTTCAAATGCATTCACTATTTATCCAGCTATCATGATACCTGGCTATCGAGACTTTAGCTAGATACTTGTCTCTCTAAGCATCACAGTCATAAGCTAAGTGAGGTCCTCTCTGATCTCTCCATGCTCTACTCTGCTCTGCCCTTTTTCTCCATGTCTTCTGGTTCAGCAATAAAATTCTATTGTCCCAAAATCTTTCCCTGTTTTTTTCCAAATGACTTTGTCGGTAAAAGTTGATTGTGGAGGTGTTATATGCTGCTGGCCCCAGTACAAAAATTGATGGTTACTTATGAGTCTCTTTGTATATAAATGGACCTCCATTCTAGACGGAGAAGAGATCAAGGGAGTCATCTAGTCCAGTTCCCTTAATTTGTAAATATGGATACTATGGCTCAGAGAATTTAAACAACTTGCCCAAGATCACACAGGGTAGTAGGCTTTAGAGGCACGGCTTAAACCCAGGTATTCTGACTCCAAAGACAGTTCTATGTCATTATAGTAAGTGTGCTTTGGACTCACTATCCCAGAACCAGGACATTTACATTTCCCCTCAGGGTTCTAGAAATACCTCTAAGGAAGACAAGTATCTAATTCTATGAGTTTCTTTAATACTATTGGCTTGACCCCCCCCCAAATTATAGTTTCACACATACACACACACTGCTAGCTAACATTGACACCTAGTTCAATTTAGTAAATTACTTAGTTTTTATAATGTGATATTTACTTCAAAGATATCCCAAAAACAGAAGTACAAGCATTTTCCCCAAATATCTTTGGGACATAGTGGAAGATGAAGCAAATATATGAGTTATAGAAATTCTGAGTATAGCTGAACTCCCCTCTACAAAACTCTTGTAAAGAGATCTAGAAAATGTATCAGATCAAAACCTAATCAGAAAAAGTCACAAAGAATTGTTTGTCTGATCCAGACTGACATAGGAAAACAAATAGAACTGTCTGGAGATCCTGGAAACAGGTTGGACCAGGAGCCTATCACATGTGGACACTTCAGTGCCTAGGAAGAAGCTGTATACCAGGACAAAAGGAGGTGGGAAGAACCACCAAAATCATTCTGGGGCACCACCAGAGCAGTACTGGAGCACAATAAGAGGAACTTGAAGAGCTCTGCCCAACTAGACTTTGCCTTGCATCATATGATTCTGGGAGCATCGCCTGCCAAAACTCAGCTTAAATTCCTGGAAGAGATAAATTAGGAGTTAACAAAAGTTTTTAAATATTTCTAAAAATGGAATGAGAATGCTAGAGGAAATGGGAGCAATGGAAGAAATAATTGGAAAGGGAAAGGAAATAACAGAAAATTGACAAAATCTTGCCCAGACAATAAACTCCTAAAAAAATTAAAATGGACCAAATAGAAACCAATGACTCCATGAAGCAACAAGAAATATTAAAGCTAAATCAAAAGACTGAAAATAAAGAAGGAAATGTAACATTTCAGAGAAGAAACAACTGACTTGGAAGATAGATTAAAGAGAAAAAAATTAGCAATTTGAATGCCATGACTAAAAAAAAAAAAAAAAAAGTCCAACACATCCCATTTCAAAATATCTTAAAAGAAAATTGTCCAGATACGTTACTAGAGGCCAAAATGTAAATGGAAAAAATATAGCAGTCACCTCCTGAAAGAAACCCCAAAATAAAAACTTTTAGGAGCATTAAAGCTAAAAATGCAGTCTCCATAGCAAAAAAAAAAAAAAAAAAAAAAAAAAAAAAAATTCTGAAAGCAGCCAGAAAGAATTCAAGTACCCAGAAGCTACAATCAGCATCAGATATTACTTAATAGCCATCACCACAAAGTAGCGGAGAAGTTAGAATTTGATATTTAAGAAGGCAAAAGATATAGACTTATAGTCAAGCACAGTTTACCAAGCAAAAGTGAATATGTTACAGGAACGCAACCTAAACACAACATTCTTTGACCCTGCTGGAGGAGGAGACTCAATCCTTTATCAACACTTATTTTGTTTCTTTGGAATCAAAATGCTCATATATCTACATTTAGGCCAACAGTAATGAAACCAAAAACTTCTAAAACATCATGATGAAATGAAATGATTAGTTCTACACAGAAACTTTGAAGTTCAAAAAAGAAATCAAGAGAAACAGTTAAAAAAAAAAAGTAAATATGAATTAACAATGATAAAGAACTAAACAAAAATAACCTGCTTACATTCTGGTATGGGAGATGATGCTTGTTTCTCTTCTGAACCCTATTATCAATACTATGAATAGTATGAATCTAATTAGACTATGCATGGGTGTGGATCTGTTATATCTTGATGATCTTAAGAGAAAAATAGAAGAGAGGGGAAAAAGAATACAAAGGGTGGATGTAGATGAATCTCTCATAATTAGTACACACAGGTAGATATCTATAGAAACAAGGAAAATAAGGTAAACAGCTGACACTTCAACCTTTTCTCATCTGAATTGGTCAAAACAATTAAGAATATATATTCTCTCTTTCTTTAAATAGATATATGCATTTACATAATATACATACACATATATAATGTGAATTTATCAAAGTAAATGAAAATATACATATATTTCTTTGTTCTGTTTCAAAGCTAAGGTTCCAAATTTTTGAAGTTTATAAAGAAGCTTAGTTGTATGGATTTCCTTTAATCAATTCTGATTACATATTGCTCATATACACAGACACACATGTGTGGGTCTGTGTGTGTGTGTGTGTGTGTGTGTGTGTGTGTGTGGAGAGAAGAAGGTAAAGAAGTATATTTCACTCAAGAGGAAAAAAAAGGAAAAGGGAAGAATGGGGAAAAGGGAATTAGAAGACAGGGTGGATGAAGGGGGAGATCAGTCCTAAGCCAAATAAATTCTAAAGATGTACAAGGTTTTTTAGACATGGAAATTGTTTAAGGCCAGGTAGGTAGCCCAAGGGATAGTGTACCAGGCCTTAAGTCAGGAAGACTCATCTTCCTGAGTTCAAATTCAGTCTCACTGAATGACCCTGGGCAAGTCATTTAACCTGTTTGCTTCCGTTTCCTTATCTGTAAAATGAGTTGGAGAAAAAAACAACAAAGCATTCCAGTATCTCTGCCAAGAAAACCCCAAAAGGAAACAAAAATAGCTATATACACCTGAAAATGACTAAACAAAAAAAATGTAGAAATCTAGCTTGAGTGACTGTACATGTTTGTAACAGGTTTTGTTTTTCTTTTGTTCTCAGTTGAGGGGTAGAGTTAGGCTGGAAAAAAGAAAAGGCAGATTTTTACTGATTGAAACAATTTTTAAAAACCTAGGGGTGCACTATTCAATCTTGGGGTCTGGAGAAAGCAGATGAATAATTAATGCAGTTTTTACATAGCTTTTATCCTACTGCGTTCACGTCCCAAGGCATCGTTGCTAAGGAATAAGATATTATCTCAAATGTCTCTGGGCCAGGTCTCAAGGATTACTCCTTGATGGTATGCATATTGGGCTGACTGCAAAATATTGACTTGACTTCAGAACTCCAGGATGACACACTCCTCTGACTTTTCAAAATTCACAATATTAAAACCTTCAGATAAATCACCACCTAAAACATAAAAAAAAGACTAAGGCAAACACTATCCATGGAGTCAAATATCAACCTCCTCTCTTGCAGCATTATCTCTCCTTGTTATTTAGCAGGAAGAAGTCAAACCAAGAGGCTAAGGCTGTCTAAGGCTTCCTGAATGATTCCATCCCTGCTCTGCCCTGTCCTTCCCATCCCTAGCTCTGGCTCCTCAGTCACAGCCAATCAAGCAAGAGGCTCCTCTTTTCCAAGTGATTAAGAGACCAAGAATCAGCACAAAATATATCCTCACATTTCTATATTTCTCTAAAACTCTTCCATTCCACATTCCACAACTTTCCCAGGGTCCAGTTCCTCAGCCTCACGCAGTGGGAAGTGATTAAGCGCACTCCCCCATTAGATCTTATGTATGTCTCCTGCTGACACATAACCACGTAAAGTGAAAGTTCCTTTGCAAGAGAGATGGTCTTTTTTTCATCTTCACATCCCCAGTGTTCAGCGCCTTAATAAATATTTGTGGCATTGAAAAATATTTGTTGACAAGTTAGATTTATCCTATTGTTTTTCAATCATACCAACATTTCTCTGTATTTTTAAATAAGCACAGTATGTTAGACATAGTGGGGGCCAAAATGAATGTGTTGCTTTAGTTTAAAGATCAATTATTAAGCACAGATGGGATACTTAGGCATTTTAAAGTCATCATTGATTTTGTTCCCCTTTTCATTTATTAATAAGACTCTGTTTCTGTATATTCCTTGGTGTAGTGTATCTGGTAATGTCCTTCTTATTCCCTTAAAATATTAAAGTTGGTACACTACTAATCATTTAGCCCCTTCTCCTTAACTTTTCTCTGAAAACCTCAGCTTCTCTACTCTTCCATGGAATCTGCCATTTCCAAGTGTTTACTCTGACTCAGTTTTTCCTTTGGATCTTACAATTTAATAAAATGTTTGAATTGACTTGAATCTTTAAATACTCTCTCATTAAATCACACCGATTCCATTTTCTTTCCCTAATGCTTCATTCTCAGAGGTCCCTCGGTCTATTTTGTCTGAATTATGATGATTTCTTTTAGGATTCTCTTGTCTCTTTCCACTCATAAGAGTTATTAATTCTTTTCCCCCTCATAACTCACAAGCATGGCTGATTCACTTTGTATGGGAAATAAAATATCTACCACACTAGGACGAGGTTTTCATTTTTCCATTGTAAAAGATCATAGCAATGTATTTCCTCTTTATTTCTTTCATTTCCTATTAGTAACAGCTTGTTAGGATCATGGAAATCAGCCTTTTGGAGCTGGGAGGGTCTCTGGGAAACAAGTCCTAATAGTCTCAGTTTTCAGAGGAAGAAACTAAGTCACAGAGCAGTTAAGTGATTTATCCAGTGGTACTGGGAGTAATACCAAAACCAGAATTTTGACTCCAAATCCAATACTTTTTATGCTATCACAAGAACTTTCATTTAATACTATTCTGTGGAATGACTCAGGATA
The DNA here is from genome assembly GCF_048593235.1 of Sminthopsis crassicaudata. Lineage (NCBI taxonomy): Eukaryota > Metazoa > Chordata > Mammalia > Dasyuromorphia > Dasyuridae > Sminthopsis > Sminthopsis crassicaudata. Next base: position 345,928,661 of record NC_133619.1, on the reverse strand, counting down.
TGTTTTTAAAAGTGAAAGAATAGGTAGGATGGACAAGAATATGATACTCTTGTCTTAGAGAACAGAGTCAATAAAGTGGAGGAATTTTAAGAAAGTAAATCATAGCCACGGATTTATCATAAAGCATCCAGTCTATTGGTAGTAAGTGTCTCGATGTTTTTGTATTTGTATGAAGGACTTCTGAATTGCTTTTTTAAAAATGAGTCATAGAACCATAATATTAGCTCACACTGATGAGTGTTTTAAAAATTGGCAGTTTTTTCTTCATATCAGCCCAGTCAGGTTGACAATACAAGCAGTATGGTCCCTTTATTGTAAATAGCCAGAGTCTCAAGGTGCTAGAATTTCTCTCAGCACCTGAGGCTTTCTCATCCTGGAATATCCACCCACTCCTCCATCCCACTTCTCCCACTGGTGAGTGCCTCCTGTGCTTCCATTTTGGGGGATTAGCCCAGCATAGCCATGTTCAATTCTCTTTGTTCTGCTTTTGCATTCTTGGGACTTTGCCACCATGCTACAGCCATATACTCACCCTGGAATTTCCCTCAGCATCTAGGTCTCTCTTGTCTTGGATAACATTCTCTCTTTCCAACTCCTTTCTCCTCTGCATGAGTTATTCCTGGGACTTCGATTTTAACAACAGGTCATCCATGCTCAATTCTTTTCTTAGTTGTGTATTTGAGTCTCGTTTCTTCACCACTATGGATCATGCGCCTCTTTCCAACTCCTTTCTCCTCTGCATGAGTTATTCCTGGGACTTCGATTTTAACAACAGGTCATCCGTGCTCAATTCTTTTCTTAGTTGTGTATTTGAGTCTCGTTTCTTCACCACTATGGATCATGCGCCTATGAAGCTGTCATCCCCCTCTCTCCTTTTTAGCTCCCTCTAGAGTGTTACTGTTCCCCATTAGAATGTAAGCTCTTCAGGGGTTACTTTTCTTTACTTGTATTAATATCCAGTGCTTAACAGTGTCTGAAATATACTAAGTACTTAATAGATTTGTGTTGCCTTGTTTTGCTTAAAAAGGGAATTTGACCATAATTTTTTTTTTATTACAGCCTTTTATTTACCAGATATATGCATGGGTAATTTTACAGCATTGACAATTACCAAACCTTTTGTTCAAAATTTTCCCCTCCTTCCCTTCACTCCCCTCCCCCAGATGGCAGGTTGACCAATACATATTAAATATGTTAAAGTATAAATTAAATACAACATATGTATACATGTCCATACAGTTGTTTTGCGGTACAAAATGAATCGGACTTTGAAATAGTGTACAATTAGCCTGTGAAGGAAATCAAAAATGCAGGAGGACAAAATTAGAGGGATTGGGAATTCTATGTAGTGGTTCATAGTCATTTCCCAGAGTTCTTTCTCTGGGTGTAGCTGGTTCAGTTCATTACTGCTCTATTGGAACTGATTTGGTTCATCTCATTGTTGAAGAGGGCCATGTCCATCAGAATTGATTTTCATATAGTATTGTTGAAGTATATAATGATCTCCTGGTTCTGCTCATTTCACTCAGCTTCAGTTCATGTAAGTCTCTCCAAGTCTTTCTGAAATCATAATTTTTAATAAGTTCTGGAACTAAAACTTCTGGCAGGTGCCCAATGTCACATACATGTACATCATGTGGTGCTCTTAGAATCACAGAACTAGAAGGGACTTTAGAGGCTATCTAGTCCATCCCTCTCCCAATGTAGGAATGCTTTACATAGCTCCCTTAAAAAGTAGTTGCATTATCTATCAACAATATATAAAAAATATGTGTGTTTATGTATATACATATACATATATGTTGAGGAAAATTATTATTTTCCTATTATATTAATAATCAATTTTATATGCAGAACCAAAAGAACCTTTTTTGATTATATTATTTTCTCTTTTTATTTTCTCATTCAAAGATCACTGTTCATGATGATCAGGGCTGAAAACGAGCCATTCTTGGTTGGAGGTGGGACTTGACCCAACTGGGAGAGTTTATTTCTGATTAAAGGGTAAAGAGAATCTAATCTAGTTGAATTCCAGTCAATTGTGTTCAACCTAAGTGTTCTAGGTGGGAAAAAGTCTCTTTGTCCAAGAGGCTGACGATATTAAAGTTACTACCCAACCCCTCATTAGAAAAGGCCTATCTCTCATTCCAATATTAATTTTCAAATTAATTGTTAATCAATCAAAGTTTATCTCAGCCTACAAGGACTCCCACTTTTCCAAAGGCATTTAATCATTGGATGGTGTCCAAAGTTCATCTCTGGTTATGAGAGAACTGCTGACATCTAATTTATTGATTATCTGCTAGTCTAATAATTTGCTTATTAATTATCTAGAAACTATGTCTCTTGGATTTTTCATTTGTCTCAATATGTATACATCCCTACCTAGAAAGAGACTCTATTGTCGGACAAAATAAAATTTTTCTTACATTATATTGAAGTCTATCCCTGTCCTAGTCTTATTTTTTTTTGTAAAAATCACAGAATAAGTCTTTATATGATGGCCCTTCAAATATTTGAATATTCCCCTTGAAGACTTCTTTTATTCTAGGCTAATCATTCCCAATTTCTATAAATGTTCCTAAAATGACATCACTTCCAGATTGCTCATTGCTATGATTTCCCTCATTTCTACATCTTCTTCATTCAGTAGGATATCAGGGACAACTTGACTTTGTATTCCAAGCACCTAGCACACAGTGTCTAGCTCCTGGTAATGATTTAATGTGTGTGTGTGTGTGTGTGTGTGTGTGTGTGTGTGTGTGTGTGTGTGTGTGTGTGTTTAAAAAGAATGCCTTTGTTTTCATATCATGAAAGTCTGGCTAACAGAACTAAACACTTCAGACATTATCTAACTTCTAATTTTAGCTCTATAAATTAATAATCATTAGTTAGACCCATACATGAGTCCTACGATAAGAAATGAACTTCCTCAATCTAAGGAGCTTACAGAGTGGTTAGGGAAAAAAAGGGTAAGAGATCATGGAAGATTGCACATATATTTAGGAAAAATAAAATATTATATATTACAAGAGATCATGAAACTGGAGCGAAGAGTTAGTAGGATCCAAAGACCATCTAATCACCCAGATGAGATGAAACCTAACATCTCTAAGAAGAGGAAGGAGCCTCTTTATTCTTTTGTCATGTTATAATGTGTAATATCTCTTATAAACTTATAATACAAGACTTGATGAAGTGCAAGAATTGAGGGTAAGAGATCCCCTTTGGTCAATGTTGCAGATGCCTTTCCAAAGAATTCTCAAACCCGAAGTCTGTATGGCAAAAAGGGATTTATCTACACTAAGAAGAAAGCTTTCTTTGTGGGCAAAGAATCCTGACAGGATAGTTTTGCTAAGAAGACAACTTTCTTGGGGCAGCTAGGTGGCGCAGTGGATAAAGCACCAGCCCTGAATTCAGCAGGACCAGACACTTAACACTTCCTAGCAGTGTGACCTAGCAAGTCACTTAACCCCAGCCTCAGAAAAAAAAAAAAAAGAAGAAGAAGAAGAAGGAAGAAGAAAGAAGAAGAAGGAAGAAGAAGAAGAAGAAGAAGAAAGAAGAAGGAAGAAGAAGGAAGAAGAAGGAAGAAGAAGGAAGAAGAAGAAGAAGAAGAAGAAGAAGAAGAGAAGAAGAAGAAGAAGGAAGAAGAAGAAGAAGAAGAAGAAGAAGAAGAAGAAGAAGAAGAAGAAGAAGAAGAAGAAGAAGAAGAAGAAGAAGAAGAAGAAGAAGAAGAAGAAGAAGAAGAAGAAGGAAGAAGAAGAAGAAGAAGAAGAAGAAGAAGAAGAAGAAGAAGAAGAAGAAGAAGAAGAAGAAGAAGAAGAAGAAGAAGAAGAAGAAGAAGAAGAAGAAGAAGAAGAAGAAGAAGAAGAAGAAGAAGAAGAAGAAGAAGAAGAAGAAGAAGAAGAAGAAGAAGAAGAAGAAGAAGAAGAAGAAGAAGAAGAAGAAGAAGAAGAAGAAGAAGAAGAAGAAGAAGAAGAAGAAGAAGAAGAAGAAGAAGAAGAAGAAGAAGAAGAAGAAGAAGAAGAAGAAGAAAGAAAAGCTTTCTTCTTTCTTAATGGGCAAGGTCCTGTCAGGACTATTGCAAAGATGGGTTTGCACTGAGAAGAAAATATCTTCACCAGTGGGCAAAATCCTGTTAGGACTTCTGCAAAGATTGGGGTTCAGAGTTGTCTTTTATTAGCCTTCTGAGTCTTGGGGCTTCAATTTAATTCAAAATTGAATGAGATTACTTATTGAATTGAATGAGCCACGCAGACAGATGTTGACTATGCCCCATGCAGAGATTTCCAGTTAAATGAGATTACTTATCTTGGGAAGAGCGTTGTCTGGGAAAAGATGTGCCCTTCCCAGAGTTTGAGACTCAGAAATTTGGGGGATGCAGTAGTTTACATGAGGGTTCCCACACGGTTAAAGGGGGACACAATTTACATCATTTTCCTCTCTCAAGCATTCCTCTCAAATTTATTTGGGGTAACAGGATGATGGTCTCATCTTCTGAAGCTGTTTCAAGCTCACAGGAGGTGTAGAGCTGGCCTTACTCAATGGGGTCCTGACTGAAGAGGGGACATGAGTGAGTTGTAGGCGGGCGCAGCAGCATCAGAATCAGGTCTCAGGTAATTTCAGGTTGACCAAGTGGTTGGAATTTCATGACTCAGAGTCCGGAAGAAGCAATTCTCATATGTATATTAAAATGCAAGGACTAAATTTGAGCAAAAGAGAAAGAATAAACAAAAGTGTAATTGATATGGAGGTTACTAGGGACAGGAACCAGAAACCCACCCAGAAGAAGGCTGGGGGGAAGATGAGGCTATCATAAATGCCTCTCAGAAAAACAGCTTTCCTAGCATAGATACCAAAGAACGTTTTTCTCAAATTCTTGCTTTTGCTTCCTCAAAGAAGTAGATGGGTAGAACATGTGCCCTTCAGTGAGTGTGATCTCTCCCAGCAAAAACCCTAGAGCTTTACAAGGGAAGGTTTTTACCCAATTAGTACAGGTCTTAACAAAACCAAGCAGTTTGAAGTCCCTGCAAGGGGCACATCTGCAGGCCCTTTTCAGAATTTACTTGCCTGGGAGCTATGAGGGAATGCAGGAGTCGGGAGTTGGGGAATTAAAGTTGCCATGGGCAGGGGCAAACAATCAGCAACATGGGCAGCTGATCTGCAAGCCTGCTTCCCTTTATTTAAGAAGCAACAGCCTCATGATTATGAATAACCGGGGCCATAGAATGACATCAAGAAAAGCTGGGAGAGAAAAGCTAGGAGCAAAGTTTTCATGGTGAGAAAGGAAGGAAGGAGATTATAGTGAGAGAAAGAAGGACACAGACTAATTCACCCTTCTTCCCCAGCATGCTCGTGTGAAATACCCGAGGAGTAAAAGCTGGATTTTTTGTTGCTCTGCAAGGAACTAGGCAGGCTTAGGCCAAGTATGATCTTTTAGCAAACACCTTGATACCTCCTGAGCCTTCTCAGCCTTCACAGAAAAGCTTCTACCCAATTGAATGATGTCTCCTGACTGAGTGTTTTCAGGGAGCAGGGTAGCAGGATTAAGGGTGTGATACACCCAGAGAGTCAGGTCAAGTAGGAGACCCTGATATCTCCCACCAAGTCACTGATGCCCTTTGGCTTCTAAAATGCTCTGAACCCGGTGGGGGTTAAAACCTCTAATGGCTGCCCCAAGGTTAGTTTTGAGGCCTCTTCAAATAAAAGGGCCATGGCAGCCACTCAGACCTAGGGAAACGAGTCCAGTTTCTTTGAGAAATAGGGGACAGGTCTGGGATTGCCCTGGGACTGTAGATCATAAGAATGCATAAGCGGCTCCAAAAGTTTGTGCTTAAGAAATTTCTCAATCCTGACTAAGGCTGGAGCGGAGAAATCTATTTTCTCCCAGATTTCAGAGGAAATATGGGAGGGCTTTGGGAGGTCTGAAAAGAGAAAATTGGGTCCCCAATTTCACCATAAGGGAGCAGGAGAGGAGAGAATAATAAGAAACGAGTGTTTAAATAACAGGTCACCAAACTGGCAAGGCAGAGGAAAAGTCTCCAAACAATTCTTAAATTCCCCATAGCAAAAAGAAATTCAGTGGTCTTACTGGCCACATCTGGGGATAGCCAGAGTTCTGCTGTGGTGGAGGAGCGAGGGGGAGCTTGACCAAGCCCCAAACTCCTGCCAGAGGCAGGGCATTGTGGAGGGGTAGCTTGTCCCCCGCAGGCAGTCTCTCCTCCAGCACCCCTCAGGGCAAGGACTGGGGAGTTACCTGGGACTGTTTTCTTGACACCTAAAGCACAAATCTCTATGGTTGCCATAAATGTCAGCAGCCAAGAGTAGGGACTGTTCTCCATTTCTCGCTTTAATTCTGAGGTCTCTCTCCTCTGCTGCAGTTTGATCCCTATCATTAGAGACTCCAACAGCTGTTTCTAGCAGCCAAGTGGGAGAAGTTTGAGGGTCCAAAGCGGGCTTCTTCCAGCTTCCTCTATAGGTCTGGTACAAATTGTTTAATATTAACATCTTCCCAGGAAAGATCAAGGAGGAAGTTGTGTAATGTTCTCTCTAAAATGTAATGTTCTCTGTTGAGGTTTCCTTGGGGTTCCTGGAGGCAGCCTTCCTTTCAGTTCAGTAATCACCACAAGTGCAGCCAAGTGTTAAAGTCCACATCCTTTATTGTCTCCTTCAAAGTCTTATCTCCTTCACTTGGGGCTACACTAGTTCTCTGGAGGCTTCTGATCTTGATTTCAGGGGAGAAGAGGAGGAGAACCTGATACCACTTCTATCTTCCCTAGTTCTGCTTCTGGCTGAGCTTATATGTTCCCTCATCACCATACTAAACAACCCTTGTCTCTATCAATTCCACTGAGTTAGCACCTTGTGAGAAGCCTTGTTTCAAGTTCAGAGTTCTGGCCTTGGACCTCTCAAAAAGCTGGGTGGGGTCCTCAGAGTAATGGCCAGGTGTTTTCTTAGTCTGGGAGGGATTTGATTTTGAAAGAGGCACCTCTGCTTGGAGTGTCTCTCCCTGAGAGTGCTGCTTGTCCCAGGGGGCAGAGGGTAAAATCAGTATCCTGAGGAGGAGAAAAAGGGTTCCTCCCACTCCCTGTATTAGAAGGATTGAGGAGTGGGGCTGGGAAGTCTCAGGATCTGGTTCAGGTGAGAGGGATAGAGTTAGAGATATTGCTGTGAAGTAGGTTGTGGTCCCTTCAAGAAATTGAACCTGTGATTTCTTTCAGATTGATTCTTGATTCCTTTCAGATTACTACCAGCCCCTCCTGGCTGATGCATTATCAGTTCAGGAACCCAGGACCTTTGATTCATAAATGCTGGTCAAAAGCATCCCTTTGGGGGGCAGCTAGGTGGCGCCGTGGATAGAGCACCAGCCTTGAATTCAGGAGGACCAGAGTTCAAATCTGGTCTCAGACACTTAACACTTCCTAGCTGTGTGACCGTGGGCAAGTCACTTAACCCCAGCCTCAAAAGAATAAAAAAAAAAAAAAAAAAAAAAAAAAAAGCATCCCTTTGAATTTCAGTAGGAGATCCAGGCTTGTCCCAGCCCCCACCGGATCTGAGCCAACTTGGGCTCTTCCAGTCCCCATTCTGATGATCCCCTTGGTTTTCCTAACCCCCACCAAGTCAAGCAATATAATGAACTTTCATCAACCAAAGTCTTTGCAGATGGATCTTGGCAGTGCCTTTTACAGCCAGGATCTTTCTGCCCACTGGAATACTCTTTCCAGTGCCATTTTCTCTTTACCCTCACCTATCTATTTCCTTAACCAGATTTTAACCTTACTTCCAATCAATCAATTTGATATCAATCAATCAATTTTATCAATCTAGGTTTTGGGGTCTATAAATTCCTTTACAGAGAACCTCTGTGCTGCCAGAAGGGAGTCCCCAAAACTTCCTATGCTTGTTCCGAATCCCAAGGAGTTGCAGGGGAGCAAAACCTCTCCATTTGGTTCCCTGAACCCCAAATCTGCTACTAGTCCTCATTTAACTCCCTGATCACCAGAAACCCTAATTTCATTTAGGTTCCCTAAATCTAAACCTCATCAGCTGGATATAAGGTCCTGTTCTGGAAGGGGCTCAGAAGCCTTCTAGTAAGGACTACATAGGGGTTCAAAGGAGGGATCCTGTGTTCTTAGAGGAGCAAGAAGGAGGGGGTTTGATTTCCCTCTAGAAAATTTAAGCAGCATCCTGCAGTGCTGTTTAAATCCCCTTTTGTCACACAGAGTTCGGATTTTCCAATTCTTTCCCAAGGGATCTGCAACATCAACCAGAGGGAATCTCTTACCCTCAATTCTCGAACCTCATCAGACTCAGGCACTGACTATAAAGGAAGTTAGAGAGAAAGAAAGCAAACACATAAAAAGACTTTAAAACAATTAGAAATTAAGCTGTATGATCTTGGACAAATCACTTTAACACTCTGTAACTGTTGTCTCATCTGTAAAACTCAGAGGCTGAATCAGAGTGGTGTGGAATATAATATCTTCCCCTGTAAGGAAGAAGTACATCTGACAATTATCACATATAACAAGTTCCCAGACCATCCTGTTTTTATAGAGTGTTTGTGAGGAAGGAACTCTTTTGTCTATCCCTCTAGCCTCCATGCTAGGTCAAACAACTTTTGAGATATTGATTAGCATGTCTTTAGATTGGTCTGGGACCTGTTCTGTCAGGGGCATTCCATCTGACTTCTTGATCCCTCCCTCCAAGTTCCCTCCTTTACTTCCCTGAAAAAACCTCAATACTGTATTTCCCTTATAAATGATCTTCTTAGGATGAAGATCTTTGCTAAATCCTTTTCAGGACTAAGCCCACTGCACAATCTCTCTCTCTCTTCCCCTCATAGTGTCTTCTCTCTACAGTCTTTTTCTTCACTCTAACTCACTCTGGTTAGCCTAACCAGATCTAACCTGCCAGTTAATGGCATACCCAGGCCTCCTGAACTATTTCTTTTTTGCTGACTAATTGTGAGTGTCACTGAGGAGCTTACTTGTCTTTCATATGTTCTCCCACTCTATTTCATATTTGCCATTCTTGGTTTCTATTGTATCCCTTCATTTTGTCTGTAATCTATTCCCCTAAATAAATCTACCTTTTGCCAAAGAGAATGGCATTGTGAATTTGTCGCATGTTTATTTCAGACTAGAAATTGCTTTCCTGACCTCATCAAGATGATTTCTGATGTCCTTTCCTATTGTTCTTTGACTTGAATAATAAGGGGGTCCTGAAGGATGTGCCAGTGCTATGCACTGAGAATACAAATACAGTGTAGGCAGAAAGATAGACTGTCCCTGACTTCAAAGAGCTTGTGTTCTGATGGAAGAAGACATCACATAAAAGGGTGTTATTAGAAGTGAGAAACAAGGCAGCATTATAAAGCCCACTAAGAGAGGACAGTGTATCTTAAAGAGAAAAAAATTATTCATTCAATCAAGAAATATTGACTGAGCACCTAATACCTAATTAGTAGAGAGTGCTAAGTTCTATGGGGGATACCAAAGAAGTATAAAATACAGCTCTCTTCATAAGGGATTTGCAATCCAGTTGGAGACATAATAAAAATATGATGGAATAGATAATACAAGAACAGTGGGATGCAATGGGAAGGGCAATACAATGCCTCTGAGATAGGAGACTGGGATTCTAGTCCCAGTTTTTCCTCTAAGTTTTGTTGTACCCTTCGGTAAGTAACTTTTCCACTCAGAATCTCAACTTCCTTATATGAAATGAGAGCATTGTAACATTTAAGTAATTTGATTCTATAATATGTCATAAAGCAACATTTAACTGCTATACTCTACAAGGAGTATTATATGTTCAAAAAGATAATGAATTTAGCATATGTTTAGAAAGTGTCCTGGAGAAAATGGACTTTGAGCTAAGAAGATTGAAGAAGAAGTGGGTTTCAGACAGACTAAGGAAAACCTTCTACTATGGGGAAATGATTATGAACAAATATATATATATATATATCATACAAGAAGTAGAAACCATACAAAGAATTGTGTAACAATCGTCCTATGAATGATACAAACAAATAAATGCCCTAGGTTTTTAGAGGACTATTTACAGTCCCCCAATCTAGTGCAGTGTGATTGGTGTTAATGGTCAGAATTCAGGCTTGTAAGAAAACACTGGGTACTGACTTACTACCCAAAAGGACAAGGAGTGCACATACAAACACACAAATCACTTCAGGTAAAGAACATTCTATTTTGTAGATAGACGTCCTGAGGCAATGTATCTCAAACCAACAAATGGCTGGTTTTTCAATGGGACAAGCTGACAGCACCTAATATCTCCTCTTTGGGACTTGGCAGTCTCTCAAGAAGACGAAGACAAGCTTCTGAACATTCAGAGATGTTCAATAAAGAGGAATTTAGGATTGATTTCTGAGGGGAACAGGATCCAAAAGAAAAGGAGCAGAAACACACTAGCCTACATCCCATCCACATAACTTTGAGTACAGGAAGATTAATGAGGGAATCATAGAATACCTGACTCAAAATGTCCAGAATATAAACACCAAAGAGGGAACAGAATTACATTTATGTTACTAGCTCAGACATTTGGAGAAAGGCTGTGTTTGTCCCTGTAGGAGAGATGGATGTGATGAGCCAGTTCCCTCATTCTGGCCAACAGAACCATGGGACAAATTGACACATGGTCAGGACTGTGACAGTCAGGTTTATCTGTGGATATCAATGCAGCCTAAGAAAGCAGTCTCATGTCTTTAAACTGATGAGAAGTGATCAATTAAGATGACATGGTTTCATTTGATTAGGGGGAGAAATGTGTGTGATTAAAAGAGAGGTTGCTAGAAAGGTTAAAGAAAAAAATAAATTGAAAAATGGAGCAGACACTGAAGAAATACTAGAGCTAAGTTCCTTTCTGTCTCTGTAAATATTATCCATCCTTCATGATATATAGAGATAGACTCATAGATTTTGAGCTGAAAGGGATAGTCATTTAGTCCATCTCCCTTATTTAACAAGAAACTGAGGTCAAGATTAGTCGCCAATCATTGACAGTGCCAAGATAAAAAGTCAGGTCCTCAAGTTCCATATCCAGCACTTTTTTTCCATTAAGTCGCATAGATG